>NC_082597.1:0-300000 GCF_030936135.1 Gavia stellata
TGGAAGTTCCCTCCAATCCCAAAGAGACGAAAACGCTAGGATCCAGCAGTCCTCCAATACCATAGAGTCGAAAAAGCGAGGATCCGGAAGTCCTCCAAGACCATAGAGATGGACGGTCTAGCACCCGGAAGTCCTCCAAGACCATAGAGACGGACGGTCTAGCTCCCGGAAGTCCTCCAAGACCATAGAGATGGACTGTCTAGCTCCCGGAAGTCCTCCAAGACCATAGAGACGGGCGGTCTAGCTCCCGGAAGTCCTCCAGTACCATAGAGACGGGCGGTCTAGCTCCCGGAAGTCCTCCAAGACCATAGAGACGGACGGTCTAGCACCCGGAAGTCCTCCAAGACCATCGAGACGGACGCTCTAGGACCCGGAAAGGCCTCCAAGACCATCGAGACGGGCGCTCTAGGACCCGGAAAGTCCTCCAACGAAACCGGAAATGCCCAGAAATTGACCGGAAGCGAACAAAAAACACCCCGGAAACGCCCCTGAACGCCGGAAATCAACTTTAAGCGCTGGAAATCCACATCTCTGACCGGAAGTAACCCCCGAACCACCAGAACTAACTCGCAGAACACCAGAAGCGACTTCCCAACAGCGGAAGTGAGCTCCTTTTTAGCAAAAGCGGATCTCCCAGCAGCACCCCGGGACCGCAAGTGCCCACCATGTTCCCGGAAGTGCTGTGCCAAGACCAGAAGGGACCACTGCTAGAGAGGAAGTGACTGCCATTTTCCCGCAAGTGCTGTCCTAAGACCGGCTTTGGCCACCCCTTGACCGGAAGTGACCTCCCCTTGACCGGAAGTGACCTCCCAACGCCATAACCGGACAGATTCCGCCCACAAACGACCTCAACACACGCCTTAGGGCTTAGGACTTACAGCTAGGGTCAGGGCCAGGCTTAGGCTTAGGCTCCAGCTTAGAGGTTACACTTAGAGCTAGGCTGATACTTAGCCTTAGGCTTCGCCTTAGGCTTAGGTTTAGGCTTAGGTTTAGGATTAGGGATTAAGCTTAAGCTTAGGGGTTCTGCTTAGGCTTAGGCTTAGGCTTAAGGGTTAGCCTTAGAGTTTAGGCTTAGGTTTAGGCTTAGGCTTAGGGGTTAGGCTTAGGCTTAGGCTTAGGCTTAGCCTTAGGCTTAGCCTTAGGTTTAGGGGTTAGGCTTAGGCTTAGGTTTAGGGATTAGCCTTAGGGTTACGGTTAGGCTTAGCGGTTAGGCTTAGGCGTAAGGGTTAGGCTTAGGCTTAGGGCTAAGGCTTAGGCTTAAAGGTTAGGCTTAGGCTTGGTCTTAGGCTTAGGCTTAGGGGGTTAAGCTTAGGCTTAGGCTTAGCCTTAGGCTTAGGGGTTAGCCTTAGGCTTAGGGGTTAGCCTTAGGCTTAGGCGTCTTAAACCAGCAGTAGAAAATAGCATACTCCCTGGGAGCAACTAAAATAAAAGAAACAAAACTTGAAAAAATAAAATTCTCCCAGGGAACAAACCATTTTCTACAGCTGCACCAGAGTTTTTATTTGTCATTTTTTTAATTTCTCCTAGAAACCCACCCCTCCCACTACACAACTCCACCTATTCTACCATTTCATGAAAACCTAAACTACACCTTACTCAACCCACTCCTAACCCAAAATGAAAACAAAACAATAGCCAATCAGAATCAAAAATTACACAAACATGCTCCCTAAACAAATCACCAAACATTCCTAAACAAAGAACTACACCTAACAAACTAAAACACTAAAAAACAGAAAAAGGAATCACAACACAGAAACAAACAAACCCCCCAAACTTTAAAAACCGCCATAACAACTACCGAAACCCAAAACAATCCCGAAAAACTCTATGATCGGGAAGTCCTCCAGGGCTACAGAGACGAAAACTCTAGGGTCCGGAAGTCCTTCAATGCCATAGAGACGAAAATGCTAGGATCCGGAAGCCCTCCAATGCCAGAGAGACAAAAACTCAAGGATCGGGAGGTCCTCCAATGCCGTAGAGATGAAAACGCTAGGATCCGGAAGTCCTCCAGGGCTACAGAGACGAAAAACACTAAGATCCGGAAGTCCTCCAATGCCATAGCGATGAAAACGCTAGGATCCGGAAGTCCTCCAATGCCATAGAGACGATAACGCTAGGATCTGGAAGTCCTCCAATCCCAAAGAGACGAAAACGCTAGGATCTGGAAGTCCTCCAATCCCAAAGAGACGCAGACGCTATTATCCGGAAGTCCTCCAGGGCTACAGAGATGAAAATGCTATGACCGGAAGTCCTCCAATGCCATAGCGATGAAAACACTATGATCCGGAAGTCCTCCAATGCCAGAGAGACCAAAACGCTAGGATCCGGAAGTCCTCCAATCCCAAAGAGATGAGAACGCTACGATCTGGAAGTCCTCCAGGGCTACAGAGATGAAAACGCTGAGATCCGGAAGTCCTCCAATGCCATAGAGACGATAACGCTAGGATCCGGAAGTCCTCCAAACCCAAAGAGACAAAACCGCTAGGATCTGGAAGTCCTCCAGGGCTACAGAGTCGAAAACGCTAGGATCCGGAAGTCCTCCAGGGCTACAGAGACGAAAACGCCTGAATCCGGAAGTCCTCCAATGCCAAAGAGACAAAAACACTATTATGCGGAAGTCCTCCAGGGCTACAGAGATGAAAACGCTAGGATCGGGAAGTCCTCCAATCCCAAAGAGACGAAAACGCTAGGATCTGGAAGTCCTCCAATGCCATAGAGATGAAAACGCTATGATACGGAAGTCCTCCAGGGCTGCAGAGACGAAAACGCTAGGATCTGGGAGTCCTCCAATGCCATAGAGTCGAAAACGCTAGGATCCGGAAGTCCTCCAATCCCAAAGAGACGAAAACGCTAGGATCCAGCAGTCCTCCAATACCATAGAGTCGAAAAAGCTAGGATCCGGAAGTCCTCCAATCCTAAAGAGACGAAAACGCTAGGATCTGGAAGTCCTCCAATCCCAAAGAGACGCAGACGCTATTATCCGGAAGTCCTCCAGGGCTACAGAGATGAAAATGCTATGACCCGGAAGTCCTCCAATGCCATAGCGATGAAAACACTATGATCCGGAAGTCCTCCAATGCCAGAGAGACCAAAACGCTAGGATCCGGAAGTCCTCCAATCCCAAAGAGATGAGAACGCTACGATCTGGAAGTCCTCCAGGGCTACAGAGATGAAAACACTGAGATCCGGAAGTCCTCCAATGCCATAGAGATGATAACGCTAGGATCCGGAAGTCCTCCAAACCCAAAGAGACAAAACCGCTAGGATCTGGAAGTCCTCCAGGGCTACAGAGTCGAAAACGCTAGGATCCGGAAGTCCTCCAGGGCTACAGAGACGAAAACGCCTGGATCTGGAAGTCCTCCAATGCCAAAGAGACAAAAACACTATTATGCGGAAGTCCTCCAGGGCTACAGAGATGAAAACGCTAGGATCGGGAAGTCCTCCAATCCCAAAGAGACGAAAACGCTAGGATCCGGAAGTCCTCCAGGGCTGCAGAGACGAAAACGCTAGGATCTGGGAGTCCTCCAATGCCATAGAGTCGAAAACGCTAGGATCCGGAAGTCCTCCAATCCCAAAGAGACGAAAACGCTAGGATCCAGCAGTCCTCCAATACCATAGAGTCGAAAAAGCTAGGATCCGGAAGTCCTCCAATCCTAAAGAGACGAAAACGCTGTTATCCGGAAGTCCTCCAGGGCTACAGAGACGAAAACGCTAGGATTCGGAAGTCCTCCAATGCCACAGAGACGAAAACGCTAGGATCCGGAAGTCCTCCAATGCCATAGAGTCGAAAACGCTATGATTTGGAAGTCCTCCAATCCCAAAGAGACGAAAACGCTATGATTTGGAAGTCCTCCAATCCCAAAGAGACGAAAACGCTAGGATCTGGAAGTCCTCCAATGCCATAGAGATGAAAACGCTATGATACGGAAGTCCTCCAGGGCTGCAGAGACGAAAACGCTAGGATCTGGGAGTCCTCCAATGCCATAGAGTCGAAAACGCTAGGATCCGGAAGTCCTCCAATCCCAAAGAGACGAAAACGCTAGGATCCAGCAGTCCTCCAATACCATAGAGTCGAAAAAGCTAGGATCCGGAAGTCCTCCAATCCTAAAGAGACGAAAACGCTGTTATCCGGAAGTCCTCCAGGGCTACAGAGACGAAAACGCTAGGATTCGGAAGTCCTCCAATGCCATAGAGATGAAAACGCTAGGATCCGGACGTCCTCCAATGCCATAGAGTCGAAAACGCTAGGATCCGGACGTCCTCCAATGCCATAGAGTCGAAAACGCTATGATTTGGAAGTCCTCCAATCCCAAAGAGACGAAAACGCTATGATTTGGAAGTCCTCCAATCCCAAAGAGAAGAAAACGCTGTGATTCGGAAGTCCTGCAGGGCTACAGAGATGAAAACGCTAGGATCCGGAAGTCCTCCAATGCCATGGAGTCGAAAACGCTATGATTTGGAAGTCCTCCAATCCCAAAGAGATGAAAACGCTAGGATCTGGAAGTCCTGCAGGGCTACAGAGATGAAAACGCTAGGATCCGGAAGTCCTCCAATGCCATAGAGTCGAAAACGCTATGATTTGGAAGTCCTCCAATCCCAAAGAAACGAAAATGCTAGGATCCGGAAGTCCTCCAATGCCACAGAGTCGAAAACGCTAAGATCCGGAAGTCCTCCAGGGCTACAGAGATGAAAACGCTGGGATCCGGAAGTCCTCCAATGCCATAGAGTCGAAAACGCTATGATTTGGAAGTCCTCCAATCCCAAAGAGACGAAAACGCTATGATTTGGAAGTCCTCCAATCCCAAAGAGACGAAAACGCTATGATTCGGAAGTCCTCCAATCCTAAAGAGACGAAAACGCTGTGATCCGGAAGTCCTGCAGGGCTACAGAGATGAAAACGCTAGGATCCGGAAGTCCTCCAATGCCATAGAGTCGAAAACGCTATGATTTGGAAGTCCTCCAATCCCAAAGAGATGAAAACGCTAGGATCTGGAAGTCCTGCAGGGCTACAGAGATGAAAACGCAAGGATCCGGAAGTCCTCCAATGCCATAGAGTCGAAAACGCTATGATTTGGAAGTCCTCCAATCCCAAAGAAACGAAAATGCTAGGATCCGGAAGTCCTCCAATGCCACAGAGTCGAAAACGCTAAGATCCGGAAGTCCTCCAGGGCTACAGAGATGAAAACGCTGAGATCCGGAAGTCCTCCAATGCCATAGAGTCGAAAACGCTATGATTTGGAAGTCCTCCAAGTCCAAAGAGACGAAAACGCTATGATACGGAAGTCCTCCAATGCCAAAGAGACGAAAAGGCTAGGATCCATCAGTCCTCCAATCCCAAAGAGTCGAAAACGCTAGGATCCGGAAGTCCTCCAATCCCAAAGAGACGAAAACGCTGTTATCCGGAAGTCCTCCAGGGCTACAGAGTCGAAAACGCTAGGATCCGGAAGTCCTCCAATCCCAAAGACACGAAAATGCTATTATCCGGGAGTCCTCCAGGGCTACAGAGATGAAAACGCTAAGATCCGGAAGTCCTCCAGAGCTACAGAGATGAAAACGCTAGGATCCGGAAGTCCTCCAATGCCATAGAGTCAAAAACGCTATGATTTGGAAGTCCTCCAATCCCAAAGAGACGAAAACGCTAGGATCCGGAAGTCCTCCAATGCCATAGAGTCGAAAACGCTATGATTTGGAAGTCCTCCAATCCCAAAGAGACGAAAACGCTAGGATCCGGAAGTCCTCCAATGCCATAGAGTCGAAAACGCTATGATTTGGAAGTCCTCCAATCCCAAAGAGACGAAAACGCAATGATTCGGAAATCCTCCAATCCCAAAGAGACGAAAACGCTAGGATCCAGCAGTCCTCCAATACCATAGAGTCGAAAAAGCGAGGATCCGGAAGTCCTCCAAGACCATAGAGATGGACGGTCTAGCACCCGGAAGTCCTCCAAGACCATAGAGACGGACGGTCTAGCTCCCGGAAGTCCTCCAAGACCATAGAGACGGACGGTCTAGCTCCCGGAAGTCCTCCAAGACCATAGAGATGGACTGTCTAGCTCCCGGAAGTCCTCCAGTACCATAGAGACGGGCGGTCTAGCTCCCGGAAGTCCTCCAAGACCATAGAGACGGGCGGTCTAGCACCCGGAAGTCCTCCAAGACCATCGAGACGGACGCTCTAGGACCCGGAAAGTCCTCCAAGACCATCGAGACGGGCGCTCTAGGACCCGGAAAGTCCTCCAACGAAACCGGAAATGCCCAGAAATTGACCGGAAGCGAACAAAAAACACCCCGGAAACGCCCCTGAACGCCGGAAATCAACTTTAAGCGCTGGAAATCCACATCTTCTGACCGGAAGTAACCCCCGAACCACCAGAACTAACTCGCAGAACACCGGAAGCGACTTCCCAACAGCGGAAGTGAGCTCCTTTTTAGCAAAAGCGGATCTCCCAGCAGCACCCCGGGACCGCAAGTGCCCACCATGTTCCCGGAAGTGCTGTGCCAAGACCAGAAGGGACCACTGCTAGAGAGGAAGTGACTGCCATTTTCCCGCAAGTGCTGTCCTAAGACCGGCTTTGGCCACCCCTTGACCGGAAGTGACCTCCCCTTGACCGGAAGTGACCTCCCAACGCCATAACCGGACAGATTCCGCCCACAAACGACCTCAACACACGCCTTAGGGCTTAGGACTTACAGCTAGGGTCAGGGCCAGGCTTAGGCTTAGGCTCCAGCTTAGAGGTTACACTTAGAGCTAGGCTGATACTTAGCCTTAGGCTTCGCCTTAGGCTTAGGTTTAGGCTTAGGGATTAAGCTTAAGCTTAGGGGTTCTGCTTAGGCTTAGGCTTAGGCTTAACGGTTAGCCTTAGAGTTTAGGCTTAGGTTTAGGCTTAGGCTTAGGGGTTAGGCTTAGGCTTAGGCTTAGGCTTAGCCTTAGGCTTAGCCTTAGGTTTAGGGGTTAGGCTTAGGCTTAGGTTTAGGGATTAGCCTTAGGGTTACGGTTAGGCTTAGCGGTTAGGCTTAGGCGTAAGGGTTAGGCTTAGGCTTAGGGCTAAGGCTTAGGCTTAAAGGTTAGGCTTAGGCTTGGTCTTAGGCTTAGGCTTAGGGGGTTAAGCTTAGGCTTAGGCTTAGCCTTAGGCTTAGGGGTTAGCCTTAGGCTTAGGGGTTAGCCTTAGGCTTAGGCGTCTTAAACCAGCAGTAGAAAATAGCATACTCCCTGGGAGCAACTAAAATAAAAGAAACAAAACTTGAAAAAATAAAATTCTCCCAGGGAACAAACCATTTTCTACAGCTGCACCAGAGTTTTTATTTGTCATTTTTTTAATTTCTCCTAGAAACCCACCCCTCCCACTACACAACTCCACCTATTCTACCATTTCATGAAAACCTAAACTACACCTTACTCAACCCACTCCTAACCCAAAATGAAAACAAAACAATAGCCAATCAGAATCAAAAATTACACAAACATGCTCCCTAAACAAATCACCAAACATTCCTAAACAAAGAACTACACCTAACAAACTAAAACACTAAAAAACAGAAAAAGGAATCACAACACAGAAACAAACAAACCCCCCAAACTTTAAAAACCGCCATAACAACTACCGAAACCCAAAACAATCCCGAAAAACTCTATGATCGGGAAGTCCTCCAGGGCTACAGAGACGAAAACTCTAGGGTCCGGAAGTCGTTCAATGCCATAGAGACGAAAATGCTAGGATCCGGAAGCCCTCCAATGCCAGAGAGACAAAAACTCAAGGATCGGGAGGTCCTCCAATGCCGTAGAGATGAAAACGCTAGGATCCGGAAGTCCTCCAGGGCTACAGAGACGAAAAACACTAAGATCCGGAAGTCCTCCAATGCCATAGCGATGAAAACGCTAGGATCCGGAAGTCCTCCAATGCCATAGAGACGATAACGCTAGGATCTGGAAGTCCTCCAATCCCAAAGAGACGAAAACGCTAGGATCTGGAAGTCCTCCAATCCCAAAGAGACGCAGACGCTATTATCCGGAAGTCCTCCAGGGCTACAGAGATGAAAATGCTATGAACCGGAAGTCCTCCAATGCCATAGGGATGAAAACACTATGATCCGGAAGTCCTCCAATGCCAGAGAGACCAAAACGCTAGGATCCGGAAGTCCTCCAATCCCAAAGAGATGAGAACGCTACGATCTGGAAGTCCTCCAGGGCTACAGAGATGAAAACGCTGAGATCCGGAAGTCCTCCAATGCCATAGAGACGATAACGCTAGGATCCGGAAGTCCTCCAAACCCAAAGAGACAAAACCGCTAGGATCTGGAAGTCCTCCAGGGCTACAGAGTCGAAAACGCTAGGGTCCGGAAGTCCTCCAGGGCTACAGAGACGAAAACGCCTGGATCCGGAAGTCCTCCAATGCCAAAGAGACAAAAACACTATTATGCGGAAGTCCTCCAGGGCTACAGAGATGAAAACGCTAGGATCGGGAAGTCCTCCAATCCCAAAGAGACGAAAACGCTAGGATCTGGAAGTCCTCCAATGCCATAGAGATGAAAACGCTATGATACGGAAGTCCTCCAGGGCTGCAGAGACGAAAACGCTAGGATCTGGGAGTCCTCCAATGCCATAGAGTCGAAAACGCTAGGATCCGGAAGTCCTCCAATCCCAAAGAGACGAAAACGCTAGGATCCAGCAGTCCTCCAATACCATAGAGTCGAAAAAGCTAGGATCCGGAAGTCCTCCAATCCTAAAGAGACGAAAACGCTGTTATCCGGAAGTCCTCCAGGGCTACAGAGACGAAAACGCTAGGATTCGGAAGTCCTCCAATGCCATAGAGATGAAAACGCTAGGATCCGGACGTCCTCCAATGCCATAGAGTCGAAAACGCTATGATTTGGAAGTCCTCCAATCCCAAAGGGACGAAAACGCTATGATTTGGAAGTCCTCCAATCCCAAAGAAACGAAAATGCTAGGATCCGGAAGTCCTCCAATGCCACAGAGTCGAAAACGCTAAGATCCGGAAGTCCTCCAGGGCTACAGAGATGAAAACGCTGGGATCCGGAAGTCCTCCAATGCCATAGAGTCGAAAACGCTATGATTTGGAAGTCCTCCAATTCCAAAGAGACGAAAACGCTATGATACGGAAGTCCTCCAATGCCAAAGAGACGAAAAGGCTAGGATCCAGCAGTCCTCCAATCCCAAAGAGTCGAAAACGCTAGGATCCGGAAGTCCTCCAATCCCTAAGAGACGAAAACGCTGTTATCCGGAAGTCCTGCAGGGCTACAGAGTCGAAAACGCTAGGATCCGGAAGTCCTCCAATCCCAAAGAGACGAAAATGCTATTATCCGGGAGTCCTCCAGGGCTACAGAGATGAAAACGCTAAGATCCGGAAGTCCTCCAGAGCTACAGAGATGAAAACGCTAGGATCCGGAAGTCCTCCAATGCCATAGAGTCAAAAACGCTATGATTTGGAAGTCCTCCAATCCCAAAGGGACGAAAACGCTAGGATCCGGAAGTCCTCCAATGCCATAGAGTCGAAAACGCTATGATTTGGAAGTCCTCCAATCCCAAAGAGACGAAAACGCTAGGATCCGGAAGTCCTCCAATGCCATAGAGTCGAAAACGCTATGATTTGGAAGTCCTCCAATCCCAAAGAGACGAAAACGCTATGATTCGGAAGTCCTCCAATCCCAAAGAGACGAAAACGCTAGGATCCAGCAGTCCTCCAATACCATAGAGTCGAAAAAGCGAGGATCCGGAAGTCCTCCAAGACCATAGAGATGGACGGTCTAGCACCCGGAAGTCCTCCAAGACCATAGAGACGGACGGTCTAGCTCCCGGAAGTCCTCCAAGACCATAGAGATGGACTGTCTAGCTCCCGGAAGTCCTCCAAGACCATAGAGACGGGCGGTCTAGCTCCCGGAAGTCCTCCAGTACCATAGAGACGGGCGGTCTAGCTCCCGGAAGTCCTCCAAGACCATCGAGACGGGCGCTCTAGGACCCGGAAAGGCCTCCAACGAAACCGGAAATGCCCAGAAATTGACCGGAAGCGAACAAAAAACACCCCGGAAACGCCCCTGAACGCCGGAAAGCAACTTTAAGCGCTGGAAATCCACATCTTCTGACCGGAAGTAACCCCCGAACCACCGGAACTAACTCGCAGAACACCGGAAGCGACTTCCCAACAGCGGAAGTGAGCTCCTTTTTAGCAAAAGCGGATCTCCCAGCAGCACCCCGGGACCGCAAGTGCCCACCATGTTCCCGGAAGTGCTGTGCCAAGACCAGAAGGGACCACTGCTAGAGCGGAAGTGACTGCCATTTTCCCGCAAGTGCTGTCCTAAGACCGGCTTTGGCCACCCCTTGACCGGAAGTGACCTCCCCTTGACCGGAAGTGACCTCCCAACGCCATAACCGGACAGATTCCGCCCACAAACGACCTCAACACACGCCTTAGGGCTTAGGACTTACAGCTAGGGTCAGGGCCAGGCTTAGGCTTAGGCTCCAGCTTAGAGGTTACACTTAGAGCTAGGCTGATACTTAGCCTTAGGCTTCGCCTTAGGCTTAGGTTTAGGATTAGGGATTAAGTTTAAGCTTAGGGGTTCTGCTTAGGCTTAGGCTTAAGGGTTAGCCTTAGAGTTTAGGCTTAGGTTTAGGCTTAGGCTTAGGGGTTAGGCTTAGGCTTAGGCTTAGGCTTAGGCTTAGGTTTCGGGGTTAGGCTTAGGCTTAGGTTTAGGGATTAGCCTTAGGGTTACGGTTAGGCTTAGGGGTTAGGCTTAGGCGTAAGGGTTAGGCTTAGGCGTAGGGGTTAGGCTTAGGCTTAGGCTTAGGGCTAAGGCTTAGGCTTAAAGGTTAGGCTTAGGCTTGGTCTTAGGCTTAGGCTTAGGGGGTTAAGCTTAGGCTTAGGCTTAGCCTTAGGTTTAGGGGTTAGGCTTAGGCTTAGGTTTAGGGATTAGCCTTAGGGTTACGGTTAGGCTTAGCGGTTAGGCTTAGGCGTAAGGGTTAGGCTTAGGCTTAGGGCTAAGGCTTAGGCTTAAAGGTTAGGCTTAGGCTTGGTCTTAGGCTTAGGCTTAGGGGGTTAAGCTTAGGCTTAGGCTTAGCCTTAGGCTTAGGGGTTAGCCTTAGGCTTAGGGGTTAGGCTTAGGCTTAGGCGTCTTAAACCAGCAGTAGAAAATAGCATACTCCCTGGGAGCAACTAAAATAAAAGAAACAAAACTTGAAAAAATAAAATTCTCCCAGGGAACAAACCATTTTCTACAGCTGCACCAGAGTTTTTATTTGTCATTTTTTTAATTTCTCCTAGAAACCCACCCCTCCCACTACACAACTCCACCTATTCTACCATTTCATGAAAACCTAAACTACACCTTACTCAACCCACTCCTAACCCAAAATGAAAACAAAACAATAGCCAATCAGAATCAAAAATTACACAAACATGCTCCCTAAACAAATCACCAAACATTCCTAAACAAAGAACTACACCTAACAAACTAAAACACTAAAAAACAGAAAAAGGAATCACAACACAGAAACAAACAAACCCCCCAAACTTTAAAAACCGCCATAACAACTACCGAAACCCAAAACAATCCCGAAAAACTCTATGATCGGGAAGTCCTCCAGGGCTACAGAGACGAAAACTCTAGGGTCCGGAAGACCTTCAATGCCATAGAGACGAAAATGCTAGGATCCGGAAGCCCTCCAATGCCAGAGAGACAAAAACTCAAGGATCGGGAGGTCCTCCAATGCCGTAGAGATGAAAACGCTAGGATCCGGAAGTCCTCCAGGGCTACAGAGACGAAAAACACTAAGATCCGGAAGTCCTCCAATGCCATAGCGATGAAAACGCTAGGATCCGGAAGTCCTCCAATGCCATAGAGACGATAACGCTAGGATCTGGAAGTCCTCCAATCCCAAAGAGACGAAAACGCTAGGATCTGGAAGTCCTCCAATCCCAAAGAGACGCAGACGCTATTATCCGGAAGTCCTCCAGGGCTACAGAGATGAAAATGCTATGACCCGGAAGTCCTCCAATGCCATAGCGATGAAAACACTATGATCCGGAAGTCCTCCAATGCCAGAGAGACAAAAACGCTAGGATCCGGAAGTCCTCCAATCCCAAAGAGATGAGAACGCTACGATCTGGAAGTCCTCCAGGGCTACAGAGATGAAAACGCTGAGATCCGGAAGTCCTCCAATGCCATAGAGATGATAACGCTAGGATCCGGAAGTCCTCCAAACCCAAAGAGACAAAACCGCTAGGATCTGGAAGTCCTCCAGGGCTACAGAGTCGAAAACGCTAGGATCCGGAAGTCCTCCAGGGCTACAGAGACGAAAACGCCTGGATCTGGAAGTCCTCCAATGCCAAAGAGACAAAAACACTATTATGCGGAAGTCCTCCAGGGCTACAGAGATGAAAACGCTAGGATCGGGAAGTCCTCCAATCCCAAAGAGACGAAAACGCTAGGATCCGGAAGTCCTCCAGGGCTGCAGAGACTAAAACGCTAGGATCTGGGAGTCCTCCAATGCCATAGAGTCGAAAACGCTAGGATCCGGAAGTCCTCCAATCCCAAAGAGACGAAAACGCTAGGATCCAGCAGTCCTCCAATACCATAGAGTCGAAAAAGCTAGGATCCGGAAGTCCTCCAATCCAAAAGAGACGAAAACGCTGTTATCCGGAAGTCCTCCAGGGCTACAGAGACGAAAACGCTAGGATTCGGAAGTCCTCCAATGCCACAGAGATGAAAACGCTAGGATCCGGACGTCCTCCAATGCCATAGAGTCGAAAACGCTATGATTTGGAAGTCCTCCAATCCCAAAGAGACGAAAACGCTATGATTTGGAAGTCCTCCAATCCCAAAGAGACGAAAACGCTATGATTCAGAAGTCCTCCAATCCCAAAGAGACGAAAACGCTGTGATCCGGAAGTCCTGCAGGGCTACAGAGATGAAAACGCTAGGATCCAGAAGTCCTCCAATGCCATAGAGTCGAAAACGCTATGATTTGGAAGTCCTCCAATCCCAAAGAGATGAAAACGCTAGGATCTGGAAGTCCTGCAGGGCTACAGAGATGAAAACGCTAGGATCCGGAAGTCCTCCAATGCCATAGAGTCGAAAACGCTATGATTTGGAAGTCCTCCAATCCCAAAGAAACGAAAATGCTAGGATCCGGAAGTCCTCCAATGCCACAGAGTCGAAAACGCTAAGATCCGGAAGTCCTCCAGGGCTACAGAGATGAAAACGCTGAGATCCGGAAGTCCTCCAATGCCATAGAGTCGAAAACGCTATGATTTGGAAGTCCTCCAAGTCCAAAGAGACGAAAACGCTATGATACGGAAGTCCTCCAATCCCAAAGAGACGAAAAGGCTAGGATCCAGCAGTCCTCCAATACCACAGAGACGAAAACGCTAGGATCCGGAAGTCCTCCAATCCCAAAGAGACGAAAACGCTGTTATCCGGAAGTCCTCCAGGGCTACAGAGTCGAAAACGCTAGGATCCGGAAGTCCTCCAATCCCAAAGAGACGAAAATGCTATTATCCGGGAGTCCTCCAGGGCTACAGAGATGAAAACGCTAAGATCCGGAAGTCCTCCAGAGCTACAGAGATGAAAACGCTAGGATCCGGAAGTCCTCCAATGCCATAGAGTCAAAAACGCTATGATTTGGAAGTCCTCCAATCCCAAAGGGACGAAAACGCTAGGATCCGGAAGTCCTCCAATGCCATAGAGTCGAAAACGCTATGATTTGGAAGTCCTCCAATCCCAAAGAGACGAAAACGCAATGATTCGGAAGTCCTCCAATCCCAAAGAGACGAAAACGCTAGGATCCAGCAGTCCTCCAATACCATAGAGTCGAAAAAGCGAGGATCCGGAAGTCCTCCAAGACCATAGAGATGGACGGTCTAGCACCCGGAAGTCCTCCAAGACCATAGAGACGGACGGTCTAGCTCCCGGAAGTCCTCCAAGACCATAGAGATGGACTGTCTAGCTCCCGGAAGTCCTCCAAGACCATAGAGACGGGCGGTCTAGCTCCCGGAAGTCCTCCAGTACCATAGAGACGGGCGGTCTAGCTCCCGGAAGTCCTCCAAGACCATAGAGACGGGCGGTCTAGCACCCGGAAGTCCTCCAAGACCATCGAGACGGACGCTCTAGGACCCGGAAAGTCCTCCAAGACCATCGAGACGGGCGCTCTAGGACCCGGAAAGTCCTCCAACGAAACCGGAAATGCCCAGAAATTGACCGGAAGCGAACAAAAAACACCCCGGAAACGCCCCTGAACGCCGGAAATCAACTTTAAGCGCTGGAAATCCACATCTTCTGACCGGAAGTAACCCCCGAACCACCAGAACTAACTCGCAGAACACCGGAAGCGACTTCCCAACAGCGGAAGTGAGCTCCTTTTTAGCAAAAGCGGATCTCCCAGCAGCACCCCGGGACCGCAAGTGCCCACCATGTTCCCGGAAGTGCTGTGCCAAGACCAGAAGGGACCACTGCTAGAGAGGAAGTGACTGCCATTTTCCCGCAAGTGCTGTCCTAAGACCGGCTTTGGCCACCCCTTGACCGGAAGTGACCTCCCCTTGACCGGAAGTGACCTCCCAACGCCATAACCGGACAGATTCCGCCCACAAACGACCTCAACACACGCCTTAGGGCTTAGGACTTACAGCTAGGGTCAGGGCCAGGCTTAGGCTTAGGCTCCAGCTTAGAGGTTACACTTAGAGCTAGGCTGATACTTAGCCTTAGGCTTCGCCTTAGGCTTAGGTTTAGGCTTAGGTTTAGGATTAGGGATTAAGCTTAAGCTTAGGGGTTCTGCTTAGGCTTAGGCTTAGGCTTAAGGGTTAGCCTTAGAGTTTAGGCTTAGGTTTAGGCTTAGGCTTAGGGGTTAGGCTTAGGCTTAGGCTTAGGCTTAGCCTTAGGCTTAGCCTTAGGTTTAGGGGTTAGGCTTAGGCTTAGGTTTAGGGATTAGCCTTAGGGTTACGGTTAGGCTTAGCGGTTAGGCTTAGGCGTAAGGGTTAGGCTTAGGCTTAGGGCTAAGGCTTAGGCTTAAAGGTTAGGCTTAGGCTTGGTCTTAGGCTTAGGCTTAGGGGGTTAAGCTTAGGCTTAGGCTTAGCCTTAGGCTTAGGGGTTAGCCTTAGGCTTAGGGGTTAGCCTTAGGCTTAGGCGTCTTAAACCAGCAGTAGAAAATAGCATACTCCCTGGGAGCAACTAAAATAAAAGAAACAAAACTTGAAAAAATAAAATTCTCCCAGGGAACAAACCATTTTCTACAGCTGCACCAGAGTTTTTATTTGTCATTTTTTTAATTTCTCCTAGAAACCCACCCCTCCCACTACACAACTCCACCTATTCTACCATTTCATGAAAACCTAAACTACACCTTACTCAACCCACTCCTAACCCAAAATGAAAACAAAACAATAGCCAATCAGAATCAAAAATTACACAAACATGCTCCCTAAACAAATCACCAAACATTCCTAAACAAAGAACTACACCTAACAAACTAAAACACTAAAAAACAGAAAAAGGAATCACAACACAGAAACAAACAAACCCCCCAAACTTTAAAAACCGCCATAACAACTACCGAAACCCAAAACAATCCCGAAAAACTCTATGATCGGGAAGTCCTCCAGGGCTACAGAGACGAAAACTCTAGGGTCCGGAAGTCCTTCAATGCCATAGAGACGAAAATGCTAGGATCCGGAAGCCCTCCAATGCCAGAGAGACAAAAACTCAAGGATCGGGAGGTCCTCCAATGCCGTAGAGATGAAAACGCTAGGATCCGGAAGTCCTCCAGGGCTACAGAGACGAAAAACACTAAGATCCGGAAGTCCTCCAATGCCATAGCGATGAAAACGCTAGGATCCGGAAGTCCTCCAATGCCATAGAGACGATAACGCTAGGATCTGGAAGTCCTCCAATCCCAAAGAGACGAAAACGCTAGGATCTGGAAGTCCTCCAATCCCAAAGAGACGCAGACGCTATTATCCGGAAGTCCTCCAGGGCTACAGAGATGAAAATGCTATGACCCGGAAGTCCTCCAATGCCATAGCGATGAAAACACTATGATCCGGAAGTCCTCCAATGCCAGAGAGACCAAAACGCTAGGATCCGGAAGTCCTCCAATCCCAAAGAGATGAGAACGCTACGATCTGGAAGTCCTCCAGGGCTACAGAGATGAAAACGCTGAGATCCGGAAGTCCTCCAATGCCATAGAGACGATAACGCTAGGATCCGGAAGTCCTCCAAACCCAAAGAGACAAAACCGCTAGGATCTGGAAGTCCTCCAGGGCTACAGAGTCGAAAACGCTAGGATCCGGAAGTCCTCCAGGGCTACAGAGACGAAAACGCCTGAATCCGGAAGTCCTCCAATGCCAAAGAGACAAAAACACTATTATGCGGAAGTCCTCCAGGGCTACAGAGATGAAAACGCTAGGATCGGGAAGTCCTCCAATCCCAAAGAGACGAAAACGCTAGGATCTGGAAGTCCTCCAATGCCATAGAGATGAAAACGCTATGATACGGAAGTCCTCCAGGGCTGCAGAGACGAAAACGCTAGGATCTGGGAGTCCTCCAATGCCATAGAGTCGAAAACGCTAGGATCCGGAAGTCCTCCAATCCCAAAGAGACGAAAACGCTAGGATCCAGCAGTCCTCCAATACCATAGAGTCGAAAAAGCTAGGATCCGGAAGTCCTCCAATCCTAAAGAGACGAAAACGCTAGGATCTGGAAGTCCTCCAATCCCAAAGAGACGCAGACGCTATTATCCGGAAGTCCTCCAGGGCTACAGAGATGAAAATGCTATGACCCGGAAGTCCTCCAATGCCATAGCGATGAAAACACTATGATCCGGAAGTCCTCCAATGCCAGAGAGACCAAAACGCTAGGATCCGGAAGTCCTCCAATCCCAAAGAGATGAGAACGCTACGATCTGGAAGTCCTCCAGGGCTACAGAGATGAAAACACTGAGATCCGGAAGTCCTCCAATGCCATAGAGATGATAACGCTAGGATCCGGAAGTCCTCCAAACCCAAAGAGACAAAACCGCTAGGATCTGGAAGTCCTCCAGGGCTACAGAGTCGAAAACGCTAGGATCCGGAAGTCCTCCAGGGCTACAGAGACGAAAACGCCTGGATCTGGAAGTCCTCCAATGCCAAAGAGACAAAAACACTATTATGCGGAAGTCCTCCAGGGCTACAGAGATGAAAACGCTAGGATCGGGAAGTCCTCCAATCCCAAAGAGACGAAAACGCTAGGATCCGGAAGTCCTCCAGGGCTGCAGAGACGAAAACGCTAGGATCTGGGAGTCCTCCAATGCCATAGAGTCGAAAACGCTAGGATCCGGAAGTCCTCCAATCCCAAAGAGACGAAAACGCTAGGATCCAGCAGTCCTCCAATACCATAGAGTCGAAAAAGCTAGGATCCGGAAGTCCTCCAATCCTAAAGAGACGAAAACGCTGTTATCCGGAAGTCCTCCAGGGCTACAGAGACGAAAACGCTAGGATTCGGAAGTCCTCCAATGCCACAGAGACGAAAACGCTAGGATCCGGAAGTCCTCCAATGCCATAGAGTCGAAAACGCTATGATTTGGAAGTCCTCCAATCCCAAAGAGACGAAAACGCTATGATTTGGAAGTCCTCCAATCCCAAAGAGACGAAAACGCTAGGATCTGGAAGTCCTCCAATGCCATAGAGATGAAAACGCTATGATACGGAAGTCCTCCAGGGCTGCAGAGACGAAAACGCTAGGATCTGGGAGTCCTCCAATGCCATAGAGTCGAAAACGCTAGGATCCGGAAGTCCTCCAATCCCAAAGAGACGAAAACGCTAGGATCCAGCAGTCCTCCAATACCATAGAGTCGAAAAAGCTAGGATCCGGAAGTCCTCCAATCCTAAAGAGACGAAAACGCTGTTATCCGGAAGTCCTCCAGGGCTACAGAGACGAAAACGCTAGGATTCGGAAGTCCTCCAATGCCATAGAGATGAAAACGCTAGGATCCGGACGTCCTCCAATGCCATAGAGTCGAAAACGCTAGGATCCGGACGTCCTCCAATGCCATAGAGTCGAAAACGCTATGATTTGGAAGTCCTCCAATCCCAAAGAGACGAAAACGCTATGATTTGGAAGTCCTCCAATCCCAAAGAGAAGAAAACGCTGTGATTCGGAAGTCCTGCAGGGCTACAGAGATGAAAACGCTAGGATCCGGAAGTCCTCCAATGCCATGGAGTCGAAAACGCTATGATTTGGAAGTCCTCCAATCCCAAAGAGATGAAAACGCTAGGATCTGGAAGTCCTGCAGGGCTACAGAGGTGAAAACGCTAGGATCCGGAAGTCCTCCAATGCCATAGAGTCGAAAACGCTATGATTTGGAAGTCCTCCAATCCCAAAGAAACGAAAATGCTAGGATCCGGAAGTCCTCCAATGCCACAGAGTCGAAAACGCTAAGATCCGGAAGTCCTCCAGGGCTACAGAGATGAAAACGCTGGGATCCGGAAGTCCTCCAATGCCATAGAGTCGAAAACGCTATGATTTGGAAGTCCTCCAATCCCAAAGAGACGAAAACGCTATGATTTGGAAGTCCTCCAATCCCAAAGAGACGAAAACGCTATGATTCGGAAGTCCTCCAATCCTAAAGAGACGAAAACGCTGTGATCCGGAAGTCCTGCAGGGCTACAGAGATGAAAACGCTAGGATCCGGAAGTCCTCCAATGCCATAGAGTCGAAAACGCTATGATTTGGAAGTCCTCCAATCCCAAAGAGATGAAAACGCTAGGATCTGGAAGTCCTGCAGGGCTACAGAGATGAAAACGCAAGGATCCGGAAGTCCTCCAATGCCATAGAGTCGAAAACGCTATGATTTGGAAGTCCTCCAATCCCAAAGAAACGAAAATGCTAGGATCCGGAAGTCCTCCAATGCCACAGAGTCGAAAACGCTAAGATCCGGAAGTCCTCCAGGGCTACAGAGATGAAAACGCTGAGATCCGGAAGTCCTCCAATGCCATAGAGTCGAAAACGCTATGATTTGGAAGTCCTCCAAGTCCAAAGAGACGAAAACGCTATGATACGGAAGTCCTCCAATGCCAAAGAGACGAAAAGGCTAGGATCCATCAGTCCTCCAATCCCAAAGAGTCGAAAACGCTAGGATCCGGAAGTCCTCCAATCCCAAAGAGACGAAAACGCTGTTATCCGGAAGTCCTCCAGGGCTACAGAGTCGAAAACGCTAGGATCCGGAAGTCCTCCAATCCCAAAGACACGAAAATGCTATTATCCGGGAGTCCTCCAGGGCTACAGAGATGAAAACGCTAAGATCCGGAAGTCCTCCAGAGCTACAGAGATGAAAACGCTAGGATCCGGAAGTCCTCCAATGCCATAGAGTCAAAAACGCTATGATTTGGAAGTCCTCCAATCCCAAAGAGACGAAAACGCTAGGATCCGGAAGTCCTCCAATGCCATAGAGTCGAAAACGCTATGATTTGGAAGTCCTCCAATCCCAAAGAGACGAAAACGCTAGGATCCGGAAGTCCTCCAATGCCATAGAGTCGAAAACGCTATGATTTGGAAGTCCTCCAATCCCAAAGAGACGAAAACGCAATGATTCGGAAATCCTCCAATCCCAAAGAGACGAAAACGCTAGGATCCAGCAGTCCTCCAATACCATAGAGTCGAAAAAGCGAGGATCCGGAAGTCCTCCAAGACCATAGAGATGGACGGTCTAGCACCCGGAAGTCCTCCAAGACCATAGAGACGGACGGTCTAGCTCCCGGAAGTCCTCCAAGACCATAGAGACGGACGGTCTAGCTCCCGGAAGTCCTCCAAGACCATAGAGATGGACTGTCTAGCTCCCGGAAGTCCTCCAGTACCATAGAGACGGGCGGTCTAGCTCCCGGAAGTCCTCCAAGACCATAGAGACGGGCGGTCTAGCACCCGGAAGTCCTCCAAGACCATCGAGACGGACGCTCTAGGACCCGGAAAGTCCTCCAAGACCATCGAGACGGGCGCTCTAGGACCCGGAAAGTCCTCCAACGAAACCGGAAATGCCCAGAAATTGACCGGAAGCGAACAAAAAACACCCCGGAAACGCCCCTGAACGCCGGAAATCAACTTTAAGCGCTGGAAATCCACATCTTCTGACCGGAAGTAACCCCCGAACCACCAGAACTAACTCGCAGAACACCGGAAGCGACTTCCCAACAGCGGAAGTGAGCTCCTTTTTAGCAAAAGCGGATCTCCCAGCAGCACCCCGGGACCGCAAGTGCCCACCATGTTCCCGGAAGTGCTGTGCCAAGACCAGAAGGGACCACTGCTAGAGAGGAAGTGACTGCCATTTTCCCGCAAGTGCTGTCCTAAGACCGGCTTTGGCCACCCCTTGACCGGAAGTGACCTCCCCTTGACCGGAAGTGACCTCCCAACGCCATAACCGGACAGATTCCGCCCACAAACGACCTCAACACACGCCTTAGGGCTTAGGACTTACAGCTAGGGTCAGGGCCAGGCTTAGGCTTAGGCTCCAGCTTAGAGGTTACACTTAGAGCTAGGCTGATACTTAGCCTTAGGCTTCGCCTTAGGCTTAGGTTTAGGCTTAGGGATTAAGCTTAAGCTTAGGGGTTCTGCTTAGGCTTAGGCTTAGGCTTAACGGTTAGCCTTAGAGTTTAGGCTTAGGTTTAGGCTTAGGCTTAGGGGTTAGGCTTAGGCTTAGGCTTAGGCTTAGCCTTAGGCTTAGCCTTAGGTTTAGGGGTTAGGCTTAGGCTTAGGTTTAGGGATTAGCCTTAGGGTTACGGTTAGGCTTAGCGGTTAGGCTTAGGCGTAAGGGTTAGGCTTAGGCTTAGGGCTAAGGCTTAGGCTTAAAGGTTAGGCTTAGGCTTGGTCTTAGGCTTAGGCTTAGGGGGTTAAGCTTAGGCTTAGGCTTAGCCTTAGGCTTAGGGGTTAGCCTTAGGCTTAGGGGTTAGCCTTAGGCTTAGGCGTCTTAAACCAGCAGTAGAAAATAGCATACTCCCTGGGAGCAACTAAAATAAAAGAAACAAAACTTGAAAAAATAAAATTCTCCCAGGGAACAAACCATTTTCTACAGCTGCACCAGAGTTTTTATTTGTCATTTTTTTAATTTCTCCTAGAAACCCACCCCTCCCACTACACAACTCCACCTATTCTACCATTTCATGAAAACCTAAACTACACCTTACTCAACCCACTCCTAACCCAAAATGAAAACAAAACAATAGCCAATCAGAATCAAAAATTACACAAACATGCTCCCTAAACAAATCACCAAACATTCCTAAACAAAGAACTACACCTAACAAACTAAAACACTAAAAAACAGAAAAAGGAATCACAACACAGAAACAAACAAACCCCCCAAACTTTAAAAACCGCCATAACAACTACCGAAACCCAAAACAATCCCGAAAAACTCTATGATCGGGAAGTCCTCCAGGGCTACAGAGACGAAAACTCTAGGGTCCGGAAGTCGTTCAATGCCATAGAGACGAAAATGCTAGGATCCGGAAGCCCTCCAATGCCAGAGAGACAAAAACTCAAGGATCGGGAGGTCCTCCAATGCCGTAGAGATGAAAACGCTAGGATCCGGAAGTCCTCCAGGGCTACAGAGACGAAAAACACTAAGATCCGGAAGTCCTCCAATGCCATAGCGATGAAAACGCTAGGATCCGGAAGTCCTCCAATGCCATAGAGACGATAACGCTAGGATCTGGAAGTCCTCCAATCCCAAAGAGACGAAAACGCTAGGATCTGGAAGTCCTCCAATCCCAAAGAGACGCAGACGCTATTATCCGGAAGTCCTCCAGGGCTACAGAGATGAAAATGCTATGAACCGGAAGTCCTCCAATGCCATAGGGATGAAAACACTATGATCCGGAAGTCCTCCAATGCCAGAGAGACCAAAACGCTAGGATCCGGAAGTCCTCCAATCCCAAAGAGATGAGAACGCTACGATCTGGAAGTCCTCCAGGGCTACAGAGATGAAAACGCTGAGATCCGGAAGTCCTCCAATGCCATAGAGACGATAACGCTAGGATCCGGAAGTCCTCCAAACCCAAAGAGACAAAACCGCTAGGATCTGGAAGTCCTCCAGGGCTACAGAGTCGAAAACGCTAGGGTCCGGAAGTCCTCCAGGGCTACAGAGACGAAAACGCCTGGATCCGGAAGTCCTCCAATGCCAAAGAGACAAAAACACTATTATGCGGAAGTCCTCCAGGGCTACAGAGATGAAAACGCTAGGATCGGGAAGTCCTCCAATCCCAAAGAGACGAAAACGCTAGGATCTGGAAGTCCTCCAATGCCATAGAGATGAAAACGCTATGATACGGAAGTCCTCCAGGGCTGCAGAGACGAAAACGCTAGGATCTGGGAGTCCTCCAATGCCATAGAGTCGAAAACGCTAGGATCCGGAAGTCCTCCAATCCCAAAGAGACGAAAACGCTAGGATCCAGCAGTCCTCCAATACCATAGAGTCGAAAAAGCTAGGATCCGGAAGTCCTCCAATCCTAAAGAGACGAAAACGCTGTTATCCGGAAGTCCTCCAGGGCTACAGAGACGAAAACGCTAGGATTCGGAAGTCCTCCAATGCCATAGAGATGAAAACGCTAGGATCCGGACGTCCTCCAATGCCATAGAGTCGAAAACGCTATGATTTGGAAGTCCTCCAATCCCAAAGGGACGAAAACGCTATGATTTGGAAGTCCTCCAATCCCAAAGAAACGAAAATGCTAGGATCCGGAAGTCCTCCAATGCCACAGAGTCGAAAACGCTAAGATCCGGAAGTCCTCCAGGGCTACAGAGATGAAAACGCTGGGATCCGGAAGTCCTCCAATGCCATAGAGTCGAAAACGCTATGATTTGGAAGTCCTCCAATTCCAAAGAGACGAAAACGCTATGATACGGAAGTCCTCCAATGCCAAAGAGACGAAAAGGCTAGGATCCAGCAGTCCTCCAATCCCAAAGAGTCGAAAACGCTAGGATCCGGAAGTCCTCCAATCCCTAAGAGACGAAAACGCTGTTATCCGGAAGTCCTGCAGGGCTACAGAGTCGAAAACGCTAGGATCCGGAAGTCCTCCAATCCCAAAGAGACGAAAATGCTATTATCCGGGAGTCCTCCAGGGCTACAGAGATGAAAACGCTAAGATCCGGAAGTCCTCCAGAGCTACAGAGATGAAAACGCTAGGATCCGGAAGTCCTCCAATGCCATAGAGTCAAAAACGCTATGATTTGGAAGTCCTCCAATCCCAAAGGGACGAAAACGCTAGGATCCGGAAGTCCTCCAATGCCATAGAGTCGAAAACGCTATGATTTGGAAGTCCTCCAATCCCAAAGAGACGAAAACGCTAGGATCCGGAAGTCCTCCAATGCCATAGAGTCGAAAACGCTATGATTTGGAAGTCCTCCAATCCCAAAGAGACGAAAACGCTATGATTCGGAAGTCCTCCAATCCCAAAGAGACGAAAACGCTAGGATCCAGCAGTCCTCCAATACCATAGAGTCGAAAAAGCGAGGATCCGGAAGTCCTCCAAGACCATAGAGATGGACGGTCTAGCACCCGGAAGTCCTCCAAGACCATAGAGACGGACGGTCTAGCTCCCGGAAGTCCTCCAAGACCATAGAGATGGACTGTCTAGCTCCCGGAAGTCCTCCAAGACCATAGAGACGGGCGGTCTAGCTCCCGGAAGTCCTCCAGTACCATAGAGACGGGCGGTCTAGCTCCCGGAAGTCCTCCAAGACCATCGAGACGGGCGCTCTAGGACCCGGAAAGGCCTCCAACGAAACCGGAAATGCCCAGAAATTGACCGGAAGCGAACAAAAAACACCCCGGAAACGCCCCTGAACGCCGGAAAGCAACTTTAAGCGCTGGAAATCCACATCTTCTGACCGGAAGTAACCCCCGAACCACCGGAACTAACTCGCAGAACACCGGAAGCGACTTCCCAACAGCGGAAGTGAGCTCCTTTTTAGCAAAAGCGGATCTCCCAGCAGCACCCCGGGACCGCAAGTGCCCACCATGTTCCCGGAAGTGCTGTGCCAAGACCAGAAGGGACCACTGCTAGAGCGGAAGTGACTGCCATTTTCCCGCAAGTGCTGTCCTAAGACCGGCTTTGGCCACCCCTTGACCGGAAGTGACCTCCCCTTGACCGGAAGTGACCTCCCAACGCCATAACCGGACAGATTCCGCCCACAAACGACCTCAACACACGCCTTAGGGCTTAGGACTTACAGCTAGGGTCAGGGCCAGGCTTAGGCTTAGGCTCCAGCTTAGAGGTTACACTTAGAGCTAGGCTGATACTTAGCCTTAGGCTTCGCCTTAGGCTTAGGTTTAGGATTAGGGATTAAGCTTAAGCTTAGGGGTTCTGCTTAGGCTTAGGCTTAAGGGTTAGCCTTAGAGTTTAGGCTTAGGTTTAGGCTTAGGCTTAGGGGTTAGGCTTAGGCTTAGGCTTAGGCTTAGGCTTAGGTTTCGGGGTTAGGCTTAGGCTTAGGTTTAGGGATTAGCCTTAGGGTTACGGTTAGGCTTAGGGGTTAGGCTTAGGCGTAAGGGTTAGGCTTAGGCGTAGGGGTTAGGCTTAGGCTTAGGCTTAGGGCTAAGGCTTAGGCTTAAAGGTTAGGCTTAGGCTTGGTCTTAGGCTTAGGCTTAGGGGGTTAAGCTTAGGCTTAGGCTTAGCCTTAGGTTTAGGGGTTAGGCTTAGGCTTAGGTTTAGGGATTAGCCTTAGGGTTACGGTTAGGCTTAGCGGTTAGGCTTAGGCGTAAGGGTTAGGCTTAGGCTTAGGGCTAAGGCTTAGGCTTAAAGGTTAGGCTTAGGCTTGGTCTTAGGCTTAGGCTTAGGGGGTTAAGCTTAGGCTTAGGCTTAGCCTTAGGCTTAGGGGTTAGCCTTAGGCTTAGGGGTTAGGCTTAGGCTTAGGCGTCTTAAACCAGCAGTAGAAAATAGCATACTCCCTGGGAGCAACTAAAATAAAAGAAACAAAACTTGAAAAAATAAAATTCTCCCAGGGAACAAACCATTTTCTACAGCTGCACCAGAGTTTTTATTTGTCATTTTTTTAATTTCTCCTAGAAACCCACCCCTCCCACTACACAACTCCACCTATTCTACCATTTCATGAAAACCTAAACTACACCTTACTCAACCCACTCCTAACCCAAAATGAAAACAAAACAATAGCCAATCAGAATCAAAAATTACACAAACATGCTCCCTAAACAAATCACCAAACATTCCTAAACAAAGAACTACACCTAACAAACTAAAACACTAAAAAACAGAAAAAGGAATCACAACACAGAAACAAACAAACCCCCCAAACTTTAAAAACCGCCATAACAACTACCGAAACCCAAAACAATCCCGAAAAACTCTATGATCGGGAAGTCCTCCAGGGCTACAGAGACGAAAACTCTAGGGTCCGGAAGACCTTCAATGCCATAGAGACGAAAATGCTAGGATCCGGAAGCCCTCCAATGCCAGAGAGACAAAAACTCAAGGATCGGGAGGTCCTCCAATGCCGTAGAGATGAAAACGCTAGGATCCGGAAGTCCTCCAGGGCTACAGAGACGAAAAACACTAAGATCCGGAAGTCCTCCAATGCCATAGCGATGAAAACGCTAGGATCCGGAAGTCCTCCAATGCCATAGAGACGATAACGCTAGGATCTGGAAGTCCTCCAATCCCAAAGAGACGAAAACGCTAGGATCTGGAAGTCCTCCAATCCCAAAGAGACGCAGACGCTATTATCCGGAAGTCCTCCAGGGCTACAGAGATGAAAATGCTATGACCCGGAAGTCCTCCAATGCCATAGCGATGAAAACACTATGATCCGGAAGTCCTCCAATGCCAGAGAGACAAAAACGCTAGGATCCGGAAGTCCTCCAATCCCAAAGAGATGAGAACGCTACGATCTGGAAGTCCTCCAGGGCTACAGAGATGAAAACGCTGAGATCCGGAAGTCCTCCAATGCCATAGAGATGATAACGCTAGGATCCGGAAGTCCTCCAAACCCAAAGAGACAAAACCGCTAGGATCTGGAAGTCCTCCAGGGCTACAGAGTCGAAAACGCTAGGATCCGGAAGTCCTCCAGGGCTACAGAGACGAAAACGCCTGGATCTGGAAGTCCTCCAATGCCAAAGAGACAAAAACACTATTATGCGGAAGTCCTCCAGGGCTACAGAGATGAAAACGCTAGGATCGGGAAGTCCTCCAATCCCAAAGAGACGAAAACGCTAGGATCCGGAAGTCCTCCAGGGCTGCAGAGACTAAAACGCTAGGATCTGGGAGTCCTCCAATGCCATAGAGTCGAAAACGCTAGGATCCGGAAGTCCTCCAATCCCAAAGAGACGAAAACGCTAGGATCCAGCAGTCCTCCAATACCATAGAGTCGAAAAAGCTAGGATCCGGAAGTCCTCCAATCCAAAAGAGACGAAAACGCTGTTATCCGGAAGTCCTCCAGGGCTACAGAGACGAAAACGCTAGGATTCGGAAGTCCTCCAATGCCACAGAGATGAAAACGCTAGGATCCGGACGTCCTCCAATGCCATAGAGTCGAAAACGCTATGATTTGGAAGTCCTCCAATCCCAAAGAGACGAAAACGCTATGATTTGGAAGTCCTCCAATCCCAAAGAGACGAAAACGCTATGATTCAGAAGTCCTCCAATCCCAAAGAGACGAAAACGCTGTGATCCGGAAGTCCTGCAGGGCTACAGAGATGAAAACGCTAGGATCCAGAAGTCCTCCAATGCCATAGAGTCGAAAACGCTATGATTTGGAAGTCCTCCAATCCCAAAGAGATGAAAACGCTAGGATCTGGAAGTCCTGCAGGGCTACAGAGATGAAAACGCTAGGATCCGGAAGTCCTCCAATGCCATAGAGTCGAAAACGCTATGATTTGGAAGTCCTCCAATCCCAAAGAAACGAAAATGCTAGGATCCGGAAGTCCTCCAATGCCACAGAGTCGAAAACGCTAAGATCCGGAAGTCCTCCAGGGCTACAGAGATGAAAACGCTGAGATCCGGAAGTCCTCCAATGCCATAGAGTCGAAAACGCTATGATTTGGAAGTCCTCCAAGTCCAAAGAGACGAAAACGCTATGATACGGAAGTCCTCCAATCCCAAAGAGACGAAAAGGCTAGGATCCAGCAGTCCTCCAATACCACAGAGACGAAAACGCTAGGATCCGGAAGTCCTCCAATCCCAAAGAGACGAAAACGCTGTTATCCGGAAGTCCTCCAGGGCTACAGAGTCGAAAACGCTAGGATCCGGAAGTCCTCCAATCCCAAAGAGACGAAAATGCTATTATCCGGGAGTCCTCCAGGGCTACAGAGATGAAAACGCTAAGATCCGGAAGTCCTCCAGAGCTACAGAGATGAAAACGCTAGGATCCGGAAGTCCTCCAATGCCATAGAGTCAAAAACGCTATGATTTGGAAGTCCTCCAATCCCAAAGAGACGAAAACGCTAGGACCCGGAAGTCCTCCAATGCCATAGAGTCGAAAACGCTATGATTTGGAAGTCCTCCAATCCAAAAGAGATGAAAACGCTAGGATCCGGAAGTCCTCCAATGCCATAGAGTCGAAAACGCTATGATTTGGAAGTCCTCCAATCCCAAAGAGACGAAAACGCAATGATTCGGAAGTCCTCCAATCCCAAAGAGACGAAAACGCTAGGATCCAGCAGTCCTCCAATACCATAGAGTCGAAAAAGCGAGGATCCGGAAGTCCTCCAAGACCATAGAGATGGACGGTCTAGCACCCGGAAGTCCTCCAAGACCATAGAGACGGACGGTCTAGCTCCCGGAAGTCCTCCAAGACCATAGAGACGGGCGGTCTAGCTCCCGGAAGTCCTCCAAGACCATAGAGACGGGCGGTCTAGCTCCCGGAAGTCCTCCAGTACCATAGAGACGGGCGGTCTAGCTCCCGGAAGTCCTCCAAGACCATCGAGACGGACGCTCTAGGACCCGGAAAGTCCTCCAAGACCATCGAGACGGGCGCTCTAGGACCCGGAAAGTCCTCCAAGACCATCGAGACGGGCGCTCTAGGACCCGGAAAGTCCTCCAACGAAACCGGAAATGCCCAGAAATTGACCGGAAGCGAACAAAAAACACCCCGGAAACGCCCCTGAACGCCGGAAATCAACTTTAAGCGCTGGAAATCCACATCTTCTGACCGGAAGTAACCCCCGAACCACCAGAACTAACTCGCAGAACACCGGAAGCGACTTCCCAACAGCGGAAGTGAGCTCCTTTTTAGCAAAAGCGGATCTCCCAGCAGCACCCCGGGACCGCAAGTGCCCACCATGTTCCCGGAAGTGCTGTGCCAAGACCAGAAGGGACCACTGCTAGAGAGGAAGTGACTGCCATTTTCCCGCAAGTGCTGTCCTAAGACCGGCTTTGGCCACCCCTTGACCGGAAGTGACCTCCCCTTGACCGGAAGTGACCTCCCAACGCCATAACCGGACAGATTCCGCCCACAAACGACCTCAACACACGCCTTAGGGCTTAGGACTTACAGCTAGGGTCAGGGCCAGGCTTAGGCTTAGGCTCCAGCTTAGAGGTTACACTTAGAGCTAGGCTGATACTTAGCCTTAGGCTTCGCCTTAGGCTTAGGTTTAGGCTTAGGTTTAGGATTAGGGATTAAGCTTAAGCTTAGGGGTTCTGCTTAGGCTTAGGCTTAGGCTTAAGGGTTAGCCTTAGAGTTTAGGCTTAGGTTTAGGCTTAGGCTTAGGGGTTAGGCTTAGGCTTAGGCTTAGGCTTAGCCTTAGGCTTAGCCTTAGGTTTAGGGGTTAGGCTTAGGCTTAGGTTTAGGGATTAGCCTTAGGGTTACGGTTAGGCTTAGCGGTTAGGCTTAGGCGTAAGGGTTAGGCTTAGGCTTAGGGCTAAGGCTTAGGCTTAAAGGTTAGGCTTAGGCTTGGTCTTAGGCTTAGGCTTAGGGGGTTAAGCTTAGGCTTAGGCTTAGCCTTAGGCTTAGGGGTTAGCCTTAGGCTTAGGGGTTAGCCTTAGGCTTAGGCGTCTTAAACCAGCAGTAGAAAATAGCATACTCCCTGGGAGCAACTAAAATAAAAGAAACAAAACTTGAAAAAATAAAATTCTCCCAGGAAACAAACCATTTTCTACAGCTGCACCAGAGTTTTTATTTGTCATTTTTTTAATTTCTCCTAGAAACCCACCCCTCCCACTACACAACTCCACCTATTCTACCATTTCATGAAAACCTAAACTACACCTTACTCAACCCACTCCTAACCCAAAATGAAAACAAAACAATAGCCAATCAGAATCAAAAATTACACAAACATGCTCCCTAAACAAATCACCAAACATTCCTAAACAAAGAACTACACCTAACAAACTAAAACACTAAAAAACAGAAAAAGGAATCACAACACAGAAACAAACAAACCCCCCAAACTTTAAAAACCGCCATAACAACTACCGAAACCCAAAACAATCCCGAAAAACTCTATGATCGGGAAGTCCTCCAGGGCTACAGAGACGAAAACTCTAGGGTCCGGAAGTCCTTCAATGCCATAGAGACGAAAATGCTAGGATCCGGAAGCCCTCCAATGCCAGAGAGACAAAAACTCAAGGATCGGGAGGTCCTCCAATGCCGTAGAGATGAAAACGCTAGGATCCGGAAGTCCTCCAGGGCTACAGAGACGAAAAACACTAAGATCCGGAAGTCCTCCAATGCCATAGCGATGAAAACGCTAGGATCCGGAAGTCCTCCAATGCCATAGAGACGATAACGCTAGGATCTGGAAGTCCTCCAATCCCAAAGAGACGAAAACGCTAGGATCTGGAAGTCCTCCAATCCCAAAGAGACGCAGACGCTATTATCCGGAAGTCCTCCAGGGCTACAGAGATGAAAATGCTATGACCCGGAAGTCCTCCAATGCCATAGCGATGAAAACACTATGATCCGGAAGTCCTCCAATGCCAGAGAGACCAAAACGCTAGGATCCGGAAGTCCTCCAATCCCAAAGAGATGAGAACGCTACGATCTGGAAGTCCTCCAGGGCTACAGAGATGAAAACGCTGAGATCCGGAAGTCCTCCAATGCCATAGAGACGATAACGCTAGGATCCGGAAGTCCTCCAAACCCAAAGAGACAAAACCGCTAGGATCTGGAAGTCCTCCAGGGCTACAGAGTCGAAAACGCTAGGATCCGGAAGTCCTCCAGGGCTACAGAGACGAAAACGCCTGGATCCGGAAGTCCTCCAATGCCAAAGAGACAAAAACACTATTATGCGGAAGTCCTCCAGGGCTACAGAGATGAAAACGCTAGGATCGGGAAGTCCTCCAATCCCAAAGAGACGAAAACGCTAGGATCTGGAAGTCCTCCAATGCCATAGAGATGAAAACGCTATGATACGGAAGTCCTCCAGGGCTGCAGAGACGAAAACGCTAGGATCTGGGAGTCCTCCAATGCCATAGAGTCGAAAACGCTAGGATCCGGAAGTCCTCCAATCCCAAAGAGACGAAAACGCTAGGATCCAGCAGTCCTCCAATACCATAGAGTCGAAAAAGCTAGGATCCGGAAGTCCTCCAATCCTAAAGAGACGAAAACGCTAGGATCTGGAAGTCCTCCAATCCCAAAGAGACGCAGACGCTATTATCCGGAAGTCCTCCAGGGCTACAGAGATGAAAATGCTATGACCCGGAAGTCCTCCAATGCCATAGCGATGAAAACACTATGATCCGGAAGTCCTCCAATGCCAGAGAGACCAAAACGCTAGGATCCGGAAGTCCTCCAATCCCAAAGAGATGAGAACGCTACGATCTGGAAGTCCTCCAGGGCTACAGAGATGAAAACACTGAGATCCGGAAGTCCTCCAATGCCATAGAGATGATAACGCTAGGATCCGGAAGTCCTCCAAACCCAAAGAGACAAAACCGCTAGGATCTGGAAGTCCTCCAGTGCTACAGAGTCGAAAACGCTAGGATCCGGAAGTCCTCCAGGGCTACAGAGACGAAAACGCCTGGATCTGGAAGTCCTCCAATGCCAAAGAGACAAAAACACTATTATGCGGAAGTCCTCCAGGGCTACAGAGATGAAAACGCTAGGATCGGGAAGTCCTCCAATCCCAAAGAGACGAAAACGCTAGGATCCGGAAGTCCTCCAGGGCTGCAGAGACGAAAACGCTAGGATCTGGGAGTCCTCCAATGCCATAGAGTCGAAAACGCTAGGATCCGGAAGTCCTCCAATCCCAAAGAGACGAAAACGCTAGGATCCAGCAGTCCTCCAATACCATAGAGTCGAAAAAGCTAGGATCCGGAAGTCCTCCAATCCTAAAGAGACGAAAACGCTGTTATCCGGAAGTCCTCCAGGGCTACAGAGACGAAAACGCTAGGATTCGGAAGTCCTCCAATGCCACAGAGATGAAAACGCTAGGATCCGGACGTCCTCCAATGCCATAGAGTCGAAAACGCTATGATTTGGAAGTCCTCCAATCCCAAAGAGACGAAAACGCTATGATTTGGAAGTCCTCCAATCCCAAAGAGACGAAAACGCTATGATTCAGAAGTCCTCCAATCCCAAAGACACGAAAACGCTGTGATCCGGAAGTCCTGCAGGGCTACAGAGATGAAAACGCTAGGATCCGGAAGTCCTCCAATGCCATAGAGTCGAAAACGCTATGATTTGGAAGTCCTCCAATCCCAAAGAGATGAAAACGCTAGGATCTGGAAGTCCTGCAGGGCTACAGAGATGAAAACGCTAGGATCCGGAAGTCCTCCAATGCCATAGAGTCGAAAACGCTATGATTTGGAAGTCCTCCAATCCCAAAGAAACGAAAATGCTAGGATCCGGAAGTCCTCCAATGCCACAGAATCGAAAACGCTAAGATCCGGAAGTCCTCCAGGGCTACAGAGATGAAAACGCTGAGATCCGGAAGTCCTCCAATGCCATAGAGTCGAAAACGCTATGATTTGGAAGTCCTCCAAGTCCAAAGAGACGAAAACGCTATGATTTGGAAGTCCTCCAATCCCAAAGAGACGAAAAGGCTAGGATCCAGCAGTCCTCCAATCCCAAAGAGTCGAAAACGCTAGGATCCGGAAGTCCTCCAATCCCAAAGAGACGAAAACGCTGTTATCCGGAAGTCCTCCAGGGCTACAGAGTCGAAAACGCTAGGATCCGGAAGTCCTCCAATCCCAAAGAGACGAAAATGCTATTATCCGGGAGTCCTCCAGGGCTACAGAGATGAAAACGCTAAGATCCGGAAGTCCTCCAGAGCTACAGAGATGAAAACGCTAGGATCCGGAAGTCCTCCAATGCCATAGAGTCAAAAACGCTATGATTTGGAAGTCCTCCAATCCCAAAGAGACGAAAACGCTAGGACCCGGAAGTCCTCCAATGCCATAGAGTCGAAAACGCTATGATTTGGAAGTCCTCCAATCCCAAAGAGACGAAAACGCTAGGATCCGGAAGTCCTCCAATGCCATAGAGTCGAAAACGCTATGATTTGGAAGTCCTCCAATCCCAAAGAGACGAAAACGCAATGATTCGGAAGTCCTCCAATCCCAAAGAGACGAAAACGCTAGGATCCAGCAGTCCTCCAATACCATAGAGTCGAAAAAGCGAGGATCCGGAAGTCCTCCAAGACCATAGAGATGGACGGTCTAGCACCCGGAAGTCCTCCAAGACCATAGAGACGGACGGTCTAGCTCCCGGAAGTCCTCCAAGACCATAGAGATGGACTGTCTAGCTCCCGGAAGTCCTCCAAGACCATAGAGACGGGCGGTCTAGCTCCCGGAAGTCCTCCAGTACCATAGAGACGGGCGGTCTAGCTCCCGGAAGTCCTCCAAGACCATAGAGACGGGCGGTCTAGCACCCGGAAGTCCTCCAAGACCATCGAGACGGACGCTCTAGGACCCGGAAAGGCCTCCAAGACCATCGAGACGGGCGCTCTAGGACCCGGAAAGTCCTCCAACGAAACCGGAAATGCCCAGAAATTGACCGGAAGCGAACAAAAAACACCCCGGAAACGCCCCTGAACGCCGGAAATCAACTTTAAGCGCTGGAAATCCACATCTTCTGACCGGAAGTAACCCCCGAACCACCAGAACTAACTCGCAGAACACCGGAAGCGACTTCCCAACAGCGGAAGTGAGCTCCTTTTTAGCAAAAGCGGATCTCCCAGCAGCACCCCGGGACCGCAAGTGCCCACCATGTTCCCGGAAGTGCTGTGCCAAGACCAGAAGGGACCACTGCTAGAGAGGAAGTGACTGCCATTTTCCCGCAAGTGCTGTCCTAAGACCGGCTTTGGCCACCCCTTGACCGGAAGTGACCTCCCCTTGACCGGAAGTGACCTCCCAACGCCATAACCGGACAGATTCCGCCCACAAACGACCTCAACACACGCCTTAGGGCTTAGGACTTACAGCTAGGGTCAGGGCCAGGCTTAGGCTTAGGCTCCAGCTTAGAGGTTACACTTAGAGCTAGGCTGATACTTAGCCTTAGGCTTTGCCTTAGGCTTAGGTTTAGGCTTAGGTTTAGGATTAGGGATTAAGCTTAAGCTTAGGGGTTCTGCTTAGGCTTAGGCTTAGGCTTAAGGGTTAGCCTTAGAGTTTAGGCTTAGGTTTAGGCTTAGGCTTAGGGGTTAGGCTTAGGCTTAGGCTTAGGCTTAGCCTTAGGCTTAGCCTTAGGTTTAGGGGTTAGGCTTAGGCTTAGGTTTAGGGATTAGCCTTAGGGTTACGGTTAGGCTTAGCGGTTAGGCTTAGGCGTAAGGGTTAGGCTTAGGCTTAGGGCTAAGGCTTAGGCTTAAAGGTTAGGCTTAGGCTTGGTCTTAGGCTTAGGCTTAGGGGGTTAAGCTTAGGCTTAGGCTTAGCCTTAGGCTTAGGGGTTAGCCTTAGGCTTAGGGGTTAGCCTTAGGCTTAGGCGTCTTAAACCAGCAGTAGAAAATAGCATACTCCCTGGGAGCAACTAAAATAAAAGAAACAAAACTTGAAAAAATAAAATTCTCCCAGGGAACAAACCATTTTCTACAGCTGCACCAGAGTTTTTATTTGTCATTTTTTTAATTTCTCCTAGAAACCCACCCCTCCCACTACACAACTCCACCTATTCTACCATTTCATGAAAACCTAAACTACACCTTACTCAACCCACTCCTAACCCAAAATGAAAACAAAACAATAGCCAATCAGAATCAAAAATTACACAAACATGCTCCCTAAACAAATCACCAAACATTCCTAAACAAAGAACTACACCTAACAAACTAAAACACTAAAAAACAGAAAAAGGAATCACAACACAGAAACAAACAAACCCCCCAAACTTTAAAAACCGCCATAACAACTACCGAAACCCAAAACAATCCCGAAAAACTCTATGATCGGGAAGTCCTCCAGGGCTACAGAGACGAAAACTCTAGGGTCCGGAAGTCCTTCAATGCCATAGAGACGAAAATGCTAGGATCCGGAAGCCCTCCAATGCCAGAGAGACAAAAACTCAAGGATCGGGAGGTCCTCCAATGCCGTAGAGATGAAAACGCTAGGATCCGGAAGTCCTCCAGGGCTACAGAGACGAAAAACACTAAGATCCGGAAGTCCTCCAATGCCATAGCGATGAAAACGCTAGGATCCGGAAGTCCTCCAATCCCAAAGAGACGAAAACGCTAGGATCTGGAAGTCCTCCAATCCCAAAGAGACGCAGACGCTATTATCCGGAAGTCCTCCAGGGCTACAGAGATGAAAATGCTATGACCCAGAAGTCCTCCAATGCCATAGCGATGAAAACACTATGATCCGGAAGTCCTCCAATGCCAGAGAGACCAAAACGCTAGGATCCGGAAGTCCTCCAATCCCAAAGAGATGAGAACGCTACGATCTGGAAGTCCTCCAGGGCTACAGAGATGAAAACGCTGAGATCCGGAAGTCCTCCAATGCCATAGAGACGATAACGCTAGGATCCGGAAGTCCTCCAAACCCAAAGAGACAAAACCGCTAGGATCTGGAAGTCCTCCAGGGCTACAGAGTCGAAAACGCTAGGGTCCGGAAGTCCTCCAGGCTACAGAGACGAAAACGCCTGGATCCGGAAGTCCTCCAATGCCAAAGAGACAAAAACACTATTATGCGGAAGTCCTCCAGGGCTACAGAGATGAAAACGCTAGGATCGGGAAGTCCTCCAATCCCAAAGAGACGAAAACGCTAGGATCTGGAAGTCCTCCAATGCCATAGAGATGAAAACGCTATGATACGGAAGTCCTCCAGGGCTGCAGAGACGAAAACGCTAGGATCTGGGAGTCCTCCAATGCCATAGAGTCGAAAACGCTAGGATCCGGAAGTCCTCCAATCCAAAAGAGACGAAAACGCTAGGATCCAGCAGTCCTCCAATACCATAGAGTCGAAAAAGCGAGGATCCGGAAGTCCTCCAAGACCATAGAGACGGACGGTCTAGCTCCCGGAAGTCCTCCAAGACCATAGAGACGGACTGTCTAGCTCCCGGAAGTCCTCCAAGACCATAGAGACGGGCGGTCTAGCACCCGGAAGTCCTCCAAGACCATCGAGACGGACGCTCTAGGACCCGGAAGTCCTCCAAGACCATCGAGACGGGCGCTCTAGGACCCGGAAAGTCCTCCAACGAAACCGGAAATGCCCAGAAATTGACCGGAAGCGAACAAAAAACACCCCGGAAACGCCCCTGAACGCCGGAAATCAACTTTAAGCGCTGGAAATCCACATCTTCTGACCGGAAGTAACCCCCGAACCACCAGAACTAACTCGCAGAACACCGGAAGCGACTTCCCAACAGCGGAAGTGAGCTCCTTTTTAGCAAAAGCGGATCTCCCAGCAGCACCCCGGGACCGCAAGTGCCCACCATGTTCCCGGAAGTGCTGTGCCAAGACCAGAAGGGACCACTGCTAGAGAGGAAGTGACTGCCATTTTCCCGCAAGTGCTGTCCTAAGACCGGCTTTGGCCACCCCTTGACCGGAAGTGACCTCCCCTTGACCGGAAGTGACCTCCCAACGCCATAACCGGACAGATTCCGCCCACAAACGACCTCAACACACGCCTTAGGGCTTAGGACTTACAGCTAGGGTCAGGGCCAGGCTTAGGCTTAGGCTCCAGCTTAGAGGTTACACTTAGAGCTAGGCTGATACTTAGCCTTAGGCTTCGCCTTAGGCTTAGGTTTAGGCTTAGGGATTAAGCTTAAGCTTAGGGGTTCTGCTTAGGCTTAGGCTTAGGCTTAACGGTTAGCCTTAGAGTTTAGGCTTAGGTTTAGGCTTAGGCTTAGGGGTTAGGCTTAGGCTTAGGCTTAGGCTTAGCCTTAGGCTTAGCCTTAGGTTTAGGGGTTAGGCTTAGGCTTAGGTTTAGGGATTAGCCTTAGGGTTACGGTTAGGCTTAGCGGTTAGGCTTAGGCGTAAGGGTTAGGCTTAGGCTTAGGGCTAAGGCTTAGGCTTAAAGGTTAGGCTTAGGCTTGGTCTTAGGCTTAGGCTTAGGGGGTTAAGCTTAGGCTTAGGCTTAGCCTTAGGCTTAGGGGTTAGCCTTAGGCTTAGGGGTTAGCCTTAGGCTTAGGCGTCTTAAACCAGCAGTAGAAAATAGCATACTCCCTGGGAGCAACTAAAATAAAAGAAACAAAACTTGAAAAAATAAAATTCTCCCAGGGAACAAACCATTTTCTACAGCTGCACCAGAGTTTTTATTTGTCATTTTTTTAATTTCTCCTAGAAACCCACCCCTCCCACTACACAACTCCACCTATTCTACCATTTCATGAAAACCTAAACTACACCTTACTCAACCCACTCCTAACCCAAAATGAAAACAAAACAATAGCCAATCAGAATCAAAAATTACACAAACATGCTCCCTAAACAAATCACCAAACATTCCTAAACAAAGAACTACACCTAACAAACTAAAACACTAAAAAACAGAAAAAGGAATCACAACACAGAAACAAACAAACCCCCCAAACTTTAAAAACCGCCATAACAACTACCGAAACCCAAAACAATCCCGAAAAACTCTATGATCGGGAAGTCCTCCAGGGCTACAGAGACAAAAACTCAAGGATCGGGAGGTCCTCCAATGCCGTAGAGATGAAAACGCTAGGATCCGGAAGTCCTCCAATGCCAGAGAGACCAAAACGCTAGGATCCGGAAGTCCTCCAATCCCAAAGAGATGAGAACGCTACGATCTGGAAGTCCTCCAGGGCTACAGAGACGAAAAAAACTAAGATCCGGAAGTCCTCCAATGCCATAGCGATGAAAACGCTAGGATCCGGAAGTCCTCCAATGCCATAGAGACGATAACGCTAGGATCTGGAAGTCCTCCAATCCCAAAGAGACGAAAACGCTAGGATCTGGAAGTCCTCCAATCCCAAAGAGACGCAGACGCTATTATCCGGAAGTCCTCCAGGGCTACAGAGATGAAAATGCTATGACCCAGAAGTCCTCCAATGCCATAGCGATGAAAACACTATGATCCGGAAGTCCTCCAATGCCAGAGAGACCAAAACGCTAGGATCCGGAAGTCCTCCAATCCCAAAGAGATGAGAACGCTACGATCTGGAAGTCCTCCAGGGCTACAGAGATGAAAACGCTGAGATCCGGAAGTCCTCCAATGCCATAGAGACGATAACGCTAGGATCCGGAAGTCCTCCAAACCCAAAGAGACAAAACCGCTAGGATCTGGAAGTCCTCCAGGGCTACAGAGTCGAAAACGCTAGGGTCCGGAAGTCCTCCAGGGCTACAGAGACGAAAACGCCTGGATCCGGAAGTCCTCCAATGCCAAAGAGACAAAAACACTATTATGCGGAAGTCCTCCAGGGCTACAGAGATGAAAACGCTAGGATCGGGAAGTCCTCCAATCCCAAAGAGACGAAAACGCTAGGATCTGGAAGTCCTCCAATGCCATAGAGATGAAAACGCTATGATACGGAAGTCCTCCAGGGCTGCAGAGACGAAAACGCTAGGATCTGGGAGTCCTCCAATGCCATAGAGTCGAAAACGCTAGGATCCGGAAGTCCTCCAATCCCAAAGAGACGAAAACGCTAGGATCCAGCAGTCCTCCAATACCATAGAGTCGAAAAAGCTAGGATCCGGAAGTCCTCCAATCCTAAAGAGACGAAAACGCTGTTATCCGGAAGTCCTCCAGGGCTACAGAGACGAAAACGCTAGGATTCGGAAGTCCTCCAATGCCATAGAGATGAAAACGCTAGGATCCGGACGTCCTCCAATGCCATAGAGTCGAAAACGCTAGGATCCGGACGTCCTCCAATGCCATAGAGTCGAAAACGCTATGATTTGGAAGTCCTCCAATCCCAAAGAGACGAAAACGCTATGATTTGGAAGTCCTCCAATCCCAAAGAGACGAAAACGCTAGGATCTGGAAGTCCTCCAATGCCAAAGAGACGAAAACGCTGTGATCCGGAAATCCTGCAGGGCTACAGAGATGAAAACGCTAGGATCCGGAAGTCCTCCAATGCCATGGAGTTGAAAATGCTATGATTTGGAAGTCCTCCAATCCCAAAGAGATGAAAACGCTAGGATCCGGAAGTCCTCCAGGGCTACAGAGATGAAAACACTAGGATCCGGAAGTCCTCCAATGCCATAGAGTCGAAAACGCTATGATTTGGAAGTCCTCCAATCCCAAAGAAACGAAAATGCTAGGATCCGGAAGTCCTCCAATGCCACAGAATCGAAAACGCTAAGATCCGGAAGTCCTCCAGGGCTACAGAGATGAAAACGCTGGGATCCGGAAGTCCTCCAATGCCATAGAGTCGAAAACGCTATGATTTGGAAGTCCTCCAATCCCAAAGAGACGAAAACGCTATGATTTGGAAGTCCTCCAATCCCAAAGAGACGAAAACGCTATGATTCGGAAGTCCTCCAATCCCAAAGAGACGAAAACGCTGTGATCCGGAAGTCCTGCAGGGCTACAGAGATGAAAACGCTAGGATCCGGAAGTCCTCCAATGCCATAGAGTCGAAAACGCTATGATTTGGAAGTCCTCCAATCCCAAAGAGATGAAAACGCTAGGATCTGGAAGTCCTGCAGGGCTACAGAGATGAAAACGCAAGGATCCGGAAGTCCTCCAATGCCATAGAGTCGAAAACGCTATGATTTGGAAGTCCTCCAATCCCAAAGAAACGAAAATGCTAGGATCCGGAAGTCCTCCAATGCCACAGAGTCGAAAACGCTAAGATCCGGAAGTCCTCCAGGGCTACAGAGATGAAAACGCTGAGATCCGGAAGTCCTCCAATGCCATAGAGTCGAAAACGCTATGATTTGGAAGTCCTCCAATCCCAAAGAGACGAAAACGCTAGGATCCGGAAGTCCTCCAATGCCATAGAGTCGAAAACGCTATGATTTGGAAGTCCTCCAATCCCAAAGAGACGAAAACGCAATGATTCGGAAGTCCTCCAATCCCAAAGAGACGAAAACGCTAGGATCCAGCAGTCCTCCAATACCATAGAGTCGAAAAAGCGAGGATCCGGAAGTCCTCCAAGACCATAGAGATGGACGGTCTAGCACCCGGAAGTCCTCCAAGACCATAGAGACGGACGGTCTAGCTCCCGGAAGTCCTCCAAGACCATAGAGATGGACTGTCTAGCTCCCGGAAGTCCTCCAAGACCATAGAGACGGGCGGTCTAGCTCCCGGAAGTCCTCCAGTACCATAGAGACGGGCGGTCTAGCTCCCGGAAGTCCTCCAAGACCATAGAGACGGGCGGTCTAGCACCCGGAAGTCCTCCAAGACCATCGAGACGGACGCTCTAGGACCCGGAAAGTCCTCCAAGACCATCGAGACGGGCGCTCTAGGACCCGGAAAGTCCTCCAACGAAACCGGAAATGCCCAGAAATTGACCGGAAGCGAACAAAAAACACCCCGGAAACGCCCCTGAACGCCGGAAATCAACTTTAAGCGCTGGAAATCCACATCTTCTGACCGGAAGTAACCCCCGAACCACCAGAACTAACTCGCAGAACACCGGAAGCGACTTCCCAACAGCGGAAGTGAGCTCCTTTTTAGCAAAAGCGGATCTCCCAGCAGCACCCCGGGACCGCAAGTGCCCACCATGTTCCCGGAAGTGCTGTGCCAAGACCAGAAGGGACCACTGCTAGAGAGGAAGTGACTGCCATTTTCCCGCAAGTGCTGTCCTAAGACCGGCTTTGGCCACCCCTTGACCGGAAGTGACCTCCCCTTGACCGGAAGTGACCTCCCAACGCCATAACCGGACAGATTCCGCCCACAAACGACCTCAACACACGCCTTAGGGCTTAGGACTTACAGCTAGGGTCAGGGCCAGGCTTAGGCTTAGGCTCCAGCTTAGAGGTTACACTTAGAGCTAGGCTGATACTTAGCCTTAGGCTTTGCCTTAGGCTTAGGTTTAGGCTTAGGTTTAGGATTAGGGATTAAGCTTAAGCTTAGGGGTTCTGCTTAGGCTTAGGCTTAGGCTTAAGGGTTAGCCTTAGAGTTTAGGCTTAGGTTTAGGCTTAGGCTTAGGGGTTAGGCTTAGGCTTAGGCTTAGGCTTAGCCTTAGGCTTAGCCTTAGGTTTAGGGGTTAGGCTTAGGCTTAGGTTTAGGGATTAGCCTTAGGGTTACGGTTAGGCTTAGCGGTTAGGCTTAGGCGTAAGGGTTAGGCTTAGGCTTAGGGCTAAGGCTTAGGCTTAAAGGTTAGGCTTAGGCTTGGTCTTAGGCTTAGGCTTAGGGGGTTAAGCTTAGGCTTAGGCTTAGCCTTAGGCTTAGGGGTTAGCCTTAGGCTTAGGGGTTAGCCTTAGGCTTAGGCGTCTTAAACCAGCAGTAGAAAATAGCATACTCCCTGGGAGCAACTAAAATAAAAGAAACAAAACTTGAAAAAATAAAATTCTCCCAGGGAACAAACCATTTTCTACAGCTGCACCAGAGTTTTTATTTGTCATTTTTTTAATTTCTCCTAGAAACCCACCCCTCCCACTACACAACTCCACCTATTCTACCATTTCATGAAAACCTAAACTACACCTTACTCAACCCACTCCTAACCCAAAATGAAAACAAAACAATAGCCAATCAGAATCAAAAATTACACAAACATGCTCCCTAAACAAATCACCAAACATTCCTAAACAAAGAACTACACCTAACAAACTAAAACACTAAAAAACAGAAAAAGGAATCACAACACAGAAACAAACAAACCCCCCAAACTTTAAAAACCGCCATAACAACTACCGAAACCCAAAACAATCCCGAAAAACTCTATGATCGGGAAGTCCTCCAGGGCTACAGAGACGAAAACTCTAGGGTCCGGAAGTCCTTCAATGCCATAGAGACGAAAACGCTAGGATCCGGAAGTCCTCCAGGGCTACAGAGACGAAAAACACTAAGATCCGGAAGTCCTCCAATGCCATAGCGATGAAAACGCTAGGATCCGGAAGTCCTCCAATCCCAAAGAGACGAAAACGCTAGGATCTGGAAGTCCTCCAATCCCAAAGAGACGCAGACGCTATTATCCGGAAGTCCTCCAGGGCTACAGAGATGAAAATGCTATGACCCAGAAGTCCTCCAATGCCATAGCGATGAAAACACTATGATCCGGAAGTCCTCCAATGCCAGAGAGACCAAAACGCTAGGATCCGGAAGTCCTCCAATCCCAAAGAGATGAGAACGCTACGATCTGGAAGTCCTCCAGGGCTACAGAGATGAAAACGCTGAGATCCGGAAGTCCTCCAATGCCATAGAGACGATAACGCTAGGATCCGGAAGTCCTCCAAACCCAAAGAGACAAAACCGCTAGGATCTGGAAGTCCTCCAGGGCTACAGAGTCGAAAACGCTAGGGTCCGGAAGTCCTCCAGGGCTACAGAGACGAAAACGCCTGGATCCGGAAGTCCTCCAATGCCAAAGAGACAAAAACACTATTATGCGGAAGTCCTCCAGGGCTACAGAGATGAAAACGCTAGGATCGGGAAGTCCTCCAATCCCAAAGAGACGAAAACGCTAGGATCTGGAAGTCCTCCAATGCCAAAGAGACGAAAACGCTGTGATCCGGAAATCCTGCAGGGCTACAGAGATGAAAACGCTAGGATCCGGAAGTCCTCCAATGCCATGGAGTTGAAAATGCTATGATTTGGAAGTCCTCCAATCCCAAAGAGATGAAAACGCTAGGATCCGGAAGTCCTCCAGGGCTACAGAGATGAAAACACTAGGATCCGGAAGTCCTCCAATGCCATAGAGTCGAAAACGCTATGATTTGGAAGTCCTCCAATCCCAAAGAAACGAAAATGCTAGGATCCGGAAGTCCTCCAATGCCACAGAGTCGAAAACGCTAAGATCCGGAAGTCCTCCAGGGCTACAGAGATGAAAACGCTGGGATCCGGAAGTCCTCCAATGCCATAGAGTCGAAAACGCTATGATTTGGAAGTCCTCCAATCCCAAAGAGACGAAAACGCTATGATTTGGAAGTCCTCCAATCCCAAAGAGACGAAAACGCTATGATTCGGAAGTCCTCCAATCCTAAAGAGACGAAAACGCTGTGATCCGGAAGTCCTGCGGGGCTACAGAGATGAAAACGCTAGGATCCGGAAGTCCTCCAATGCCATAGAGTCGAAAACGCTATGATTTGGAAGTCCTCCAATCCCAAAGAGATGAAAACGCTAGGATCTGGAAGTCCTGCAGGGCTACAGAGATGAAAACGCAAGGATCCGGAAGTCCTCCAATGCCATAGAGTCGAAAACGCTATGATTTGGAAGTCCTCCAATCCCAAAGAAACGAAAATGCTAGGATCCGGAAGTCCTCCAATGCCACAGAGTCGAAAACGCTAAGATCCGGAAGTCCTCCAGGGCTACAGAGATGAAAACGCTGAGATCCGGAAGTCCTCCAATGCCATAGAGTCGAAAACGCTATGATTTGGAAGTCCTCCAAGTCCAAAGAGACGAAAACGCTATGATACGGAAGTCCTCCAATCCCAAAGAGACGAAAAGGCTAGGATCCAGCAGTCCTCCAATCCCAAAGAGTCGAAAACGCTAGGATCCGGAAGTCCTCCAATCCCAAAGAGACGAAAACGCTGTTATCCGGAAGTCCTCCAGGGCTACAGAGTCGAAAACGCTATGATTTGGAAGTCCTCCAATCCCAAAGACACGAAAATGCTATTATCCGGGAGTCCTCCAGGGCTACAGAGATGAAAACGCTAAGATCCGGAAGTCCTCCAGAGCTACAGAGATGAAAACGCTAGGATCCGGAAGTCCTCCAATGCCATAGAGTCAAAAACGCTATGATTTGGAAGTCCTCCAATCCCAAAGAGACGAAAACGCTAGGATCCGGAAGTCCTCCAATGCCATAGAGTCGAAAACGCTATGATTTGGAAGTCCTCCAATCCCAAAGAGACGAAAACGCTAGGATCCGGAAGTCCTCCAATGCCATAGAGTCGAAAACGCTATGATTTGGAAGTCCTCCAATCCCAAAGAGACGAAAACGCAATGATTCGGAAATCCTCCAATCCCAAAGAGACGAAAACGCTAGGATCCAGCAGTCCTCCAATACCATAGAGTCGAAAAAGCGAGGATCCGGAAGTCCTCCAAGACCATAGAGATGGACGGTCTAGCACCCGGAAGTCCTCCAAGACCATAGAGACGGACGGTCTAGCTCCCGGAAGTCCTCCAAGACCATAGAGATGGACTGTCTAGCTCCCGGAAGTCCTCCAAGACCATAGAGACGGGCGGTCTAGCTCCCGGAAGTCCTCCAGTACCATAGAGACGGGCGGTCTAGCTCCCGGAAGTCCTCCAAGACCATAGAGACGGACGGTCTAGCACCCGGAAGTCCTCCAAGACCATCGAGACGGACGCTCTAGGACCCGGAAAGTCCTCCAAGACCATCGAGACGGGCGCTCTAGGACCCGGAAAGTCCTCCAACGAAACCGGAAATGCCCAGAAATTGACCGGAAGCGAACAAAAAACACCCCGGAAACGCCCCTGAACGCCGGAAATCAACTTTAAGCGCTGGAAATCCACATCTTCTGACCGGAAGTAACCCCCGAACCACCAGAACTAACTCGCAGAACACCGGAAGCGACTTCCCAACAGCGGAAGTGAGCTCCTTTTTAGCAAAAGCGGATCTCCCAGCAGCACCCCGGGACCGCAAGTGCCCACCATGTTCCCGGAAGTGCTGTGCCAAGACCAGAAGGGACCACTGCTAGAGAGGAAGTGACTGCCATTTTCCCGCAAGTGCTGTCCTAAGACCGGCTTTGGCCACCCCTTGACCGGAAGTGACCTCCCCTTGACCGGAAGTGACCTCCCAACGCCATAACCGGACAGATTCCGCCCACAAACGACCTCAACACACGCCTTAGGGCTTAGGACTTACAGCTAGGGTCAGGGCCAGGCTTAGGCTTAGGCTCCAGCTTAGAGGTTACACTTAGAGCTAGGCTGATACTTAGCCTTAGGCTTCGCCTTAGGCTTAGGTTTAGGCTTAGGGATTAAGCTTAAGTTTAGGGGTTCTGCTTAGGCTTAGGCTTAGGCTTAACGGTTAGCCTTAGAGTTTAGGCTTAGGTTTAGGCTTAGGCTTAGGGGTTAGGCTTAGGCTTAGGCTTAGGCTTAGCCTTAGGCTTAGCCTTAGGTTTAGGGGTTAGGCTTAGGCTTAGGTTTAGGGATTAGCCTTAGGGTTACGGTTAGGCTTAGCGGTTAGGCTTAGGCGTAAGGGTTAGGCTTAGGCTTAGGGCTAAGGCTTAGGCTTAAAGGTTAGGCTTAGGCTTGGTCTTAGGCTTAGGCTTAGGGGGTTAAGCTTAGGCTTAGCCTTAGCCTTAGGCTTAGGGGTTAGCCTTAGGCTTAGGGGTTAGCCTTAGGCTTAGGCGTCTTAAACCAGCAGTAGAAAATAGCATACTCCCTGGGAGCAACTAAAATAAAAGAAACAAAACTTGAAAAAATAAAATTCTCCCAGGGAACAAACCATTTTCTACAGCTGCACCAGAGTTTTTATTTGTCATTTTTTTAATTTCTCCTAGAAACCCACCCCTCCCACTACACAACTCCACCTATTCTACCATTTCATGAAAACCTAAACTACACCTTACTCAACCCACTCCTAACCCAAAATGAAAACAAAACAATAGCCAATCAGAATCAAAAATTACACAAACATGCTCCCTAAACAAATCACCAAACATTCCTAAACAAAGAACTACACCTAACAAACTAAAACACTAAAAAACAGAAAAAGGAATCACAACACAGAAACAAACAAACCCCCCAAACTTTAAAAACCGCCATAACAACTACCGAAACCCAAAACAATCCCGAAAAACTCTATGATCGGGAAGTCCTCCAGGGCTACAGAGACGAAAACTCTAGGGTCCGGAAGTCCTTCAATGCCATAGAGACGAAAATGCTAGGATCCGGAAGCCCTCCAATGCCAGAGAGACAAAAACTCAAGGATCGGGAGGTCCTCCAATGCCGTAGAGATGAAAACGCTAGGATCCGGAAGTCCTCCAGGGCTACAGAGACGAAAAACACTAAGATCCGGAAGTCCTCCAATGCCATAGCGATGAAAACGCTAGGATCCGGAAGTCCTCCAATGCCATAGAGACGATAACGCTAGGATCCGGAAGTCCTCCAATGCCATAGAGACGATAACGCTAGGATCTGGAAGTCCTCCAATCCCAAAGAGACGCAGACGCTATTATCCGGAAGTCCTCCAGGGCTACAGAGATGAAAATGCTATGACCCGGAAGTCCTCCAATGCCATAGCGATGAAAACACTATGATCCGGAAGTCCTCCAATGCCAGAGAGACCAAAACGCTAGGATCCGGAAGTCCTCCAATCCCAAAGAGATGAGAACGCTACGATCTGGAAGTCCTCCAGGGCTACAGAGATGAAAACGCTGAGATCCGGAAGTCCTCCAATGCCATAGAGACGATAACGCTAGGATCCGGAAGTCCTCCAAACCCAAAGAGACAAAACCGCTAGGATCTGGAAGTCCTCCAGGGCTACAGAGTCGAAAACGCTAGGATCCGGAAGTCCTCCAGGGCTACAGAGACGAAAACGCCTGGATCCGGAAGTCCTCCAATGCCAAAGAGACAAAAACACTATTATGCGGAAGTCCTCCAGGGCTACAGAGATGAAAACGCTAGGATCGGGAAGTCCTCCAATCCCAAAGAGACGAAAACGCTAGGATCTGGAAGTCCTCCAATGCCATAGAGATGAAAACGCTATGATACGGAAGTCCTCCAGGGCTGCAGAGACGAAAACGCTAGGATCTGGGAGTCCTCCAATGCCATAGAGTCGAAAACGCTAGGATCCGGAAGTCCTCCAATCCCAAAGAGACGAAAACGCTAGGATCCAGCAGTCCTCCAATACCATAGAGTCGAAAAAGCTAGGATCCGGAAGTCCTCCAATCCTAAAGAGACGAAAACGCTGTTATCCGGAAGTCCTCCAGGGCTACAGAGACGAAAACGCTAGGATTCGGAAGTCCTCCAATGCCATAGAGATGAAAACGCTAGGATCCGGACGTCCTCCAATGCCATAGAGTCGAAAACGCTAGGATCCGGACGTCCTCCAATGCCATAGAGTCGAAAACGCTATGATTTGGAAGTCCTCCAATCCCAAAGAGACGAAAACGCTATGATTTGGAAGTCCTCCAATCCCAAAGAGACGAAAACGCTAGGATCTGGAAGTCCTCCAATGCCAAAGAGACGAAAACGCTGTGATCCGGAAATCCTGCAGGGCTACAGAGATGAAAACGCTAGGATCCGGAAGTCCTCCAATGCCATGGAGTTGAAAATGCTATGATTTGGAAGTCCTCCAATCCCAAAGAGATGAAAACGCTAGGATCCGGAAGTCCTCCAGGGCTACAGAGATGAAAACACTAGGATCCGGAAGTCCTCCAATGCCATAGAGTCGAAAACGCTATGATTTGGAAGTCCTCCAATCCCAAAGAAACGAAAATGCTAGGATCCGGAAGTCCTCCAATGCCACAGAGTCGAAAACGCTAAGATCCGGAAGTCCTCCAGGGCTACAGAGATGAAAACGCTGGGATCCGGAAGTCCTCCAATGCCATAGAGTCGAAAACGCTATGATTTGGAAGTCCTCCAATCCCAAAGAGACGAAAACGCTATGATTTGGAAGTCCTCCAATCCCAAAGAGACGAAAACGCTATGATTCGGAAGTCCTCCAATCCCAAAGAGACGAAAACGCTGTGATCCGGAAGTCCTGCAGGGCTACAGAGATGAAAACGCTAGGATCCGGAAGTCCTCCAATGCCATAGAGTCGAAAACGCTATGATTTGGAAGTCCTCCAATCCCAAAGAGATGAAAACGCTAGGATCTGGAAGTCCTGCAGGGCTACAGAGATGAAAACACTAGGATCCGGAAGTCCTCCAATGCCATAGAGTCGAAAACGCTATGATTTGGAAGTCCTCCAATCCCAAAGAAACGAAAATGCTAGGATCCGGAAGTCCTCCAATGCCACAGAGTCGAAAACGCTAAGATCCGGAAGTCCTCCAGGGCTACAGAGATGAAAACGCTGGGATCCGGAAGTCCTCCAATGCCATAGAGTCGAAAACGCTATGATTTGGAAGTCCTCCAATCCCAAAGAGACGAAAACGCTATGATTTGGAAGTCCTCCAATCCCAAAGAGACGAAAACGCTATGATTCGGAAGTCCTCCAATCCTAAAGAGACGAAAACGCTGTGATCCGGAAGTCCTGCGGGGCTACAGAGATGAAAACGCTAGGATCCGGAAGTCCTCCAATGCCATAGAGTCGAAAACGCTATGATTTGGAAGTCCTCCAATCCCAAAGAGATGAAAACGCTAGGATCTGGAAGTCCTGCAGGGCTACAGAGATGAAAACGCAAGGATCCGGAAGTCCTCCAATGCCATAGAGTCGAAAACGCTATGATTTGGAAGTCCTCCAATCCCAAAGAAACGAAAATGCTAGGATCCGGAAGTCCTCCAATGCCACAGAGTCGAAAACGCTAAGATCCGGAAGTCCTCCAGGGCTACAGAGATGAAAACGCTGAGATCCGGAAGTCCTCCAATGCCATAGAGTCGAAAACGCTATGATTTGGAAGTCCTCCAAGTCCAAAGAGACGAAAACGCTATGATACGGAAGTCCTCCAATCCCAAAGAGACGAAAAGGCTAGGATCCAGCAGTCCTCCAATCCCAAAGAGTCGAAAACGCTAGGATCCGGAAGTCCTCCAATCCCAAAGAGACGAAAACGCTGTTATCCGGAAGTCCTCCAGGGCTACAGAGTCGAAAACGCTAGGATCCGGAAGTCCTCCAATCCCAAAGAGACGAAAACGCTGTTATCCGGAAGTCCTCCAGGGCTACAGAGTCGAAAACGCTAGGATCCGGAAGTCCTCCAATCCCAAAGACACGAAAATGCTATTATCCGGGAGTCCTCCAGGGCTACAGAGATGAAAACGCTAAGATCCGGAAGTCCTCCAGAGCTACAGAGATGAAAACGCTAGGATCCGGAAGTCCTCCAATGCCATAGAGTCAAAAACGCTATGATTTGGAAGTCCTCCAATCCCAAAGAGACGAAAACGCTAGGATCCGGAAGTCCTCCAATGCCATAGAGTCGAAAACGCTATGATTTGGAAGTCCTCCAATCCCAAAGAGACGAAAACGCTAGGATCCGGAAGTCCTCCAATGCCATAGAGTCGAAAACGCTATGATTTGGAAGTCCTCCAATCCCAAAGAGACGAAAACGCAATGATTCGGAAATCCTCCAATCCCAAAGAGACGAAAACGCTAGGATCCAGCAGTCCTCCAATACCATAGAGTCGAAAAAGCGAGGATCCGGAAGTCCTCCAAGACCATAGAGATGGACGGTCTAGCACCCGGAAGTCCTCCAAGACCATAGAGACGGACGGTCTAGCTCCCGGAAGTCCTCCAAGACCATAGAGATGGACTGTCTAGCTCCCGGAAGTCCTCCAAGACCATAGAGACGGGCGGTCTAGCTCCCGGAAGTCCTCCAGTACCATAGAGACGGGCGGTCTAGCTCCCGGAAGTCCTCCAAGACCATAGAGACGGACGGTCTAGCACCCGGAAGTCCTCCAAGACCATCGAGACGGACGCTCTAGGACCCGGAAAGTCCTCCAAGACCATCGAGACGGGCGCTCTAGGACCCGGAAAGTCCTCCAACGAAACCGGAAATGCCCAGAAATTGACCGGAAGCGAACAAAAAACACCCCGGAAACGCCCCTGAACGCCGGAAATCAACTTTAAGCGCTGGAAATCCACATCTTCTGACCGGAAGTAACCCCCGAACCACCAGAACTAACTCGCAGAACACCGGAAGCGACTTCCCAACAGCGGAAGTGAGCTCCTTTTTAGCAAAAGCGGATCTCCCAGCAGCACCCCGGGACCGCAAGTGCCCACCATGTTCCCGGAAGTGCTGTGCCAAGACCAGAAGGGACCACTGCTAGAGAGGAAGTGACTGCCATTTTCCCGCAAGTGCTGTCCTAAGACCGGCTTTGGCCACCCCTTGACCGGAAGTGACCTCCCCTTGACCGGAAGTGACCTCCCAACGCCATAACCGGACAGATTCCGCCCACAAACGACCTCAACACACGCCTTAGGGCTTAGGACTTACAGCTAGGGTCAGGGCCAGGCTTAGGCTTAGGCTCCAGCTTAGAGGTTACACTTAGAGCTAGGCTGATACTTAGCCTTAGGCTTCGCCTTAGGCTTAGGTTTAGGATTAGGGATTAAGCTTAAGCTTAGGGGTTCTGCTTAGGCTTAGGCTTAGGCTTAAGGGTTAGCCTTAGAGTTTAGGCTTAGGTTTAGGCTTAGGCTTAGGGGTTAGGCTTAGGCTTAGGCTTAGGCTTAGCCTTAGGCTTAGCCTTAGGTTTAGGGGTTAGGCTTAGGCTTAGGTTTAGGGATTAGCCTTAGGGTTACGGTTAGGCTTAGCGGTTAGGCTTAGGCGTAAGGGTTAGGCTTAGGCTTAGGGCTAAGGCTTAGGCTTAAAGGTTAGGCTTAGGCTTGGTCTTAGGCTTAGGCTTAGGGGGTTAAGCTTAGGCTTAGGCTTAGCCTTAGGCTTAGGGGTTAGCCTTAGGCTTAGGGGTTAGCCTTAGGCTTAGGCGTCTTAAACCAGCAGTAGAAAATAGCATACTCCCTGGGAGCAACTAAAATAAAAGAAACAAAACTTGAAAAAATAAAATTCTCCCAGGGAACAAACCATTTTCTACAGCTGCACCAGAGTTTTTATTTGTCATTTTTTTAATTTCTCCTAGAAACCCACCCCTCCCACTACACAACTCCACCTATTCTACCATTTCATGAAAACCTAAACTACACCTTACTCAACCCACTCCTAACCCAAAATGAAAACAAAACAATAGCCAATCAGAATCAAAAATTACACAAACATGCTCCCTAAACAAATCACCAAACATTCCTAAACAAAGAACTACACCTAACAAACTAAAACACTAAAAAACAGAAAAAGGAATCACAACACAGAAACAAACAAACCCCCCAAACTTTAAAAACCGCCATAACAACTACCGAAACCCAAAACAATCCCGAAAAACTCTATGATCGGGAAGTCCTCCAGGGCTACAGAGACGAAAACTCTAGGGTCCGGAAGTCCTTCAATGCCATAGAGACGAAAATGCTAGGATCCGGAAGCCCTCCAATGCCAGAGAGACAAAAACTCAAGGATCGGGAGGTCCTCCAATGCCGTAGAGATGAAAACGCTAGGATCCGGAAGTCCTCCAATGCCAGAGAGACCAAAACGCTAGGATCCGGAAGTCCTCCAATCCCAAAGAGATGAGAACGCTACGATCTGGAAGTCCTCCAGGGCTACAGAGACGAAAAAAACTAAGATCCGGAAGTCCTCCAATGCCATAGCGATGAAAACGCTAGGATCCGGAAGTCCTCCAATGCCATAGAGACGATAACGCTAGGATCTGGAAGTCCTCCAATCCCAAAGAGACGAAAACGCTAGGATCTGGAAGTCCTCCAATCCCAAAGAGACGCAGACGCTATTATCCGGAAGTCCTCCAGGGCTACAGAGATGAAAATGCTATGACCCGGAAGTCCTCCAATGCCATAGCGATGAAAACACTATGATCCGGAAGTCCTCCAATGCCAGAGAGACCAAAACGCTAGGATCCGGAAGTCCTCCAATCCCAAAGAGATGAGAACGCTACGATCTGGAAGTCCTCCAGGGCTACAGAGATGAAAACGCTGAGATCCGGAAGTCCTCCAATGCCATAGAGACGATAACGCTAGGATCCGGAAGTCCTCCAAACCCAAAGAGACAAAACCGCTAGGATCTGGAAGTCCTCCAGGGCTACAGAGTCGAAAACGCTAGGGTCCGGAAGTCCTCCAGGGCTACAGAGACGAAAACGCCTGGATCCGGAAGTCCTCCAATGCCAAAGAGACAAAAACACTATTATGCGGAAGTCCTCCAGGGCTACAGAGATGAAAACGCTAGGATCGGGAAGTCCTCCAATCCCAAAGAGACGAAAACGCTAGGATCTGGAAGTCCTCCAATGCCATAGAGATGAAAACGCTATGATACGGAAGTCCTCCAGGGCTGCAGAGACGAAAACGCTAGGATCTGGGAGTCCTCCAATGCCATAGAGTCGAAAACGCTAGGATCCGGAAGTCCTCCAATCCCAAAGAGACGAAAACGCTAGGATCCAGCAGTCCTCCAATACCATAGAGTCGAAAAAGCTAGGATCCGGAAGTAATCCAATCCTAAAGAGACGAAAACGCTGTTATCCGGAAGTCCTCCAGGGCTACAGAGACGAAAACGCTAGGATTCGGAAGTCCTCCAATGCCATAGAGATGAAAACGCTAGGATCCGGACGTCCTCCAATGCCATAGAGTCGAAAACGCTATGATTTGGAAGTCCTCCAATCCCAAAGAAACGAAAATGCTAGGATCCGGAAGTCCTCCAATGCCACAGAGTCGAAAACGCTAAGATCCGGAAGTCCTCCAGGGCTACAGAGATGAAAACGCTGGGATCCGGAAGTCCTCCAATGCCATAGAGTTGAAAACGCTATGATTTGGAAGTCCTCCAAGTCCAAAGAGACGAAAACGCTATGATACGGAAGTCCTCCAATCCCAAAGAGACGAAAACGCTAGGATCCAGCAGTCCTCCAATCCCAAAGAGTCGAAAACGCTAGGATCCGGAAGTCCTCCAATCCCAAAGAGACGAAAACGCTGTTATCCGGAAGTCCTGCAGGGCTACAGAGTCGAAAACGCTAGGATCCGGAAGTCCTCCAATCCCAAAGAGACGAAAATGCTATTATCCGGGAGTCCTCCAGGGCTACAGAGATGAAAACGCTAAGATCCGGAAGTCCTCCAGAGCTACAGAGATGAAAACGCTAGGATCCGGAAGTCCTCCAATGCCATAGAGTCAAAAACGCTATGATTTGGAAGTCCTCCAATCCCAAAGGGACGAAAACGCTAGGATCCGGAAGTCCTCCAATGCCATAGAGTCGAAAACGCTATGATTTGGAAGTCCTCCAATCCCAAAGAGACGAAAACGCTAGGATCCGGAAGTCCTCCAATGCCATAGAGTCGAAAACGCTATGATTTGGAAGTCCTCCAATCCCAAAGAGACGAAAACGCTATGATTCGGAAGTCCTCCAATCCCAAAGAGACGAAAACGCTAGGATCCAGCAGTCCTCCAATACCATAGAGTCGAAAAAGCGAGGATCCGGAAGTCCTCCAAGACCATAGAGATGGACGGTCTAGCACCCGGAAGTCCTCCAAGACCATAGAGATGGACTGTCTAGCTCCCGGAAGTCCTCCAAGACCATAGAGACGGGCGGTCTAGCTCCCGGAAGTCCTCCAGTACCATAGAGATGGACGATCTAGCACCCGGAAGTCCTCCAAGACCATCGAGACGGGCGGTCTAGCTCCCGGAAGTCCTCCAAGACCATAGAGACGGACGGTCTAGCACCCGGAAGTCCTCCAAGACCATCGAGACGGACGCTCTAGGACCCGGAAAGGCCTCCAAGACCATCGAGACGGGCGCTCTAGGACCCGGAAAGTCCTCCAACGAAACCGGAAATGCCCAGAAATTGACCGGAAGCGAACAAAAAACACCCCGGAAACGCCCCTGAACGCCGGAAATCAACTTTAAGCGCTGGAAATCCACATCTTCTGACCGGAAGTAACCCCCGAACCACCAGAACTAACTCGCAGAACACCGGAAGCGACTTCCCAACAGCGGAAGTGAGCTCCTTTTTAGCAAAAGCGGATCTCCCAGCAGCACCCCGGGACCGCAAGTGCCCACCATGTTCCCGGAAGTGCTGTGCCAAGACCAGAAGGGACCACTGCTAGAGCGGAAGTGACTGCCATTTTCCCGCAAGTGCTGTCCTAAGACCGGCTTTGGCCACCCCTTGACCGGAAGTGACCTCCCCTTGACCGGAAGTGACCTCCCAACGCCATAACCGGACAGATTCTGCCCACAAACGACCTCAACACACGCCTTAGGGCTTAGGACTTACAGCTAGGGTCAGGGCCAGGCTTAGGCTTAGGCTCCAGCTTAGAGGTTACACTTAGAGCTAGGCTGATACTTAGCCTTAGGCTTAGGTTTAGGCTTAGGTTTAGGATTAGGGATTAAGCTTAAGCTTAGGGGTTCTGCTTAGGCTTAGGCTTAAGGGTTAGCCTTAGAGTTTAGGCTTAGGTTTAGGCTTAGGCTTAGGGGTTAGGCTTAGGCTTAGGCTTAGGCTTAGGCTTAGGTTTAGGGGTTAGGCTTAGGCTTAGGTTTAGGGATTAGCCTTAGGGTTACGGTTAGGCTTAGGGGTTAGGCTTAGGCGTAAGGGTTAGGCTTAGGCGTAGGGGTTAGGCTTAGGCTTAGGGCTAAGGCTTAGGCTTAAAGGTTAGGCTTAGGCTTGGTCTTAGGCTTAGGCTTAGGGGGTTAAGCTTAGGCTTAGCCTTAGCCTTAGGCTTAGGGGTTAGCCTTAGGCTTAGGGGTTAGCCTTAGGCTTAGGCGTCTTAAACCAGCAGTAGAAAATAGCATACTCCCTGGGAGCAACTAAAATAAAAGAAACAAAACTTGAAAAAATAAAATTCTCCCAGGGAGCAAACCATTTTCTACAGCTGCACCAGAGTTTTTATTTGTCATTTTTTTAATTTCTCCTAGAAACCCACCCCTCCCACTACACAACTCCACCTATTCTACCATTTCATGAAAACCTAAACTACACCTTACTCAACCCACTCCTAACCCAAAATGAAAACAAAACAATAGCCAATCAGAATCAAAAATTACACAAACATGCTCCCTAAACAAATCACCAAACATTCCTAAACAAAGAACTACACCTAACAAACTAAAACACTAAAAAACAGAAAAAGGAATCACAACACAGAAACAAACAAACCCCCCAAACTTTAAAAACCGCCATAACAACTACCGAAACCCAAAACAATCCCGAAAAACTCTATGATCGGGAAGTCCTCCAGGGCTACAGAGACGAAAACTCTAGGGTCCGGAAGTCCTTCAATGCCATAGAGACGAAAATGCTAGGATCCGGAAGCCCTCCAATGCCAGAGAGACAAAAACTCAAGGATCGGGAGGTCCTCCAATGCCGTAGAGATGAAAACGCTAGGATCCGGAAGTCCTCCAGGGCTACAGAGACGAAAAACACTAAGATCCGGAAGTCCTCCAATGCCATAGCGATGAAAACGCTAGGATCCGGAAGTCCTCCAATGCCATAGAGACGATAACGCTAGGATCTGGAAGTCCTCCAATCCCAAAGAGACGAAAACGCTAGGATCTGGAAGTCCTCCAATCCCAAAGAGACGCAGACGCTATTATCCGGAAGTCCTCCAGGGCTACAGAGATGAAAATGCTATGACCCGGAAGTCCTCCAATGCCATAGCGATGAAAACACTATGATCCGGAAGTCCTCCAATGCCAGAGAGACCAAAACGCTAGGATCCGGAAGTCCTCCAATCCCAAAGAGATGAGAACGCTACGATCTGGAAGTCCTCCAGGGCTACAGAGATGAAAACGCTGAGATCCGGAAGTCCTCCAATGCCATAGAGACGATAACGCTAGGATCCGGAAGTCCTCCAAACCCAAAGAGACAAAACCGCTAGGATCTGGAAGTCCTCCAGGGCTACAGAGTCGAAAACGCTAGGGTCCGGAAGTCCTCCAGGGCTACAGAGACGAAAACGCCTGGATCCGGAAGTCCTCCAATGCCAAAGAGACAAAAACACTATTATGCGGAAGTCCTCCAGGGCTACAGAGATGAAAACGCTAGGATCGGGAAGTCCTCCAATCCCAAAGAGACGAAAACGCTAGGATCCGGAAGTCCTCCAATGCCATAGAGTCGAAAACGCTATGATTTGGAAGTCCTCCAATCCCAAAGAGACGAAAACGCAATGATTCGGAAATCCTCCAATCCCAAAGAGACGAAAACGCTAGGATCCAGCAGTCCTCCAATACCATAGAGTCGAAAAAGCGAGGATCCGGAAGTCCTCCAAGACCATAGAGATGGACGGTCTAGCACCCGGAAGTCCTCCAAGACCATAGAGACGGACGGTCTAGCTCCCGGAAGTCCTCCAAGACCATAGAGATGGACTGTCTAGCTCCCGGAAGTCCTCCAAGACCATAGAGACGGGCGGTCTAGCTCCCGGAAGTCCTCCAGTACCATAGAGACGGGCGGTCTAGCTCCCGGAAGTCCTCCAAGACCATCGAGACGGACGGTCTAGCACCCGGAAGTCCTCCAAGACCATCGAGACGGACGCTCTAGGACCCGGAAAGTCCTCCAAGACCATCGAGACGGGCGCTCTAGGACCCGGAAAGTCCTCCAACGAAACCGGAAATGCCCAGAAATTGACCGGAAGCGAACAAAAAACACCCCGGAAACGCCCCTGAACGCCGGAAATCAACTTTAAGCGCTGGAAATCCACATCTTCTGACCGGAAGTAACCCCCGAACCACCAGAACTAACTCGCAGAACACCGGAAGCGACTTCCCAACAGCGGAAGTGAGCTCCTTTTTAGCAAAAGCGGATCTCCCAGCAGCACCCCGGGACCGCAAGTGCCCACCATGTTCCCGGAAGTGCTGTGCCAAGACCAGAAGGGACCACTGCTAGAGAGGAAGTGACTGCCATTTTCCCGCAAGTGCTGTCCTAAGACCGGCTTTGGCCACCCCTTGACCGGAAGTGACCTCCCCTTGACCGGAAGTGACCTCCCAACGCCATAACCGGACAGATTCCGCCCACAAACGACCTCAACACACGCCTTAGGGCTTAGGACTTACAGCTAGGGTCAGGGCCAGGCTTAGGCTTAGGCTCCAGCTTAGAGGTTACACTTAGAGCTAGGCTGATACTTAGCCTTAGGCTTCGCCTTAGGCTTAGGTTTAGGCTTAGGTTTAGGATTAGGGATTAAGCTTAAGCTTAGGGGTTCTGCTTAGGCTTAGGCTTAGGCTTAAGGGTTAGCCTTAGAGTTTAGGCTTAGGTTTAGGCTTAGGCTTAGGGGTTAGGCTTAGGCTTAGGCTTAGGCTTAGCCTTAGGCTTAGCCTTAGGTTTAGGGGTTAGGCTTAGGCTTAGGTTTAGGGATTAGCCTTAGGGTTACGGTTAGGCTTAGCGGTTAGGCTTAGGCGTAAGGGTTAGGCTTAGGCTTAGGGCTAAGGCTTAGGCTTAAAGGTTAGGCTTAGGCTTGGTCTTAGGCTTAGGCTTAGGGGGTTAAGCTTAGGCTTAGGCTTAGCCTTAGGCTTAGGGGTTAGCCTTAGGCTTAGGGGTTAGCCTTAGGCTTAGGCGTCTTAAACCAGCAGTAGAAAATAGCATACTCCCTGGGAGCAACTAAAATAAAAGAAACAAAACTTGAAAAAATAAAATTCTCCCAGGGAACAAACCATTTTCTACAGCTGCACCAGAGTTTTTATTTGTCATTTTTTTAATTTCTCCTAGAAACCCACCCCTCCCACTACACAACTCCACCTATTCTACCATTTCATGAAAACCTAAACTACACCTTACTCAACCCACTCCTAACCCAAAATGAAAACAAAACAATAGCCAATCAGAATCAAAAATTACACAAACATGCTCCCTAAACAAATCACCAAACATTCCTAAACAAAGAACTACACCTAACAAACTAAAACACTAAAAAACAGAAAAAGGAATCACAACACAGAAACAAACAAACCCCCCAAACTTTAAAAACCGCCATAACAACTACCGAAACCCAAAACAATCCCGAAAAACTCTATGATCGGGAAGTCCTCCAGGGCTACAGAGACGAAAACTCTAGGGTCCGGAAGACCTTCAATGCCATAGAGACGAAAATGCTAGGATCCGGAAGTCCTCCAATGCCATAGAGACGATAACGCTAGGATCTGGAAGTCCTCCAATCCCAAAGAGACGAAAACGCTAGGATCTGGAAGTCCTCCAATCCCAAAGAGACGCAGATGCTATTATCCGGAAGTCCTCCAGGGCTACAGAGATGAAAATGCTATGACCCGGAAGTCCTCCAATGCCATAGCGATGAAAACACTATGATCCGGAAGTCCTCCAATGCCAGAGAGACAAAAACGCTAGGATCCGGAAGTCCTCCAATCCCAAAGAGATGAGAACGCTACGATCTGGAAGTCCTCCAGGGCTACAGAGATGAAAACGCTGAGATCCGGAAGTCCTCCAATGCCATAGAGACGATAACGCTAGGATCCGGAAGTCCTCCAAACCCAAAGAGACAAAACCGCTAGGATCTGGAAGTCCTCCAGGGCTACAGAGTCGAAAACGCTAGGGTCCGGAAGTCCTCCAGGGCTACAGAGACGAAAACGCCTGGATCCGGAAGTCCTCCAATGCCAAAGAGACAAAAACACTATTATGCGGAAGTCCTCCAGGGCTACAGAGATGAAAACGCTAGGATCGGGAAGTCCTCCAATCCCAAAGAGACGAAAACGCTAGGATCCGGAAGTCCTCCAATGCCATAGAGTCGAAAACGCTATGATTTGGAAGTCCTCCAATCCCAAAGAGACGAAAACGCAATGATTCGGAAATCCTCCAATCCCAAAGAGACGAAAACGCTAGGATCCAGCAGTCCTCCAATACCATAGAGTCGAAAAAGCGAGGATCCGGAAGTCCTCCAAGACCATAGAGATGGACGGTCTAGCACCCGGAAGTCCTCCAAGACCATAGAGACGGACGGTCTAGCTCCCGGAAGTCCTCCAAGACCATAGAGATGGACTGTCTAGCTCCCGGAAGTCCTCCAAGACCATAGAGACGGGCGGTCTAGCTCCCGGAAGTCCTCCAGTACCATAGAGACGGGCGGTCTAGCTCCCGGAAGTCCTCCAAGACCATAGAGACGGGCGGTCTAGCACCCGGAAGTCCTCCAAGACCATCGAGACGGACGCTCTAGGACCCGGAAAGTCCTCCAAGACCATCGAGACGGGCGCTCTAGGACCCGGAAAGTCCTCCAACGAAACCGGAAATGCCCAGAAATTGACCGGAAGCGAACAAAAAACACCCCGGAAACGCCCCTGAACGCCGGAAATCAACTTTAAGCGCTGGAAATCCACATCTTCTGACCGGAAGTAACCCCCGAACCACCAGAACTAACTCGCAGAACACCGGAAGCGACTTCCCAACAGCGGAAGTGAGCTCCTTTTTAGCAAAAGCGGATCTCCCAGCAGCACCCCGGGACCGCAAGTGCCCACCATGTTCCCGGAAGTGCTGTGCCAAGACCAGAAGGGACCACTGCTAGAGAGGAAGTGACTGCCATTTTCCCGCAAGTGCTGTCCTAAGACCGGCTTTGGCCACCCCTTGACCGGAAGTGACCTCCCCTTGACCGGAAGTGACCTCCCAACGCCATAACCGGACAGATTCCGCCCACAAACGACCTCAACACACGCCTTAGGGCTTAGGACTTACAGCTAGGGTCAGGGCCAGGCTTAGGCTTAGGCTCCAGCTTAGAGGTTACACTTAGAGCTAGGCTGATACTTAGCCTTAGGCTTCGCCTTAGGCTTAGGTTTAGGCTTAGGTTTAGGATTAGGGATTAAGCTTAAGCTTAGGGGTTCTGCTTAGGCTTAGGCTTAGGCTTAAGGGTTAGCCTTAGAGTTTAGGCTTAGGTTTAGGCTTAGGCTTAGGGGTTAGGCTTAGGCTTAGGCTTAGGCTTAGCCTTAGGCTTAGCCTTAGGTTTAGGGGTTAGGCTTAGGCTTAGGTTTAGGGATTAGCCTTAGGGTTACGGTTAGGCTTAGCGGTTAGGCTTAGGCGTAAGGGTTAGGCTTAGGCTTAGGGCTAAGGCTTAGGCTTAAAGGTTAGGCTTAGGCTTGGTCTTAGGCTTAGGCTTAGGGGGTTAAGCTTAGGCTTAGGCTTAGCCTTAGGCTTAGGGGTTAGCCTTAGGCTTAGGGGTTAGCCTTAGGCTTAGGCGTCTTAAACCAGCAGTAGAAAATAGCATACTCCCTGGGAGCAACTAAAATAAAAGAAACAAAACTTGAAAAAATAAAATTCTCCCAGGGAACAAACCATTTTCTACAGCTGCACCAGAGTTTTTATTTGTCATTTTTTTAATTTCTCCTAGAAACCCACCCCTCCCACTACACAACTCCACCTATTCTACCATTTCATGAAAACCTAAACTACACCTTACTCAACCCACTCCTAACCCAAAATGAAAACAAAACAATAGCCAATCAGAATCAAAAATTACACAAACATGCTCCCTAAACAAATCACCAAACATTCCTAAACAAAGAACTACACCTAACAAACTAAAACACTAAAAAACAGAAAAAGGAATCACAACACAGAAACAAACAAACCCCCCAAACTTTAAAAACCGCCATAACAACTACCGAAACCCAAAACAATCCCGAAAAACTCTATGATCGGGAAGTCCTCCAGGGCTACAGAGACGAAAACTCTAGGGTCCGGAAGACCTTCAATGCCATAGAGACGAAAATGCTAGGATCCGGAAGTCCTCCAATGCCATAGAGACGATAACGCTAGGATCTGGAAGTCCTCCAATCCCAAAGAGACGAAAACGCTAGGATCTGGAAGTCCTCCAATCCCAAAGAGACGCAGATGCTATTATCCGGAAGTCCTCCAGGGCTACAGAGATGAAAATGCTATGACCCGGAAGTCCTCCAATGCCATAGCGATGAAAACACTATGATCCGGAAGTCCTCCAATGCCAGAGAGACAAAAACGCTAGGATCCGGAAGTCCTCCAATCCCAAAGAGATGAGAACGCTACGATCTGGAAGTCCTCCAGGGCTACAGAGATGAAAACGCTGAGATCCGGAAGTCCTCCAATGCCATAGAGATGATAACGCTAGGATCCGGAAGTCCTCCAATCCCAAAGAGACAAAACCGCTAGGATCTGGAAGTCCTCCAGGGCTACAGAGTCGAAAACGCTAGGATCCGGAAGTCCTCCAGGGCTACAGAGACGAAAACGCCTGGATCCGGAAGTCCTCCAATGCCAAAGAGACAAAAACACTATTATGCGGAAGTCCTCCAGGGCTACAGAGATGAAAACGCTAGGATCGGGAAGTCCTCCAATCCCAAAGAGACGAAAACGCTAGGATCCGGAAGTCCTCCAGGGCTGCAGAGACGAAAACGCTAGGATCTGGGTGTCCTCCAATGCCATAGAGTCGAAAACGCTAGGATCCGGAAGTCCTCCAATCCCAAAGAGACGAAAACGCTAGGATCCAGCAGTCCTCCAATACCATAGAGTCGAAAAAGCTAGGATCGGGAAGTCCTCCAATCCCAAAAAGACGAAAACGCTGTTATCCGGAAGTCCTCCAGGGCTACAGAGACGAAAACGCTAGGATTCGGAAGTCCTCCAATGCCACAGAGACGAAAACGCTAGGATCCGGACGTCCTCCAATGCCATAGAGTCGAAAACGCTATGATTTGGAAGTCCTCCAATCCCAAAGAGACGAAAACGCTATGATTTGGAAGTCCTCCAATCCCAAAGAGACGAAAACGCTATGATTCGGAAGTCCTCCAATCCCAAAGAGACGAAAACGCTGTGATCCGGAAGTCCTGCAGGGCTACAGAGATGAAAACACTAGGATCCGGAAGTCCTCCAATGCCATAGAGTCGAAAACGCTATGATTTGGAAGTCCTCCAATCCCAAAGAAAGGAAAATGCTAGGATCCGGAAGTCCTCCAATGCCACAGAGTCGAAAACGCTAAGATCCGGAAGTCCTCCAGGGCTACAGAGATGAAAACGCTGGGATCCGGAAGTCCTCCAATGCCATAGAGTCGAAAACGCTATGATTTGGAAGTCCTCCAAGTCCAAAGAGACGAAAACGCTATGATACGGAAGTCCTCCAATCCCAAAGAGACGAAAAGGCTAGGATCCAGCAGTCCTCCAATCCCAAAGAGTCGAAAACGCTAGGATCCGGAAGTCCTCCAATCCCAAAGAGACGAAAACGCTGTTATCCGGAAGTCCTCCAGGGCTACAGAGTCGAAAACGCTAGGATCCGGAAGTCCTCCAATCCCAAAGAGACGAAAATGCTATTATCCGGGAGTCCTCCAGGGCTACAGAGATGAAAACGCTAAGATCCGGAAGTCCTCCAGAGCTACAGAGATGAAAACGCTAGGATCCGGAAGTCCTCCAATGCCATAGAGTCAAAAACGCTATGATTTGGAAGTCCTCCAATCCCAAAGAGACGAAAACGCTAGGATCCGGAAGTCCTCCAATGCCATAGAGTCGAAAACGCTATGATTTGGAAGTCCTCCAATCCCAAAGAGACGAAAACGCTAGGATCCGGAAGTCCTCCAATGCCATAGAGTCGAAAACGCTATGATTTGGAAGTCCTCCAATCCCAAAGAGACGAAAACGCAATGATTCGGAAATCCTCCAATCCCAAAGAGACGAAAACGCTAGGATCCAGCAGTCCTCCAATACCATAGAGTCGAAAAAGCGAGGATCCGGAAGTCCTCCAAGACCATAGAGATGGACGGTCTAGCACCCGGAAGTCCTCCAAGACCATAGAGACGGACGGTCTAGCTCCCGGAAGTCCTCCAAGACCATAGAGATGGACTGTCTAGCTCCCGGAAGTCCTCCAAGACCATAGAGACGGGCGGTCTAGCTCCCGGAAGTCCTCCAGTACCATAGAGACGGGCGGTCTAGCTCCCGGAAGTCCTCCAAGACCATCGAGACGGGCGGTCTAGCACCCGGAAGTCCTCCAAGACCATCGAGACGGACGCTCTAGGACCCGGAAAGTCCTCCAAGACCATCGAGACGGGCGCTCTAGGACCCGGAAAGTCCTCCAACGAAACCGGAAATGCCCAGAAATTGACCGGAAGCGAACAAAAAACACCCCGGAAACGCCCCTGAACGCCGGAAAGCAACTTTAAGCGCTGGAAATCCACATCTTCTGACCGGAAGTAACCCCCGAACCACCAGAACTAACTCGCAGAACACCGGAAGCGACTTCCCAACAGCGGAAGTGAGCTCCTTTTTAGCAAAAGCGGATCTCCCAGCAGCACCCCGGGACCGCAAGTGCCCACCATGTTCCCGGAAGTGCTGTGCCAAGACCAGAAGGGACCACTGCTAGAGCGGAAGTGACTGCCATTTTCCCGCAAGTGCTGTCCTAAGACCGGCTTTGGCCACCCCTTGACCGGAAGTGACCTCCCCTTGACCGGAAGTGACCTCCCAACGCCATAACCGGACAGATTCCGCCCACAAACGACCTCAACACACGCCTTAGGGCTTAGGACTTACAGCTAGGGTCAGGGCCAGGCTTAGGCTTAGGCTCCAGCTTAGAGGTTACACTTAGAGCTAGGCTGATACTTAGCCTTAGGCTTTGCCTTAGGCTTAGGTTTAGGCTTAGGTTTAGGATTAGGGATTAAGCTTAAGCTTAGGGGTTCTGCTTAGGCTTAGGCTTAGGCTTAAGGGTTAGCCTTAGAGTTTAGGCTTAGGTTTAGGCTTAGGCTTAGGGGTTAGGCTTAGGCTTAGGCTTAGGCTTAGCCTTAGGCTTAGCCTTAGGTTTAGGGGTTAGGCTTAGGCTTAGGTTTAGGGATTAGCCTTAGGGTTACGGTTAGGCTTAGCGGTTAGGCTTAGGCGTAAGGGTTAGGCTTAGGCTTAGGGCTAAGGCTTAGGCTTAAAGGTTAGGCTTAGGCTTGGTCTTAGGCTTAGGCTTAGGGGGTTAAGCTTAGGCTTAGGCTTAGCCTTAGGCTTAGGGGTTAGGCTTAGGCTTAGGGGTTAGGCTTAGGCTTAGGCGTCTTAAACCAGCAGTAGAAAATAGCATACTCCCTGGGAGCAACTAAAATAAAAGAAACAAAACTTGAAAAAATAAAATTCTCCCAGGGAACAAACCATTTTCTACAGCTGCACCAGAGTTTTTATTTGTCATTTTTTTAATTTCTCCTAGAAACCCACCCCTCCCACTACACAACTCCACCTATTCTACCATTTCATGAAAACCTAAACTACACCTTACTCAACCCACTCCTAACCCAAAATGAAAACAAAACAATAGCCAATCAGAATCAAAAATTACACAAACATGCTCCCTAAACAAATCACCAAACATTCCTAAACAAAGAACTACACCTAACAAACTAAAACACTAAAAAACAGAAAAAGGAATCACAACACAGAAACAAACAAACCCCCCAAACTTTAAAAACCGCCATAACAACTACCGAAACCCAAAACAATCCCGAAAAACTCTATGATCGGGAAGTCCTCCAGGGCTACAGAGACGAAAACTCTAGGGTCCGGAAGTCCTTCAATGCCATAGAGACGAAAATGCTAGGATCCGGAAGCCCTCCAATGCCAGAGAGACAAAAACTCAAGGATCGGGAGGTCCTCCAATGCCGTAGAGATGAAAACGCTAGGATCCGGAAGTCCTCCAGGGCTACAGAGACGAAAAACACTAAGATCCGGAAGTCCTCCAATGCCATAGCGATGAAAACGCTAGGATCCGGAAGTCCTCCAATCCCAAAGAGACGAAAACGCTAGGATCTGGAAGTCCTCCAATCCCAAAGAGACGCAGACGCTATTATCCGGAAGTCCTCCAGGGCTACAGAGATGAAAATGCTATGACCCGGAAGTCCTCCAATGCCATAGCGATGAAAACACTATGATCCGGAAGTCCTCCAATGCCAGAGAGACCAAAACGCTAGGATCCGGAAGTCCTCCAATCCCAAAGAGATGAGAACGCTACGATCTGGAAGTCCTCCAGGGCTACAGAGATGAAAACGCTGAGATCCGGAAGTCCTCCAATGCCATAGAGACGATAACGCTAGGATCCGGAAGTCCTCCAAACCCAAAGAGACAAAACCGCTAGGATCTGGAAGTCCTCCAGGGCTACAGAGTCGAAAACGCTAGGGTCCGGAAGTCCTCCAGGGCTACAGAGACGAAAACGCCTGGATCCGGAAGTCCTCCAATGCCAAAGAGACAAAAACACTATTATGCGGAAGTCCTCCAGGGCTACAGAGATGAAAACGCTAGGATCGGGAAGTCCTCCAATCCCAAAGAGACGAAAACGCTAGGATCTGGAAGTCCTCCAATGCCATAGAGATGAAAACGCTATGATACGGAAGTCCTCCAGGGCTGCAGAGACGAAAACGCTAGGATCTGGGAGTCCTCCAATGCCATAGAGTCGAAAACGCTAGGATCCGGAAGTCCTCCAATCCCAAAGAGACGAAAACGCTAGGATCCAGCAGTCCTCCAATACCATAGAGTCGAAAAAGCTAGGATCCGGAAGTCCTCCAATCCTAAAGAGACGAAAACGCTGTTATCCGGAAGTCCTCCAGGGCTACAGAGACGAAAACGCTAGGATTCGGAAGTCCTCCAATGCCATAGAGATGAAAACGCTAGGATCCGGACGTCCTCCAATGCCATAGAGTCGAAAACGCTAGGATCCGGACGTCCTCCAATGCCATAGAGTCGAAAACGCTATGATTTGGAAGTCCTCCAATCCCAAAGAGACGAAAACGCTATGATTTGGAAGTCCTCCAATCCCAAAGAGACGAAAACGCTAGGATCTGGAAGTCCTCCAATGCCAAAGAGACGAAAACGCTGTGATCCGGAAATCCTGCAGGGCTACAGAGATGAAAACGCTAGGATCCGGAAGTCCTCCAATGCCATGGAGTTGAAAATGCTATGATTTGGAAGTCCTCCAATCCCAAAGAGATGAAAACGCTAGGATCCGGAAGTCCTCCAGGGCTACAGAGATGAAAACACTAGGATCCGGAAGTCCTCCAATGCCATAGAGTCGAAAACGCTATGATTTGGAAGTCCTCCAATCCCAAAGAAAGGAAAATGCTAGGATCCGGAAGTCCTCCAATGCCACAGAGTCGAAAACGCTAAGATCCGGAAGTCCTCCAGGGCTACAGAGATGAAAACGCTGGGATCCGGAAGTCCTCCAATGCCATAGAGTCGAAAACGCTATGATTTGGAAGTCCTCCAAGTCCAAAGAGACGAAAACGCTATGATACGGAAGTCCTCCAATCCCAAAGAGACGAAAAGGCTAGGATCCAGCAGTCCTCCAATCCCAAAGAGTCGAAAACGCTAGGATCCGGAAGTCCTCCAATCCCAAAGAGACGAAAACGCTGTTATCCGGAAGTCCTCCAGGGCTACAGAGTCGAAAACGCTAGGATCCGGAAGTCCTCCAATCCCAAAGAGACGAAAATGCTATTATCCGGGAGTCCTCCAGGGCTACAGAGATGAAAACGCTAAGATCCGGAAGTCCTCCAGAGCTACAGAGATGAAAACGCTAGGATCCGGAAGTCCTCCAATGCCATAGAGTCAAAAACGCTATGATTTGGAAGTCCTCCAATCCCAAAGGGACGAAAACGCTAGGATCCGGAAGTCCTCCAATGCCATAGAGTCGAAAACGCTATGATTTGGAAGTCCTCCAATCCCAAAGAGACGAAAACGCTAGGATCCGGAAGTCCTCCAATGCCATAGAGTCGAAAACGCTATGATTTGGAAGTCCTCCAATCCCAAAGAGACGAAAACGCTATGATTCGGAAGTCCTCCAATCCCAAAGAGACGAAAACGCTAGGATCCAGCAGTCCTCCAATACCATAGAGTCGAAAAAGCGAGGATCCGGAAGTCCTCCAAGACCATAGAGATGGACGGTCTAGCACCCGGAAGTCCTCCAAGACCATAGAGACGGACGGTCTAGCTCCCGGAAGTCCTCCAAGACCATAGAGATGGACTGTCTAGCTCCCGGAAGTCCTCCAAGACCATAGAGACGGGCGGTCTAGCTCCCGGAAGTCCTCCAGTACCATAGAGACGGGCGGTCTAGCTCCCGGAAGTCCTCCAAGACCATCGAGACGGGCGGTCTAGCTCCCGGAAGTCCTCCAAGACCATAGAGACGGACGGTCTAGCACCCGGAAGTCCTCCAAGACCATCGAGACGGACGCTCTAGGACCCGGAAAGGCCTCCAAGACCATCGAGACGGGCGCTCTAGGACCCGGAAAGTCCTCCAACGAAACCGGAAATGCCCAGAAATTGACCGGAAGCGAACAAAAAACACCCCGGAAACGCCCCTGAACGCCGGAAAGCAACTTTAAGCGCTGGAAATCCACATCTTCTGACCGGAAGTAACCCCCGAACCACCAGAACTAACTCGCAGAACACCGGAAGCGACTTCCCAACAGCGGAAGTGAGCTCCTTTTTAGCAAAAGCGGATCTCCCAGCAGCACCCCGGGACCGCAAGTGCCCACCATGTTCCCGGAAGTGCTGTGCCAAGACCAGAAGGGACCACTGCTAGAGCGGAAGTGACTGCCATTTTCCCGCAAGTGCTGTCCTAAGACCGGCTTTGGCCACCCCTTGACCGGAAGTGACCTCCCCTTGTCCGGAAGTGAACTCCCAACGCCATAACCGGACAGATTCTGCCCACAAACGACCTCAACACACGCCTTAGGGCTTAGGACTTACAGCTAGGGTCAGGGCCAGGCTTAGGCTTAGGCTCCAGCTTAGAGGTTACACTTAGAGCTAGGCTGATACTTAGCCTTAGGCTTAGGTTTAGGCTTAGGTTTAGGATTAGGGATTAAGCTTAAGCTTAGGGGTTCTGCTTAGGCTTAGGCTTAAGGGTTAGCCTTAGAGTTTAGGCTTAGGTTTAGGCTTAGGCTTAGGGGTTAGGCTTAGGCTTAGGCTTAGGCTTAGGCTTAGGTTTAGGGGTTAGGCTTAGGCTTAGGTTTAGGGATTAGCCTTAGGGTTACGGTTAGGCTTAGGGGTTAGGCTTAGGCGTAAGGGTTAGGCTTAGGCGTAGGGGTTAGGCTTAGGCTTAGGGCTAAGGCTTAGGCTTAAAGGTTAGGCTTAGGCTTGGTCTTAGGCTTAGGCTTAGGGGGTTAAGCTTAGGCTTAGGCTTAGCCTTAGGCTTAGGGGTTAGCCTTAGGCTTAGGGGTTAGCCTTAGGCTTAGGCGTCTTAAACCAGCAGTAGAAAATAGCATACTCCCTGGGAGCAACTAAAATAAAAGAAACAAAACTTGAAAAAATAAAATTCTCCCAGGGAACAAACCATTTTCTACAGCTGCACCAGAGTTTTTATTTGTCATTTTTTTAATTTCTCCTAGAAACCCACCCCTCCCACTACACAACTCCACCTATTCTACCATTTCATGAAAACCTAAACTACACCTTACTCAACCCACTCCTAACCCAAAATGAAAACAAAACAATAGCCAATCAGAATCAAAAATTACACAAACATGCTCCCTAAACAAATCACCAAACATTCCTAAACAAAGAACTACACCTAACAAACTAAAACACTAAAAAACAGAAAAAGGAATCACAACACAGAAACAAACAAACCCCCCAAACTTTAAAAACCGCCATAACAACTACCGAAACCCAAAACAATCCCGAAAAACTCTATGATCGGGAAGTCCTCCAGGGCTACAGAGACGAAAACTCTAGGGTCCGGAAGTCCTTCAATGCCATAGAGACGAAAATGCTAGGATCCGGAAGCCCTCCAATGCCAGAGAGACAAAAACTCAAGGATCGGGAGGTCCTCCAATGCCGTAGAGATGAAAACGCTAGGATCCGGAAGTCCTCCAGGGCTACAGAGACGAAAAACACTAAGATCCGGAAGTCCTCCAATGCCATAGCGATGAAAACGCTAGGATCCGGAAGTCCTCCAATGCCATAGAGACGATAACGCTAGGATCTGGAAGTCCTCCAATCCCAAAGAGACGAAAACGCTAGGATCTGGAAGTCCTCCAATCCCAAAGAGACGCAGACGCTATTATCCGGAAGTCCTCCAGGGCTACAGAGATGAAAATGCTATGACCCGGAAGTCCTCCAATGCCATAGCGATGAAAACACTATGATCCGGAAGTCCTCCAATGCCAGAGAGACAAAAACGCTAGGATCCGGAAGTCCTCCAATCCCAAAGAGATGAGAACGCTACGATCTGGAAGTCCTCCAGGGCTACAGAGATGAAAACGCTGAGATCCGGAAGTCCTCCAATGCCATGGAGACGATAACGCTAGGATCCGGAAGTCCTCCAAACCCAAAGAGACAAAACCGCTAGGATCTGGAAGTCCTCCAGGGCTACAGAGTCGAAAACGCTAGGATCCGGAAGTCCTCCAGGGCTACAGAGACGAAAACGCCTGGATCTGGAAGTCCTCCAATGCCAAAGAGACAAAAACACTATTATGCGGAAGTCCTCCAGGGCTACAGAGATGAAAACGCTAGGATCGGGAAGTCCTCCAATCCCAAAGAGACGAAAACGCTAGGATCCGGAAGTCCTCCAGGGCTGCAGAGACTAAAACGCTAGGATCTGGGAGTCCTCCAATGCCATAGAGTCGAAAACGCTAGGATCCGGAAGTCCTCCAATCCCAAAGAGACGAAAACGCTAGGATCCAGCAGTCCTCCAATACCATAGAGTCGAAAAAGCTAGGATCCGGAAGTCCTCCAATCCTAAAGAGACGAAAACGCTGTTATCCGGAAGTCCTCCAGGGCTACAGAGACGAAAACGCTAGGATTCGGAAGTCCTCCAATGCCACAGAGATGAAAACGCTAGGATCCGGACGTCCTTCAATGCCATAGAGTCGAAAACGCTATGATTTGGAAGTCCTCCAATCCCAAAGAGACGAAAACGCTATGATTTGGAAGTCCTCCAATCCCAAAGAGACGAAAACGCTATGATTCAGAAGTCCTCCAATCCCAAAGAGACGAAAACGCTGTGATCCGGAAGTCCTGCAGGGCTACAGAGATGAAAACGCTAGGATCCGGAAGACATCCAATGCCATAGAGTCGAAAACGCTATGATTTGGAAGTCCTCCAATCCCAAAGAGATGAAAACGCTAGGATCTGGAAGTCCTGCAGGGCTACAGAGATGAAAACGCTAGGATCCGGAAGTCCTCCAATGCCATAGAGTCGAAAACGCTATGATTTGGAAGTCCTCCAATCCCAAAGAGACGAAAATGCTATTATCCGGGAGTCCTCCAGGGCTACAGAGATGAAAACGCTAAGATCCGGAAGTCCTCCAGAGCTACAGAGATGAAAACGCTAGGATCCGGAAGTCCTCCAATGCCATAGAGTCAAAAACGCTATGATTTGGAAGTCCTCCAATCCCAAAGGGACGAAAACGCTAGGATCCGGAAGTCCTCCAATGCCATAGAGTCGAAAACGCTATGATTTGGAAGTCCTCCAATCCCAAAGAGACGAAAACGCTAGGATCCGGAAGTCCTCCAATGCCATAGAGTCGAAAACGCTATGATTTGGAAGTCCTCCAATCCCAAAGAGACGAAAACGCTATGATTCGGAAGTCCTCCAATCCCAAAGAGACGAAAACGCTAGGATCCAGCAGTCCTCCAATACCATAGAGTCGAAAAAGCGAGGATCCGGAAGTCCTCCAAGACCATAGAGATGGACGGTCTAGCACCCGGAAGTCCTCCAAGACCATAGAGACGGACGGTCTAGCTCCCGGAAGTCCTCCAAGACCATAGAGATGGACTGTCTAGCTCCCGGAAGTCCTCCAAGACCATAGAGACGGGCGGTCTAGCTCCCGGAAGTCCTCCAGTACCATAGAGACGGGCGGTCTAGCTCCCGGAAGTCCTCCAAGACCATCGAGACGGGCGGTCTAGCTCCCGGAAGTCCTCCAAGACCATAGAGACGGACGGTCTAGCACCCGGAAGTCCTCCAAGACCATCGAGACGGACGCTCTAGGACCCGGAAAGGCCTCCAAGACCATCGAGACCGGCGCTCTAGGACCCGGAAAGTCCTCCAACGAAACCGGAAATGCCCAGAAAATGACCGGAAGCGAACAAAAAACACCCCGGAAACGCCCCTGAACGCCGGAAAGCAACTTTAAGCGCTGGAAATCCACATCTTCTGACCGGAAGTAACCCCCGAACCACCAGAACTAACTCGCAGAACACCGGAAGCGACTTCCCAACAGCGGAAGTGAGCTCCTTTTTAGCAAAAGCGGATCTCCCAGCAGCACCCCGGGACCGCAAGTGCCCACCATGTTCCCGGAAGTGCTGTGCCAAGACCAGAAGGGACCACTGCTAGAGCGGAAGTGACTGCCATTTTCCCGCAAGTGCTGTCCTAAGACCGGCTTTGGCCACCCCTTGACCGGAAGTGACCTCCCCTTGTCCGGAAGTGAACTCCCAACGCCATAACCGGACAGATTCTGCCCACAAACGACCTCAACACACGCCTTAGGGCTTAGGACTTACAGCTAGGGTCAGGGCCAGGCTTAGGCTTAGGCTCCAGCTTAGAGGTTACACTTAGAGCTAGGCTGATACTTAGCCTTAGGCTTAGGTTTAGGCTTAGGTTTAGGATTAGGGATTAAGCTTAAGCTTAGGGGTTCTGCTTAGGCTTAGGCTTAAGGGTTAGCCTTAGAGTTTAGGCTTAGGTTTAGGCTTAGGCTTAGGGGTTAGGCTTAGGCTTAGGCTTAGGCTTAGGCTTAGGTTTAGGGGTTAGGCTTAGGCTTAGGCTTAGGTTTAGGGATTAGCCTTAGGGTTACGGTTAGGCTTAGGGGTTAGGCTTAGGCGTAAGGGTTAGGCTTAGGCGTAGGGGTTAGGCTTAGGCTTAGGGCTAAGGCTTAGGCTTAAAGGTTAGGCTTAGGCTTGGTCTTAGGCTTAGGCTTAGGGGGTTAAGCTTAGGCTTAGGCTTAGCCTTAGGCTTAGGGGTTAGCCTTAGGCTTAGGGGTTAGCCTTAGGCTTAGGCGTCTTAAACCAGCAGTAGAAAATAGCATACTCCCTGGGAGCAACTAAAATAAAAGAAACAAAACTTGAAAAAATAAAATTCTCCCAGGGAGCAAACCATTTTCTACAGCTGCACCAGAGTTTTTATTTGTCATTTTTTTAATTTCTCCTAGAAACCCACCCCTCCCACTACACAACTCCACCTATTCTACCATTTCATGAAAACCTAAACTACACCTTACTCAACCCACTCCTAACCCAAAATGAAAACAAAACAATAGCCAATCAGAATCAAAAATTACACAAACATGCTCCCTAAACAAATCACCAAACATTCCTAAACAAAGAACTACACCTAACAAACTAAAACACTAAAAAACAGAAAAAGGAATCACAACACAGAAACAAACAAACCCCCCAAACTTTAAAAACCGCCATAACAACTACCGAAACCCAAAACAATCCCGAAAAACTCTATGATCGGGAAGTCCTCCAGGGCTACAGAGACGAAAACTCTAGGGTCCGGAAGTCCTTCAATGCCATAGAGACGAAAATGCTAGGATCCGGAAGCCCTCCAATGCCAGAGAGACAAAAACTCAAGGATCGGGAGGTCCTCCAATGCCGTAGAGATGAAAACGCTAGGATCCGGAAGTCCTCCAGGGCTACAGAGACGAAAAACACTAAGATCCGGAAGTCCTCCAATGCCATAGCGATGAAAACGCTAGGATCCGGAAGTCCTCCAATGCCATAGAGACGATAACGCTAGGATCTGGAAGTCCTCCAATCCCAAAGAGACGAAAACGCTAGGATCTGGAAGTCCTCCAATCCCAAAGAGACGCAGACGCTATTATCCGGAAGTCCTCCAGGGCTACAGAGATGAAAATGCTATGACCCGGAAGTCCTCCAATGCCATAGCGATGAAAACACTATGATCCGGAAGTCCTCCAATGCCAGAGAGACAAAAACGCTAGGATCCGGAAGTCCTCCAATCCCAAAGAGATGAGAACGCTACGATCTGGAAGTCCTCCAGGGCTACAGAGATGAAAACGCTGAGATCCGGAAGTCCTCCAATGCCATGGAGACGATAACGCTAGGATCCGGAAGTCCTCCAAACCCAAAGAGACAAAACCGCTAGGATCTGGAAGTCCTCCAGGGCTACAGAGTCGAAAACGCTAGGATCCGGAAGTCCTCCAGGGCTACAGAGACGAAAACGCCTGGATCTGGAAGTCCTCCAATGCCAAAGAGAAAACACTATTATGCGGAAGTCCTCCAGGGCTACAGAGATGAAAACGCTAGGATCGGGAAGTCCTCCAATCCCCAAAGAGACGAAAACGCTAGGATCCGGAAGTCCTCCAGGGCTGCAGAGACGAAAACGCTAGGATCTGGGAGTCCTCCAATGCCATAGAGTCGAAAACGCTAGGATCCGGAAGTCCTCCAATCCCAAAGAGACGAAAACGCTAGGATCCAGCAGTCCTCCAATACCATAGAGTCGAAAAAGCTAGGATCCGGAAGTCCTCCAATCCTAAAGAGACGAAAACGCTGTTATCCGGAAGTCCTCCAGGGCTACAGAGACGAAAACGCTAGGATTCGGAAGTCCTCCAATGCCACAGAGATGAAAACGCTAGGATCCGGACGTCCTTCAATGCCATAGAGTCGAAAACGCTATGATTTGGAAGTCCTCCAATCCCAAAGAGACGAAAACGCTATGATTTGGAAGTCCTCCAATCCCAAAGAGACGAAAACGCTATGATTCAGAAGTCCTCCAATCCCAAAGAGACGAAAACCGCTGTGATCCGGAAGTCCTGCAGGGCTACAGAGATGAAAACGCTAGGATCCGGAAGTCCTCCAATGCCATAGAGTCGAAAACGCTATGATTTGGAAGTCCTCCAATCCCAAAGAAACGAAAATGCTAGGATCCGGAAGTCCTCCAATGCCACAGAGTCGAAAACGCTAAGATACGGAAGTCCTCCAGGGCTACAGAGATGAAAACGCTGAGATCCGGAAGTCCTCCAATGCCATAGAGTCGAAAACGCTATGATTTGGAAGTCCTCCAAGTCCAAAGAGACGAAAACGCTATGATACGGAAGTCCTCCAATCCCAAAGAGACGAAAAGGCTAGGATCCAGCAGTCCTCCAATCCAAAGAGTCGAAAACGCTAGGATCCGGAAGTCCTCCAATCCCAAAGAGACGAAAATGCTATTATCCGGGAGTCCTCCAGGGCTACAGAGATGAAAACGCTAAGATCCGGAAGTCCTCCAGAGCTACAGAGATGAAAACGCTAGGATCCGGAAGTCCTCCAATGCCATAGAGTCAAAAACGCTATGATTTGGAAGTCCTCCAATCCCAAAGAGACGAAAACGCTAGGACCCGGAAGTCCTCCAATGCCATAGAGTCGAAAACGCTATGATTTGGAAGTTCTCCAATCCCAAAGAGACGAAAACGCTAGGATCCGGAAGTCCTCCAATGCCATAGAGTCGAAAACGCTATGATTTGGAAGTCCTCCAATCCCAAAGAGACGAAAACGCAATGATTCGGAAGTCCTCCAATCCCAAAGAGACGAAAACGCTAGGATCCAGCAGTCCTCCAATACCATAGAGTCGAAAAAGCGAGGATCCGGAAGTCCTCCAAGACCATAGAGATGGACGGTCTAGCACCCGGAAGTCCTCCAAGACCATAGAGACGGACGGTCTAGCTCCCGGAAGTCCTCCAAGACCATAGAGATGGACTGTCTAGCTCCCGGAAGTCCTCCAAGACCATAGAGACGGGCGGTCTAGCTCCCGGAAGTCCTCCAGTACCATAGAGACGGGCGGTCTAGCTCCCGGAAGTCCTCCAAGACCATCGAGACGGACGGTCTAGCACCCGGAAGTCCTCCAAGACCATCGAGACGGACGCTCTAGGACCCGGAAAGGCCTCCAAGACCATCGAGACGGGCGCTCTAGGACCCGGAAAGTCTCCAACGAAACCGGAAATGCCCAGAAATTGACCGGAAGCGAACAAAAAACACCCCGGAAACGCCCCTGAACGCCGGAAATCAACTTTAAGCGCTGAAATCCACATCTTCTGACCGGAAGTAACCCCCGAACCACCAGAACTAACTCGCAGAACACCGGAAGCGACTTCCAACAGCGGAAGTGAGCTCCTTTTTAGCAAAAGCGGATCTCCCAGCAGCACCCCGGGACCGCAAGTGCCCACCATGTTCCCGAAGTGCTGTGCCAAGACCAGAAGGGACCACTGCTAGAGAGGAAGTGACTGCCATTTTCCCGCAAGTGCTGTCCTAAGACCGGCTTTGGCCACCCCTTGACCGGAAGTGACCTCCCCTTGACCGGAAGTGACCTCCCAACGCCATAACCGGACAGATTCCGCCCACAAACGACCTCAACACACGCCTTAGGGCTTAGGACTTACAGCTAGGGTCAGGGCCAGGCTTAGGCTTAGGCTCCAGCTTAGAGGTTACACTTAGAGCTAGGCTGATACTTAGCCTTAGGCTTTGCCTTAGGCTTAGGTTTAGGCTTAGGTTTAGGATTAGGGATTAAGCTTAAGCTTAGGGTTCTGCTTAGGCTTAGGCTTAGGCTTAAGGGTTAGCCTTAGAGTTTAGGCTTAGGTTTAGGCTTAGGCTTAGGGGTTAGGCTTAGGCTTAGGCTTAGGCTTAGCCTTAGGCTTAGCCTTAGGTTTAGGGGTTAGGCTTAGGCTTAGGTTTAGGGATTAGCCTTAGGGTTACGGTTAGGCTTAGCGGTTAGGCTTAGGCGTAAGGGTTAGGCTTAGGCTTAGGGCTAAGGCTTAGGCTTAAAGGTTAGGCTTAGGCTTGGTCTTAGGCTTAGGCTTAGGGGGTTAAGCTTAGGCTTAGGCTTAGCCTTAGGCTTAGGGGTTAGCCTTAGGCTTAGGGGTTAGCCTTAGGCTTAGGGGTTAGCCTTAGGCTTGGCGTCTTAAACCAGCAGTAGAAAATAGCATACTCCCTGGGAGCAACTAAAATAAAAGAAACAAAACTTGAAAAAATAAAATTCTCCCAGGGAACAAACCATTTTCTACAGCTGCACCAGAGTTTTTATTTGTCATTTTTTTAATTTCTCCTAGAAACCCACCCCTCCCACTACACAACTCCACCTATTCTACCATTTCATGAAAACCTAAACTACACCTTACTCAACCCACTCCTAACCCAAAATGAAAACAAAACAATAGCCAATCAGAATCAAAAATTACACAAACATGCTCCCTAAACAAATCACCAAACATTCTAAACAAAGAACTACACCTAACAAACTAAAACACTAAAAAACAGAAAAAGGAATCACAACACAGAAACAAACAAACCCCCCAAACTTTAAAAACCGCCATAACAACTACCGAAACCCAAAACAATCCCGAAAAACTCTATGATCGGGAAGTCCTCCAGGGCTACAGAGACGAAAACTCTAGGGTCGGAAGTCCTTCAATGCCATAGAGACGAAAATGCTAGGATCCGGAAGCCCTCCAATGCCAGAGAGACAAAAACTCAAGGATCGGGAGGTCCTCCAATGCCGTAGAGATGAAAACGCTAGGATCCGGAAGTCCTCCAGGGCTACAGAGACGAAAAACACTAAGATCCGGAAGTCCTCCAATGCCATAGCGATGAAAACGCTAGGATCCGGAAGTCCTCCAATCCCAAAGAGACGAAAACGCTAGGATCTGGAAGTCCTCCAATCCCAAAGAGACGCAGACGCTATTATCCGGAAGTCCTCCAGGGCTACAGAGATGAAAATGCTATGACCCGGAAGTCCTCCAATGCCATAGCGATGAAAACACTATGATCCGGAAGTCCTCCAATGCCAGAGAGACCAAAACGCTAGGATCCGGAAGTCCTCCAATCCCAAAGAGATGAGAACGCTACGATCTGGAAGTCCTCCAGGGCTACAGAGATGAAAACGCTGAGATCCGGAAGTCCTCCAATGCCATGGAGACGATAACGCTAGGATCCGGAAGTCCTCCAAACCCAAAGAGACAAAACCGCTAGGATCTGGAAGTCCTCCAGGGCTACAGAGTCGAAAACGCTAGGGTCCGGAAGTCCTCCAGGGCTACAGAGACGAAAACGCCTGGATCCGGAAGTCCTCCAATGCCAAAGAGACAAAAACACTATTATGCGGAAGTCCTCCAGGGCTACAGAGATGAAAACGCTAGGATCGGGAAGTCCTCCAATCCCAAAGAGACGAAAACGCTAGGATCTGGAAGTCCTCCAATGCCATAGAGATGAAAACGCTATGATACGGAAGTCCTCCAGGGCTGCAGAGACGAAAACGCTAGGATCTGGGAGTCCTCCAATGCCATAGAGTCGAAAACGCTAGGATCCGGAAGTCCTCCAATCCCAAAGAGACGAAAACGCTAGGATCCAGCAGTCCTCCAATACCATAGAGTCGAAAAAGCTAGGATCCGGAAGTCCTCCAATCCTAAAGAGACGAAAACGCTGTTATCCGGAAGTCCTCCAGGGCTACAGAGACGAAAACGCTAGGATTCGGAAGTCCTCCAATGCCATAGAGATGAAAACGCTAGGATCCGGACGTCCTCCAATGCCATAGAGTCGAAAACGCTAGGATCCGGACGTCCTCCAATGCCATAGAGTCGAAAACGCTATGATTTGGAAGTCCTCCAATCCCAAAGAGACGAAAACGCTATGATTTGGAAGTCCTCCAATCCCAAAGAGACGAAAACGCTAGGATCTGGAAGTCCTCCAATGCCAAAGAGACGAAAACGCTGTGATCCGGAAATCCTGCAGGGCTACAGAGATGAAAACGCTACGATCCGGAAGTCCTCCAATGCCATGGAGTTGAAAATGCTATGATTTGGAAGTCCTCCAATCCCAAAGAGATGAAAACGCTAGGATCCGGAAGTCCTCCAGGGCTACAGAGATGAAAACACTAGGATCCGGAAGTCCTCCAATGCCATAGAGTCGAAAACGCTATGATTTGGAAGTCCTCCAATCCCAAAGAAAGGAAAATGCTAGGATCCGGAAGTCCTCCAATGCCACAGAGTCGAAAACGCTAAGATCCGGAAGTCCTCCAGGGCTACAGAGATGAAAACGCTGGGATCCGGAAGTCCTCCAATGCCATAGAGTCGAAAACGCTATGATTTGGAAGTCCTCCAAGTCCAAAGAGACGAAAACGCTATGATACGGAAGTCCTCCAATCCCAAAGAGACGAAAAGGCTAGGATCCAGCAGTCCTCCAATCCCAAAGAGTCGAAAACGCTAGGATCCGGAAGTCCTCCAATCCCAAAGAGACGAAAACGCTGTTATCCGGAAGTCCTCCAGGGCTACAGAGTCGAAAACGCTAGGATCCGGAAGTCCTCCAATCCCAAAGAGACGAAAATGCTATTATCCGGGAGTCCTCCAGGGCTACAGAGATGAAAACGCTAAGATCCGGAAGTCCTCCAGAGCTACAGAGATGAAAACGCTAGGATCCGGAAGTCCTCCAATGCCATAGAGTCAAAAACGCTATGATTTGGAAGTCCTCCAATCCCAAAGGGACAAAAACGCTAGGATCCGGAAGTCCTCCAATGCCATAGAGTCGAAAACGCTATGATTTGGAAGTCCTCCAATCCCAAAGAGACGAAAACGCTAGGATCCAGCAGTCCTCCAATACCATAGAGTCGAAAAAGCGAGGATCCGGAAGTCCTCCAATACCATAGAGTCGAAAAAGCGAGGATCCGGAAGTCCTCCAAGACCATAGAGAAGGACGATCTAGCTCCCGGAAGTCCTCCAAGACCATAGAGACGGACTGTCTAGCTCCCGGAAGTCCTCCAGTACCATAGAGACGGGCGGTCTAGCTCCCGGAAGTCCTCCAGTACCATAGAGACGGGCGGTCTAGCTCCCGGAAGTCCTCCAAGACCATAGAGACGGACGGTCTAGCACCCGGAAGTCCTCCAAGACCATCGAGACGGACGCTCTAGGACCCGGAAAGGCCTCCAAGACCATCGAGACGGGCGCTCTAGGACCCGGAAAGTCCTCCAACGAAACCGGAAATGCCCAGAAATTGACCGGAAGCGAACAAAAAACACCCCGGAAACACCCCTGAACGCCGGAAATCAACTTTAAGCGCTGGAAATCCACATCTTCTGACCGGAAGTAACCCCCGAACCACCAGAACTAACTCGCAGAACACCGGAAGCGACTTCCCAACAGCGGAAGTGAGCTCCTTTTTAGCAAAAGCGGATCTCCCAGCAGCACCCCAGGACCGCAAGTGCCCACCATGTTCCCGGAAGTGCTGTGCCAAGACCAGAAGGGACCACTGCTAGAGCGGAAGTGACTGCCATTTTCCCGCAAGTGCTGTCCTAAGACCGGCTTTGGCCACCCCTTGACCGGAAGTGACCTCCCCTTGACCGGAAGTGACCTCCCAACGCCATAACCGGACAGATTCCGCCCACAAACGACCTCAACACACGCCTTAGGGCTTAGGACTTACAGCTAGGGTCAGGGCCAGGCTTAGGCTTAGGCTCCAGCTTAGAGGTTACACTTAGAGCTAGGCTGATACTTAGCCTTAGGCTTCGCCTTAGGCTTCGCCTTAGGCTTAGGTTTAGGATTAGGGATTAAGCTTAAGCTTAGGGGTTCTGCTTAGGCTTAGGCTTAGGCTTAAGGGTTAGCCTTAGAGTTTAGGCTTAGGTTTAGGCTTAGGCTTAGGGGTTAGGCTTAGGCTTAGGCTTAGGCTTAGGCTTAGGTTTAGGGGTTAGGCTTAGGCTTAGGTTTAGGGATTAGCCTTAGGGTTACGGTTAGGCTTAGCGGTTAGGCTTAGGCGTAAGGGTTAGGCTTAGGCTTAGGGCTAAGGCTTAGGCTTAAAGGTTAGGCTTAGGCTTGGTCTTAGGCTTAGGCTTAGGGGGTTAAGCTTAGGCTTAGGCTTAGGCTTAGGCTTAGGGGTTAGCCTTAGGCTTAGGGGTTAGCCTTAGGCTTAGGCGTCTTAAACCAGCAGTAGAAAATAGCATACTCCCTGGGAGCAACTAAAATAAAAGAAACAAAACTTGAAAAAATAAAATTCTCCCAGGGAGCAAACCATTTTCTACAGCTGCACCAGAGTTTTTATTTGTCATTTTTTTAATTTCTCCTAGAAACCCACCCCTCCCACTACACAACTCCACCTATTCTACCATTTCATGAAAACCTAAACTACACCTTACTCAACCCACTCCTAACCCAAAATGAAAACAAAACAATAGCCAATCAGAATCAAAAATTACACAAACATGCTCCCTAAACAAATCACCAAACATTCCTAAACAAAGAACTACACCTAACAAACTAAAACACTAAAAAACAGAAAAAGGAATCACAACACAGAAACAAACAAACCCCCCAAACTTTAAAAACCGCCATAACAACTACCGAAACCCAAAACAATCCCGAAAAACTCTATGATCGGGAAGTCCTCCAGGGCTACAGAGACGAAAACTCTAGGGTCCGGAAGTCCTTCAATGCCATAGAGACGAAAATGCTAGGATCCGGAAGCCCTCCAATGCCAGAGAGACAAAAACTCAAGGATCGGGAGGTCCTCCAATGCCGTAGAGATGAAAACGCTAGGATCCGGAAGTCCTCCAATGCCATAGAGACGATAACGCTAGGATCTGGAAGTCCTCCAATCCCAAAGAGACGAAAACGCTAGGATCTGGAAGTCCTCCAATCCCAAAGAGACGCAGACGCTATTATCCGGAAGTCCTCCAGGGCTACAGAGATGAAAATGCTATGACCCGGAAGTCCTCCAATGCCATAGCGATGAAAACACTATGATCCGGAAGTCCTCCAATGCCAGAGAGACAAAAACGCTAGGATCCGGAAGTCCTCCAATCCCAAAGAGATGAGAACGCTACGATCTGGAAGTCCTCCAGGGCTACAGAGATGAAAACGCTGAGATCCGGAAGTCCTCCAATGCCATGGAGACGATAACGCTAGGATCCGGAAGTCCTCCAAACCCAAAGAGACAAAACCGCTAGGATCTGGAAGTCCTCCAGGGCTACAGAGTCGAAAACGCTAGGGTCCGGAAGTCCTCCAGGGCTACAGAGACGAAAACGCCTGGATCCGGAAGTCCTCCAATGCCAAAGAGACAAAAACACTATTATGCGGAAGTCCTCCAGGGCTACAGAGATGAAAACGCTAGGATCGGGAAGTCCTCCAATCCCAAAGAGACGAAAACGCTAGGATCTGGAAGTCCTCCAATGCCATAGAGATGAAAACGCTATGATACGGAAGTCCTCCAGGGCTGCAGAGACGAAAACGCTAGGATCTGGGAGTCCTCCAATGCCATAGAGTCGAAAACGCTAGGATCCGGAAGTCCTCCAATCCCAAAGAGACGAAAACGCTAGGATCCAGCAGTCCTCCAATACCATAGAGTCGAAAAAGCTAGGATCCGGAAGTCCTCCAATGCCATAGAGTCGAAAACGCTATGATTTGGAAGTCCTCCAATCCCAAAGAAACGAAAATGCTAGGATCCGGAAGTCCTCCAATGCCACAGAGTCGAAAACGCTAAGATCCGGAAGTCCTCCAGGGCTACAGAGATGAAAACGCTGGGATCCGGAAGTCCTCCAATGCCATAGAGTCGAAAACGCTATGATTTGGAAGTCCTCCAAGTCCAAAGAGACGAAAACACTATGATACGGAAGTCCTCCAATCCCAAAGAGACGAAAACGCTAGGATCCAGCAGTCCTCCAATCCCAAAGAGTCGAAAACGCTAGGATCCGGAAGTCCTCCAATCCCAAAGAGACGAAAACGCTGTTATCCGGAAGTCCTGCAGGGCTACAGAGTCGAAAACGCTAGGATCCGGAAGTCCTCCAATCCCAAAGAGACGAAAATGCTATTATCCGGGAGTCCTCCAGGGCTACAGAGATGAAAACGCTAAGATCCGGAAGTCCTCCAGAGCTACAGAGATGAAAACGCTAGGATCCGGAAGTCCTCCAATGCCATAGAGTCAAAAACGCTATGATTTGGAAGTCCTCCAATCCCAAAGGGACGAAAACGCTAGGATCCAGAAGTCCTCCAATGCCATAGAGTCGAAAACGCTATGATTTGGAAGTCCTCCAATCCCAAAGAGACGAAAACGCTATGATTCGGAAGTCCTCCAATCCCAAAGAGACGAAAACGCTAGGATCCAGCAGTCCTCCAATACCATAGAGTCGAAAAAGCGAGGATCCGGAAGTCCTCCAAGACCATAGAGATGGACGGTCTAGCACCCGGAAGTCCTCCAAGACCATAGAGACGGACGGTCTAGCTCCCGGAAGTCCTCCAAGACCATAGAGATGGACTGTCTAGCTCCCGGAAGTCCTCCAAGACCATAGAGACGGGCGGTCTAGCTCCCGGAAGTCCTCCAGTACCATAGAGACGGGCGGTCTAGCTCCCGGAAGTCCTCCAAGACCATCGAGACGGGCGGTCTAGCTCCCGGAAGTCCTCCAAGACCATAGAGACGGACGGTCTAGCTCCCGGAAGTCCTCCAAGACCATAGAGATGGACTGTCTAGCTCCCGGAAGTCCTCCAAGACCATAGAGACGGGCGGTCTAGCTCCCGGAAGTCCTCCAGTACCATAGAGACGGGCGGTCTAGCTCCCGGAAGTCCTCCAAGACCATCGAGACGGGCGGTCTAGCTCCCGGAAGTCCTCCAAGACCATAGAGACGGACGGTCTAGCACCCGGAAGTCCTCCAAGACCATCGAGACGGGCGCTCTAGGACCCGGAAAGTCCTCCAACGAAACCGGAAATGCCCAGAAATTGACCGGAAGCGAACAAAAAACACCCCGGAAACGCCCCTGAACGCCGGAAAGCAACTTTAAGCGCTGGAAATCCACATCTTCTGACCGGAAGTAACCCCCGAACCACCAGAACTAACTCGCAGAACACCGGAAGCGACTTCCCAACAGCGGAAGTGAGCTCCTTTTTAGCAAAAGCGGATCTCCCAGCAGCACCCCGGGACCGCAAGTGCCCACCATGTTCCCGGAAGTGCTGTGCCAAGACCAGAAGGGACCACTGCTAGAGCGGAAGTGACTGCCATTTTCCCGCAAGTGCTGTCCTAAGACCGGCTTTGGCCACCCCTTGACCGGAAGTGACCTCCCCTTGTCCGGAAGTGACCTCCCAACGCCATAACCGGACAGATTCCGCCCACAAACGACCTCAACACACGCCTTAGGGCTTAGGACTTACAGCTAGGGTCAGGGCCAGGCTTAGGCTTAGGCTCCAGCTTAGAGGTTACACTTAGAGCTAGGCTGATACTTAGCCTTAGGCTTAGGTTTAGGCTTAGGTTTAGGATTAGGGATTAAGCTTAAGCTTAGGGGTTCTGCTTAGGCTTAGGCTTAAGGGTTAGCCTTAGAGTTTAGGCTTAGGTTTAGGCTTAGGCTTAGGGGTTAGGCTTAGGCTTAGGCTTAGGCTTAGGCTTAGGTTTAGGGGTTAGGCTTAGGCTTAGGTTTAGGGATTAGCCTTAGGGTTACGGTTAGGCTTAGGGTTTAGGCTTAGGCGTAAGGGTTAGGCTTAGGCGTAGGGGTTAGGCTTAGGCTTAGGGCTAAGGCTTAGGCTTAAAGGTTAGGCTTAGGCTTGGTCTTAGGCTTAGGCTTAGGGGGTTAAGCTTAGGCTTAGGCTTAGCCTTAGGCTTAGGGGTTAGCCTTAGGCTTAGGGGTTAGCCTTAGGCTTAGGCGTCTTAAACCAGCAGTAGAAAATAGCATACTCCCTGGGAGCAACTAAAATAAAAGAAACAAAACTTGAAAAAATAAAATTCTCCCAGGGAGCAAACCATTTTCTACAGCTGCACCAGAGTTTTTATTTGTCATTTTTTTAATTTCTCCTAGAAACCCACCCCTCCCACTACACAACTCCACCTATTCTACCATTTCATGAAAACCTAAACTACACCTTACTCAACCCACTCCTAACCCAAAATGAAAACAAAACAATAGCCAATCAGAATCAAAAATTACACAAACATGCTCCCTAAACAAATCACCAAACATTCCTAAACAAAGAACTACACCTAACAAACTAAAACACTAAAAAACAGAAAAAGGAATCACAACACAGAAACAAACAAACCCCCCAAACTTTAAAAACCGCCATAACAACTACCGAAACCCAAAACAATCCCGAAAAACTCTATGATCGGGAAGTCCTCCAGGGCTACAGAGACGAAAACTCTAGGGTCCGGAAGACCTTCAATGCCATAGAGACGAAAATGCTAGGATCCGGAAGCCCTCCAATGCCAGAGAGACAAAAACTCAAGGATCGGGAGGTCCTCCAATGCCGTAGAGATGAAAACGCTAGGATCCGGAAGTCCTCCAGGGCTACAGAGACGAAAAACACTAAGATCCGGAAGTCCTCCAATGCCATAGCGATGAAAACGCTAGGATCCGGAAGTCCTCCAATGCCATAGAGACGATAACGCTAGGATCTGGAAGTCCTCCAATCCCAAAGAGACGAAAACGCTAGGATCTGGAAGTCCTCCAATCCCAAAGAGACGCAGACGCTATTATCCGGAAGTCCTCCAGGGCTACAGAGATGAAAATGCTATGACCCGGAAGTCCTCCAATGCCATAGCGATGAAAACACTATGATCCGGAAGTCCTCCAATGCCAGAGAGACAAAAACGCTAGGATCCGGAAGTCCTCCAATCCCAAAGAGATGAGAACGCTACGATCTGGAAGTCCTCCAGGGCTACAGAGATGAAAACGCTGAGATCCGGAAGTCCTCCAATGCCATAGAGATGATAACGCTAGGATCCGGAAGTCCTCCAAACCCAAAGAGACAAAACCGCTAGGATCTGGAAGTCCTCCAGGGCTACAGAGTCGAAAACGCTAGGATCCGGAAGTCCTCCAGGGCTACAGAGACGAAAACGCCTGGATCTGGAAGTCCTCCAATGCCAAAGAGACAAAAACACTATTATGCGGAAGTCCTCCAGGGCTACAGAGATGAAAACGCTAGGATCGGGAAGTCCTCCAATCCCAAAGAGACGAAAACGCTAGGATCCGGAAGTCCTCCAGGGCTGCAGAGACGAAAACGCTAGGATCTGGGAGTCCTCCAATGCCATAGAGTCGAAAACGCTAGGATCCGGAAGTCCTCCAATCCCAAAGAGACGAAAACGCTAGGATCCAGCAGTCCTCCAATACCATAGAGTCGAAAAAGCTAGGATCCGGAAGTCCTCCAATCCTAAAGAGACGAAAACGCTGTTATCCGGAAGTCCTCCAGGGCTACAGAGACGAAAACGCTAGGATTCGGAAGTCCTCCAATGCCACAGAGATGAAAACGCTAGGATCCGGACGTCCTCCAATGCCATAGAGTCGAAAACGCTATGATTTGGAAGTCCTCCAATCCCAAAGAGACGAAAACGCTATGATTTGGAAGTCCTCCAATCCCAAAGAGACGAAAACGCTATGATTCAGAAGTCCTCCAATCCCAAAGAGACGAAAACGCTGTGATCCGGAAGTCCTGCAGGGCTACAGAGATGAAAACGCTAGGATCCGGAAGTCCTCCAATGCCATAGAGTCGAAAACGCTATGATTTGGAAGTCCTCCAATCCCAAAGAGATGAAAACGCTAGGATCTGGAAGTCCTGCAGGGCTACAGAGATGAAAACGCTAGGATCCGGAAGTCCTCCAATGCCATAGAGTCGAAAACGCTATGATTTGGAAGTCCTCCAATCCCAAAGAAACGAAAATGCTAGGATCCGGAAGTCCTCCAATGCCACAGAGTCGAAAACGCTAAGATCCGGAAGTCCTCCAGGGCTACAGAGATGAAAACGCTGAGATCCGGAAGTCCTCCAATGCCATAGAGTCGAAAACGCTATGATTTGGAAGTCCTCCAAGTCCAAAGAGACGAAAACGCTATGATACGGAAGTCCTCCAATCCCAAAGAGACGAAAAGGCTAGGATCCAGCAGTCCTCCAATCCCAAAGAGTCGAAAACGCTAGGATCCGGAAGTCCTCCAATCCCAAAGAGACGAAAACGCTGTTATCCGGAAGTCCTCCAGGGCTACAGAGTCGAAAACGCTAGGATCCGGAAGTCCTCCAATCCCAAAGAGACGAAAATGCTATTATCCGGGAGTCCTCCAGGGCTACAGAGATGAAAACGCTAGGATCCGGAAGTCCTCCAGAGCTACAGAGATGAAAACGCTAGGATCCGGAAGTCCTCCAATGCCATAGAGTCAAAAACGCTATGATTTGGAAGTCCTCCAATCCCAAAGAGACGAAAACGCTAGGACCCGGAAGTCCTCCAATGCCATAGAGTCGAAAACGCTATGATTTGGAAGTCCTCCAATCCCAAAGAGACGAAAACGCTAGGATCCGGAAGTCCTCCAATGCCATAGAGTCGAAAACGCTATGATTTGGAAGTCCTCCAATCCCAAAGAGACGAAAACGCAATGATTCGGAAGTCCTCCAATCCCAAAGAGACGAAAACGCTAGGATCCAGCAGTCCTCCAATACCATAGAGTCGAAAAAGCGAGGATCCGGAAGTCCTCCAAGACCATAGAGATGGACGGTCTAGCACCCGGAAGTCCTCCAAGACCATAGAGACGGACGGTCTAGCTCCCGGAAGTCCTCCAAGACCATAGAGATGGACTGTCTAGCTCCCGGAAGTCCTCCAAGACCATAGAGACGGGCGGTCTAGCTCCCGGAAGTCCTCCAGTACCATAGAGACGGGCGGTCTAGCTCCCGGAAGTCCTCCAAGACCATCGAGACGGACGCTCTAGGACCCGGAAAGGCCTCCAAGACCATCGAGACGGGCGCTCTAGGACCCGGAAAGTCCTCCAACGAAACCGGAAATGCCCAGAAATTGACCGGAAGCGAACAAAAAACACCCCGGAAACGCCCCTGAACGCCGGAAATCAACTTTAAGCGCTGGAAATCCACATCTTCTGACCGGAAGTAACCCCCGAACCACCAGAACTAACTCGCAGAACACCGGAAGCGACTTCCCAACAGCGGAAGTGAGCTCCTTTTTAGCAAAAGCGGATCTCCCAGCAGCACCCCGGGACCGCAAGTGCCCACCATGTTCCCGGAAGTGCTGTGCCAAGACCAGAAGGGACCACTGCTAGAGAGGAAGTGACTGCCATTTTCCCGCAAGTGCTGTCCTAAGACCGGCTTTGGCCACCCCTTGACCGGAAGTGACCTCCCCTTGACCGGAAGTGACCTCCCAACGCCATAACCGGACAGATTCCGCCCACAAACGACCTCAACACACGCCTTAGGGCTTAGGACTTACAGCTAGGGTCAGGGCCAGGCTTAGGCTTAGGCTCCAGCTTAGAGGTTACACTTAGAGCTAGGCTGATACTTAGCCTTAGGCTTTGCCTTAGGCTTAGGTTTAGGCTTAGGTTTAGGATTAGGGATTAAGCTTAAGCTTAGGGGTTCTGCTTAGGCTTAGGCTTAGGCTTAAGGGTTAGCCTTAGAGTTTAGGCTTAGGTTTAGGCTTAGGCTTAGGGGTTAGGCTTAGGCTTAGGCTTAGGCTTAGCCTTAGGCTTAGCCTTAGGTTTAGGGGTTAGGCTTAGGCTTAGGTTTAGGGATTAGCCTTAGGGTTACGGTTAGGCTTAGCGGTTAGGCTTAGGCGTAAGGGTTAGGCTTAGGCTTAGGGCTAAGGCTTAGGCTTAAAGGTTAGGCTTAGGCTTGGTCTTAGGCTTAGGCTTAGGGGGTTAAGCTTAGGCTTAGGCTTAGCCTTAGGCTTAGGGGTTAGCCTTAGGCTTAGGGGTTAGCCTTAGGCTTAGGCGTCTTAAACCAGCAGTAGAAAATAGCATACTCCCTGGGAGCAACTAAAATAAAAGAAACAAAACTTGAAAAAATAAAATTCTCCCAGGGAACAAACCATTTTCTACAGCTGCACCAGAGTTTTTATTTGTCATTTTTTTAATTTCTCCTAGAAACCCACCCCTCCCACTACACAACTCCACCTATTCTACCATTTCATGAAAACCTAAACTACACCTTACTCAACCCACTCCTAACCCAAAATGAAAACAAAACAATAGCCAATCAGAATCAAAAATTACACAAACATGCTCCCTAAACAAATCACCAAACATTCCTAAACAAAGAACTACACCTAACAAACTAAAACACTAAAAAACAGAAAAAGGAATCACAACACAGAAACAAACAAACCCCCCAAACTTTAAAAACCGCCATAACAACTACCGAAACCCAAAACAATCCCGAAAAACTCTATGATCGGGAAGTCCTCCAGGGCTACAGAGACGAAAACTCTAGGGTCCGGAAGTCCTTCAATGCCATAGAGACGAAAATGCTAGGATCCGGAAGCCCTCCAATGCCAGAGAGACAAAAACTCAAGGATCGGGAGGTCCTCCAATGCCGTAGAGATGAAAACGCTAGGATCCGGAAGTCCTCCAATGCCATAGAGACGATAACGCTAGGATCTGGAAGTCCTCCAATCCCAAAGAGACGAAAACGCTAGGATCTGGAAGTCCTCCAATCCCAAAGAGACGCAGACGCTATTATCCGGAAGTCCTCCAGGGCTACAGAGATGAAAATGCTATGACCCGGAAGTCCTCCAATGCCATAGCGATGAAAACACTATGATCCGGAAGTCCTCCAATGCCAGAGAGACAAAAACGCTAGGATCCGGAAGTCCTCCAATCCCAAAGAGATGAGAACGCTACGATCTGGAAGTCCTCCAGGGCTACAGAGATGAAAACGCTGAGATCCGGAAGTCCTCCAATGCCATGGAGACGATAACGCTAGGATCCGGAAGTCCTCCAAACCCAAAGAGACAAAACCGCTAGGATCTGGAAGTCCTCCAGGGCTACAGAGTCGAAAACGCTAGGGTCCGGAAGTCCTCCAGGGCTACAGAGACGAAAACGCCTGGATCCGGAAGTCCTCCAATGCCAAAGAGACAAAAACACTATTATGCGGAAGTCCTCCAGGGCTACAGAGATGAAAACGCTAGGATCGGGAAGTCCTCCAATCCCAAAGAGACGAAAACGCTAGGATCTGGAAGTCCTCCAATGCCATAGAGATGAAAACGCTATGATACGGAAGTCCTCCAGGGCTGCAGAGACGAAAACGCTAGGATCTGGGAGTCCTCCAATGCCATAGAGTCGAAAACGCTAGGATCCGGAAGTCCTCCAATCCCAAAGAGACGAAAACGCTAGGATCCAGCAGTCCTCCAATACCATAGAGTCGAAAAAGCTAGGATCCGGAAGTCCTCCAATGCCATAGAGTCGAAAACGCTATGATTTGGAAGTCCTCCAATCCCAAAGAAACGAAAATGCTAGGATCCGGAAGTCCTCCAATGCCACAGAGTCGAAAACGCTAAGATCCGGAAGTCCTCCAGGGCTACAGAGATGAAAACGCTGGGATCCGGAAGTCCTCCAATGCCATAGAGTCGAAAACGCTATGATTTGGAAGTCCTCCAAGTCCAAAGAGACGAAAACACTATGATACGGAAGTCCTCCAATCCCAAAGAGACGAAAACGCTAGGATCCAGCAGTCCTCCAATCCCAAAGAGTCGAAAACGCTAGGATCCGGAAGTCCTCCAATCCCAAAGAGACGAAAACGCTGTTATCCGGAAGTCCTGCAGGGCTACAGAGTCGAAAACGCTAGGATCCGGAAGTCCTCCAATCCCAAAGAGACGAAAATGCTATTATCCGGGAGTCCTCCAGGGCTACAGAGATGAAAACGCTAAGATCCGGAAGTCCTCCAGAGCTACAGAGATGAAAACGCTAGGATCCGGAAGTCCTCCAATGCCATAGAGTCAAAAACGCTATGATTTGGAAGTCCTCCAATCCCAAAGGGACGAAAACGCTAGGATCCAGAAGTCCTCCAATGCCATAGAGTCGAAAACGCTATGATTTGGAAGTCCTCCAATCCCAAAGAGACGAAAACGCTATGATTCGGAAGTCCTCCAATCCCAAAGAGACGAAAACGCTAGGATCCAGCAGTCCTCCAATACCATAGAGTCGAAAAAGCGAGGATCCGGAAGTCCTCCAAGACCATAGAGATGGACGGTCTAGCACCCGGAAGTCCTCCAAGACCATAGAGACGGACGGTCTAGCTCCCGGAAGTCCTCCAAGACCATAGAGATGGACTGTCTAGCTCCCGGAAGTCCTCCAAGACCATAGAGACGGGCGGTCTAGCTCCCGGAAGTCCTCCAGTACCATAGAGACGGGCGGTCTAGCTCCCGGAAGTCCTCCAAGACCATCGAGACGGGCGGTCTAGCTCCCGGAAGTCCTCCAAGACCATAGAGACGGACGGTCTAGCTCCCGGAAGTCCTCCAAGACCATAGAGATGGACTGTCTAGCTCCCGGAAGTCCTCCAAGACCATAGAGACGGGCGGTCTAGCTCCCGGAAGTCCTCCAGTACCATAGAGACGGGCGGTCTAGCTCCCGGAAGTCCTCCAAGACCATCGAGACGGGCGGTCTAGCTCCCGGAAGTCCTCCAAGACCATAGAGACGGACGGTCTAGCACCCGGAAGTCCTCCAAGACCATCGAGACGGGCGCTCTAGGACCCGGAAAGTCCTCCAACGAAACCGGAAATGCCCAGAAATTGACCGGAAGCGAACAAAAAACACCCCGGAAACGCCCCTGAACGCCGGAAAGCAACTTTAAGCGCTGGAAATCCACATCTTCTGACCGGAAGTAACCCCCGAACCACCAGAACTAACTCGCAGAACACCGGAAGCGACTTCCCAACAGCGGAAGTGAGCTCCTTTTTAGCAAAAGCGGATCTCCCAGCAGCACCCCGGGACCGCAAGTGCCCACCATGTTCCCGGAAGTGCTGTGCCAAGACCAGAAGGGACCACTGCTAGAGCGGAAGTGACTGCCATTTTCCCGCAAGTGCTGTCCTAAGACCGGCTTTGGCCACCCCTTGACCGGAAGTGACCTCCCCTTGTCCGGAAGTGACCTCCCAACGCCATAACCGGACAGATTCCGCCCACAAACGACCTCAACACACGCCTTAGGGCTTAGGACTTACAGCTAGGGTCAGGGCCAGGCTTAGGCTTAGGCTCCAGCTTAGAGGTTACACTTAGAGCTAGGCTGATACTTAGCCTTAGGCTTAGGTTTAGGCTTAGGTTTAGGATTAGGGATTAAGCTTAAGCTTAGGGGTTCTGCTTAGGCTTAGGCTTAAGGGTTAGCCTTAGAGTTTAGGCTTAGGTTTAGGCTTAGGCTTAGGGGTTAGGCTTAGGCTTAGGCTTAGGCTTAGGCTTAGGTTTAGGGGTTAGGCTTAGGCTTAGGTTTAGGGATTAGCCTTAGGGTTACGGTTAGGCTTAGGGTTTAGGCTTAGGCGTAAGGGTTAGGCTTAGGCGTAGGGGTTAGGCTTAGGCTTAGGGCTAAGGCTTAGGCTTAAAGGTTAGGCTTAGGCTTGGTCTTAGGCTTAGGCTTAGGGGGTTAAGCTTAGGCTTAGGCTTAGCCTTAGGCTTAGGGGTTAGCCTTAGGCTTAGGGGTTAGCCTTAGGCTTAGGCGTCTTAAACCAGCAGTAGAAAATAGCATACTCCCTGGGAGCAACTAAAATAAAAGAAACAAAACTTGAAAAAATAAAATTCTCCCAGGGAACAAACCATTTTCTACAGCTGCACCAGAGTTTTTATTTGTCATTTTTTTAATTTCTCCTAGAAACCCACCCCTCCCACTACACAACTCCACCTATTCTACCATTTCATGAAAACCTAAACTACACCTTACTCAACCCACTCCTAACCCAAAATGAAAACAAAACAATAGCCAATCAGAATCAAAAATTACACAAACATGCTCCCTAAACAAATCACCAAACATTCCTAAACAAAGAACTACACCTAACAAACTAAAACACTAAAAAACAGAAAAAGGAATCACAACACAGAAACAAACAAACCCCCCAAACTTTAAAAACCGCCATAACAACTACCGAAACCCAAAACAATCCCGAAAAACTCTATGATCGGGAAGTCCTCCAGGGCTACAGAGACGAAAACTCTAGGGTCCGGAAGTCCTTCAATGCCATAGAGACGAAAATGCTAGGATCCGGAAGCCCTCCAATGCCAGAGAGACAAAAACTCAAGGATCGGGAGGTCCTCCAATGCCGTAGAGATGAAAACGCTAGGATCCGGAAGTCCTCCAGGGCTACAGAGACGAAAAACACTAAGATCCGGAAGTCCTCCAATGCCATAGCGATGAAAACGCTAGGATCCGGAAGTCCTCCAATGCCATAGAGACGATAACGCTAGGATCTGGAAGTCCTCCAATCCCAAAGAGACGAAAACGCTAGGATCTGGAAGTCCTCCAATCCCAAAGAGACGCAGACGCTATTATCCGGAAGTCCTCCAGGGCTACAGAGATGAAAATGCTATGACCCGGAAGTCCTCCAATGCCATAGCGATGAAAACACTATGATCCGGAAGTCCTCCAATGCCAGAGAGACAAAAACGCTAGGATCCGGAAGTCCTCCAATCCCAAAGAGATGAGAACGCTACGATCTGGAAGTCCTCCAGGGCTACAGAGATGAAAACGCTGAGATCCGGAAGTCCTCCAATGCCATAGAGACGATAACGCTAGGATCCGGAAGTCCTCCAAACCCAAAGAGACAAAACCGCTAGGATCTGGAAGTCCTCCAGGGCTACAGAGTCGAAAACGCTAGGGTCCGGAAGTCCTCCAGGGCTACAGAGACGAAAACGCCTGGATCCGGAAGTCCTCCAATGCCAAAGAGACAAAAACACTATTATGCGGAAGTCCTCCAGGGCTACAGAGATGAAAACGCTAGGATCGGGAAGTCCTCCAATCCCAAAGAGACGAAAACGCTAGGATCTGGAAGTCCTCCAATGCCATAGAGATGAAAACGCTATGATACGGAAGTCCTCCAGGGCTGCAGAGACGAAAACGCTAGGATCTGGGAGTCCTCCAATGCCATAGAGTCGAAAACGCTAGGATCCGGAAGTCCTCCAATCCCAAAGAGACGAAAACGCTAGGATCCAGCAGTCCTCCAATACCATAGAGTCGAAAAAGCTAGGATCCGGAAGTCCTCCAATCCTAAAGAGACGAAAACGCTGTTATCCGGAAGTCCTCCAGGGCTACAGAGACGAAAACGCTAGGATTCGGAAGTCCTCCAATGCCATAGAGATGAAAACGCTAGGATCCGGACGTCCTCCAATGCCATAGAGTCGAAAACGCTAGGATCCGGACGTCCTCCAATGCCATAGAGTCGAAAACGCTATGATTTGGAAGTCCTCCAATCCCAAAGAGACGAAAACGCTATGATTTGGAAGTCCTCCAATCCCAAAGAGACGAAAACGCTAGGATCTGGAAGTCCTCCAATGCCAAAGAGACGAAAACGCTGTGATCCGGAAATCCTGCAGGGCTACAGAGATGAAAACGCTAGGATCCGGAAGTCCTCCAATGCCATGGAGTTGAAAATGCTATGATTTGGAAGTCCTCCAATCCCAAAGAGATGAAAACGCTAGGATCCGGAAGTCCTCCCGGGCTACAGAGATGAAAACACTAGGATCCGGAAGTCCTCCAATGCCATAGAGTCGAAAACGCTATGATTTGGAAGTCCTCCAATCCCAAAGAAAGGAAAATGCTAGGATCCGGAAGTCCTCCAATGCCACAGAGTCGAAAACGCTAAGATCCGGAAGTCCTCCAGGGCTACAGAGATGAAAACGCTGGGATCCGGAAGTCCTCCAATGCCATAGAGTCGAAAACGCTATGATTTGGAAGTCCTCCAAGTCCAAAGAGACGAAAACGCTATGATACGGAAGTCCTCCAATCCCAAAGAGACGAAAAGGCTAGGATCCAGCAGTCCTCCAATCCCAAAGAGTCGAAAACGCTAGGATCCGGAAGTCCTCCAATCCCAAAGAGACGAAAACGCTGTTATCCGGAAGTCCTCCAGGGCTACAGAGTCGAAAACGCTAGGATCCGGAAGTCCTCCAATCCCAAAGAGACGAAAATGCTATTATCCGGGAGTCCTCCAGGGCTACAGAGATGAAAACGCTAAGATCCGGAAGTCCTCCAGAGCTACAGAGATGAAAACGCTAGGATCCGGAAGTCCTCCAATGCCATAGAGTCAAAAACGCTATGATTTGGAAGTCCTCCAATCCCAAAGGGACGAAAACGCTAGGATCCGGAAGTCCTCCAATGCCATAGAGTCGAAAACGCTATGATTTGGAAGTCCTCCAATCCCAAAGAGACGAAAACGCTAGGATCCGGAAGTCCTCCAATGCCATAGAGACGAAAACGGTATGATTTGGAAGTCCTCCAATCCCAAAGAGACGAAAACGCTATGATTCGGAAGTCCTCCAATCCCAAAGAGACGAAAACGCTAGGATCCAGCAGTCCTCCAATACCATAGAGTCGAAAAAGCGAGGATCCGGAAGTCCTCCAAGACCATAGAGAAGGACGGTCTAGCTCCCGGAAGTCCTCCAAGACCATAGAGACGGACTGTCTAGCTCCCGGAAGTCCTCCAGTACCATAGAGACGGGCGGTCTAGCTCCCGGAAGTCCTCCAAGACCATAGAGACGGGCGGTCTAGCACCCGGAAGTCCTCCAAGACCATAGAGACGGACGCTCTAGGACCCGGAAAGTCCTCCAAGACCATCGAGACGGGCGCTCTAGGACCCGGAAAGTCCTCCAACGAAACCGGAAATGCCCAGAAATTGACCGGAAGCGAACAAAAAACACCCCGGAAACACCCCTGAACGCCGGAAATCAACTTTAAGCGCTGGAAATCCACATCTTCTGACCGGAAGTAACCCCCGAACCACCAGAACTAACTCGCAGAACACCGGAAGCGACTTCCCAACAGCGGAAGTGAGCTCCTTTTTAGCAAAAGCGGATCTCCCAGCAGCACCCCGGGACCGCAAGTGCCCACCATGTTCCCGGAAGTGCTGTGCCAAGACCAGAAGGGACCACTGCTAGAGCGGAAGTGACTGCCATTTTCCCGCAAGTGCTGTCCTAAGACCGGCTTTGGCCACCCCTTGACCGGAAGTGACCTCCCCTTGACCGGAAGTGACCTCCCAACGCCATAACCGGACAGATTCCGCCCACAAACGACCTCAACACACGCCTTAGGGCTTAGGACTTACAGCTAGGGTCAGGGCCAGGCTTAGGCTTAGGCTCCAGCTTAGAGGTTACACTTAGAGCTAGGCTGATACTTAGCCTTAGGCTTCGCCTTAGGCTTAGGTTTAGGCTTAGGTTTAGGATTAGGGATTAAGCTTAAGCTTAGGGGTTCTGCTTAGGCTTAGGCTTAAGGGTTAGCCTTAGAGTTTAGGCTTAGGTTTAGGCTTAGGCTTAGGGGTTAGGCTTAGGCTTAGGCTTAGGCTTAGGCTTAGGTTTAGGGGTTAGGCTTAGGCTTAGGTTTAGGGATTAGCCTTAGGGTTACGGTTAGGCTTAGCGGTTAGGCTTAGGCGTAAGGGTTAGGCTTAGGCTTAGGGCTAAGGCTTAGGCTTAAAGGTTAGGCTTAGGCTTGGTCTTAGGCTTAGGCTTAGGGGGTTAAGCTTAGGCTTAGGCTTAGGCTTAGGCTTAGGGGTTAGCCTTAGGCTTAGGGGTTAGGCTTAGGCTTAGGCGTCTTAAACCAGCAGTAGAAAATAGCATACTCCCTGGGAGCAACTAAAATAAAAGAAACAAAACTTGAAAAAATAAAATTCTCCCAGGGAGCAAACCATTTTCTACAGCTGCACCAGAGTTTTTATTTGTCATTTTTTTAATTTCTCCTAGAAACCCACCCCTCCCACTACACAACTCCACCTATTCTACCATTTCATGAAAACCTAAACTACACCTTACTCAACCCACTCCTAACCCAAAATGAAAACAAAACAATAGCCAATCAGAATCAAAAATTACACAAACATGCTCCCTAAACAAATCACCAAACATTCCTAAACAAAGAACTACACCTAACAAACTAAAACACTAAAAAACAGAAAAAGGAATCACAACACAGAAACAAACAAACCCCCCAAACTTTAAAAACCGCCATAACAACTACCGAAACCCAAAACAATCCCGAAAAACTCTATGATCGGGAAGTCCTCCAGGGCTACAGAGACGAAAACTCTAGGGTCCGGAAGTCCTTCAATGCCATAGAGACGAAAATGCTAGGATCCGGAAGCCCTCCAATGCCAGAGAGACAAAAACTCAAGGATCGGGAGGTCCTCCAATGCCGTAGAGATGAAAACGCTAGGATCCGGACGTCCTCCAATGCCATAGAGACGATAACGCTATGATTTGGAAGTCCTCCAATCCCAAAGAGACGAAAACGCTATGATTTGGAAGTCCTCCAATCCCAAAGAGAAGAAAACGCTGTGATTCGGAAGTCCTGCAGGGCTACAGAGATGAAAACGCTAGGATCCGGAAGTCCTCCAATGCCATGGAGTCGAAAACGCTATGATTTGGAAGTCCTCCAATCCCAAAGAGATGAAAACGCTAGGATCTGGAAGTCCTGCAGGGCTACAGAGATGAAAACGCTAGGATCCGGAAGTCCTCCAATGCCATAGAGTCGAAAACGCTATGATTTGGAAGTCCTCCAATCCCAAAGAAACGAAAATGCTAGGATCCGGAAGTCCTCCAATGCCACAGAGTCGAAAACGCTAAGATCCGGAAGTCCTCCAGGGCTACAGAGATGAAAACGCTGGGATCCGGAAGTCCTCCAATGCCATAGAGTCGAAAACGCTATGATTTGGAAGTCCTCCAATCCCAAAGAGATGAAAAGGCTAGGATCCAGCAGTCCTCCAATACCACAGAGTCGAAAATGCTAGGATCCAGCAGTCCTCCAATCCCAAAGAGTCGAAAACGCTAGGATCCGGAAGTCCTCCAATCCCAAAGAGACGAAAACGCTGTTATCCGGAAGTCCTCCAGGGCTACAGAGTCGAAAACGCTAGGATCCGGAAGTCCTCCAATCCCAAAGAGACGAAAATGCTATTATCCGGGAGTCCTCCAGGGCTACAGAGATGAAAACGCTAAGATCCGGAAGTCCTCCAGAGCTACAGAGATGAAAACGCTAGGATCCGGAAGTCCTCCAATGCCATAGAGTCGAAAACGCTATGATTTGGAAGTCCTCCAATCCCAAAGAGACGAAAACGCTAGGATCCGGAAGTCCTCCAATCCCAAAGAGACGAAAACGCTATGATTCGGAAGTCCTCCAATCCCAAAGAGACGAAAACGCTAGGATCCGGAAGTCCTCCAATGCCATAGAGTCGAAAACGCTATGATTTGGAAGTCCTCCAATCCCAAAGAGACGAAAACGCAATGATTCGGAAATCCTCCAATCCCAAAGAGACGAAAACGCTAGGATCCAGCAGTCCTCCAATACCATAGAGTCGAAAAAGCGAGGATCCGGAAGTCCTCCAGGGCTACAGAGACGAAAAACACTAAGATCCGGAAGTCCTCCAATGCCATAGCGATGAAAACGCTAGGATCCGGAAGTCCTCCAATGCCATAGAGACGATAACGCTAGGATCTGGAAGTCCTCCAATCCCAAAGAGACGCAGACGCTATTATCCGGAAGTCCTCCAGGGCTACAGAGATGAAAATGCTATGACCCGGAAGTCCTCCAATGCCATAGCGATGAAAACACTATGATCCGGAAGTCCTCCAATGCCAGAGAGACAAAAACGCTAGGATCCGGAAGTCCTCCAATCCCAAAGAGATGAGAACGCTACGATCTGGAAGTCCTCCAGGGCTACAGAGATGAAAACGCTGAGATCCGGAAGTCCTCCAATGCCATAGAGTCGATAACGCTAGGATCCGGAAGTCCTCCAAACCCAAAGAGACAAAACCGCTAGGATCTGGAAGTCCTCCAGGGCTACAGAGTCGAAAACGCTAGGATCCGGAAGTCCTCCAGGGCTACAGAGACGAAAACGCCTGGATCTGGAAGTCCTCCAATGCCAAAGAGACAAAAACACTATTATGCGGAAGTCCTCCAGGGCTACAGAGATGAAAACGCTAGGATCGGGAAGTCCTCCAATCCCAAAGAGACGAAAACGCTAGGATCTGGAAGTCCTCCAGGGCTGCAGAGACGAAAACGCTAGGATCTGGGTGTCCTCCAATGCCATAGAGTCGAAAACGCTAGGATCGGGAAGTCCTCCAATCCCAAAGAGACGAAAACGCTAGGATCCGGAAGTCCTCCAATACCATAGAGTCGAAAAAGCTAGGATCCGGAAGTCCTCCAATCCTAAAGAGACGAAAACGCTGTTATCCGGAAGTCCTCCAGGGCTACAGAGACGAAAACGCTAGGATTCGGAAGTCCTCCAATGCCACAGAGACGAAAACGCTAGGATCCGGACGTCCTCCAATCCCAAAGAGACGAAAACGCTATGATTCAGAAGTCCTCCAATCCCAAAGAGACGAAAACGCTGTGATCCGGAAGTCCTGCAGGGCTACAGAGATGAAAACGCTAGGATCCGGAAGTCCTCCAATGCCATGGAGTCGAAAACGCTATGATTTGGAAGTCCTCCAATCCCAAAGAGATGAAAACGCTAGGATCTGGAAGTCCTGCAGGGCTACAGAGATGAAAACGCTAGGATCCGGAAGTCCTCCAATGCCATAGAGTCGAAAACGCTATGATTTGGAAGTCCTCCAATCCCAAAGAAACGAAAATGCTAGGATCCGGAAGTCCTCCAATGCCACAGAGTCGAAAACGCTAAGATCCGGAAGTCCTCCAGGGCTACAGAGATGAAAACGCTGGGATCCGGAAGTCCTCCAATGCCATAGAGTCGAAAACGCTATGATTTGGAAGTCCTCCAATTCCAAAGAGACGAAAACGCTATGATACGGAAGTCCTCCAATCCCAAAGAGATGAAAAGGCTAGGATCCAGCAGTCCTCCAATACCACAGAGTCGAAAATGCTAGGATCCAGCAGTCCTCCAATCCCAAAGAGTCGAAAACGCTAGGATCCGGAAGTCCTCCAATCCCAAAGAGACGAAAACGCTGTTATCCGGAAGTCCTCCAGGGCTACAGAGTCGAAAACGCTAGAATCCGGAAGTCCTCCAATCCCAAAGAGACGAAAATGCTATTATCCGGGAGTCCTCCAGGGCTACAGAGATGAAAACGCTAAGATCCGGAAGTCCTCCAGAGCTACAGAGATGAAAACGCTAGGATCCGGAAGTCCTCCAATGCCATAGAGTCGAAAACGCTATGATTTGGAAGTCCTCCAATCCCAAAGAGACGAAAACGCTAGGATCCGGAAGTCCTCCAATCCCAAAGAGACGAAAACGCTATGATTCGGAAGTCCTCCAATCCCAAAGAGACGAAAACGCTATGATTTGGAAGTCCTCCAATCCCAAAGAGACGAAAAGGCTAGGATCCAGCAGTCCTCCAATCCCAAAGAGTCGAAAACGCTAGGATCCGGAAGTCCTCCAATCCCAAAGAGACGAAAACGCTGTTATCCGGAAGTCCTCCAGGGCTACAGAGTCGAAAACGCTAGGATCCGGAAGTCCTCCAATCCCAAAGAGACGAAAATGCTATTATCCGGGAGTCCTCCAGGGCTACAGAGATGAAAACGCTAAGATCCGGAAGTCCTCCAGAGCTACAGAGATGAAAACGCTAGGATCCGGAAGTCCTCCAATGCCATAGAGTCAAAAACGCTATGATTTGGAAGTCCTCCAATCCCAAAGAGACGAAAACGCTAGGATCCGGAAGTCCTCCAATGCCATAGAGTCGAAAACGCTATGATTTGGAAGTCCTCCAATCCCAAAGAGACGAAAACGCTAGGATCCGGAAGTCCTCCAATGCCATAGAGTCGAAAACGCTATGATTTGGAAGTCCTCCAATCCCAAAGAGACGAAAACGCAATGATTCGGAAATCCTCCAATCCCAAAGAGACGAAAACGCTAGGATCCAGCAGTCCTCCAATACCATAGAGTCGAAAAAGCGAGGATCCGGAAGTCCTCCAAGACCATAGAGATGGACGGTCTAGCACCCGGAAGTCCTCCAAGACCATAGAGACGGACGGTCTAGCTCCCGGAAGTCCTCCAAGACCATAGAGATGGACGGTCTAGCTCCCGGAAGTCCTCCAAGACCATAGAGATGGACTGTCTAGCTCCCGGAAGTCCTCCAAGACCATAGAGACGGGCGGTCTAGCTCCCGGAAGTCCTCCAAGACCATCGAGACGGGCGGTCTAGCTCCCGGAAGTCCTCCAAGACCATAGAGACGGGCCATCTAGCACCCGGAAGTCCTCCAAGACCATAGAGACGGGCGGTCTAGCTCCCGGAAGTCCTCCAAGACCATAGAGACGGGCGGTCTAGCTCCCGGAAGTCCTCCAATACCATAGAGACGGGCGGTCTAGCACCCGGAAGTCCTCCAAGACCATCGAGACGGACGCTCTAGGACCCGGAATGTCCTCCAAGACCATCGAGACGGGCGCTCTAGGACCCGGAAAGTCCTCCAACGAAACCGGAAATGCCCAGTAATTGACCGGAAGCGAACAAAAAACACCCCGGAAACGCCCCTGAACGCCGGAAATCAACTTTAAGCGCTGGAAATCCACATCTTCTGACCGGAAGTAACCCCCGAACCACCAGAACTAACTCGCAGAACACCGGAAGCGACTTCCCAACAGCGGAAGTGAGCTCCTTTTTAGCAAAAGCGGATCTCCCAGCAGCACCCCGGGACCGCAAGTGCCCACCATGTTCCCGGAAGTGCTGTGCCAAGACCAGAAGGGACCACTGCTAGAGCGGAAGTGACTGCCATTTTCCCGCAAGTGCTGTCCTAAGACCGGCTTTGGCCACCCCTTGACCGGAAGTGACCTCCCCTTGTCCGGAAGTGACCTCCCAACGCCATAACCGGACAGATTCCGCCCACAAACGACCTCAACACACGCCTTGGGGCTTAGGACTTACAGCTAGGGTCAGGGCCAGGCTTAGGCTTAGGCTCCAGCTTAGAGGTTACACTTAGAGCTAGGCTGATACTTAGCCTTAGGCTTAGGTTTAGGCTTAGGGTTTAGGCTTAGGTTTAGGATTAGGGATTAAGCTTAAGCTTAGGGGTTCTGCTTAGGCTTAGGCTTAGGCTTAAGGGTTAGCCTTAGAGTTTAGGCTTAGGTTTAGGCTTAGGCTTAGGGGTTAGGCTTAGGCTTAGGCTTAGGCTTAGGTTTAGGGGTTAGGCTTAGGCTTAGGTTTAGGGGTTAGCCTTAGGGTTACGGTTAGGCTTAGGGGTTAGGCTTAGGCGTAAGGGTTAGGCTTAGGCTTAGGGCTAAGGCTTAGGCTTAAAGGTTAGGCTTAGGCTTGGTCTTAGGCTTAGGCTTAGGGGTTAAGCTTAGGCTTAGGCTTAGGCTTAGGAGTAGGGGTTAGGCTTAGGGCTAAGGCTTAGGCTTAAAGGTTAGGCTTAGGCTTAGGCTTAGTCTTAGGCTTAGGGGTTAGCCTTAGGCTTAGGGGTTAGCCTTAGGCTTAGGCGTCTTAAACCAGCAGTAGAAAATAGCATACTCCCTGGGAGCAACTAAAATAAAAGAAACAAAACTTGAAAAAATAAAATTCTCCCAGGGAGCAAACCATTTTCTACAGCTGCACCAGAGTTTTTATTTGTCATTTTTTTAATTTCTCCTAGAAACCCACCCCTCCCACTACACAACTCCACCTATTCTACCATTTCATGAAAACCTAAACTACACCTTACTCAACCCACTCCTAACCCAAAATGAAAACAAAACAATAGCCAATCAGAATCAAAAATTACACAAACATGCTCCCTAAACAAATCACCAAACATTCCTAAACAAAGAACTACACCTAACAAACTAAAACACTAAAAAACAGAAAAAGGAATCACAACACAGAAACAAACAAACCCCCCAAACTTTAAAAACTGCCATAACAACTACCGAAACCCAAAACAATCCCGAAAAACTCTATGATCGGGAAGTCCTCCAGGGCTACAGAGACGAAAACTCTAGGGTCCGGAAGTCCTTCAATGCCATAGAGACGAAAATGCTAGGATCCGGAAGCCCTCCAATGCCAGAGAGACAAAAACTCAAGGATCGGGAGGTCCTCCAATGCCGTAGAGATGAAAACGCTAGGATCCGGAAGTCCTCCAGGGCTACAGAGACGAAAAAAACTAAGATCCGGAAGTCCTCCAATGCCATAGCGATGAAAACGCTAGGATCCGGAAGTCCTCCAATGCCATAGAGACGATAACGCTAGGATCTGGAAGTCCTCCAATCCCAAAGAGACGAAAACGCTAGGATCTGGAAGTCCTCCAATCCCAAAGAGACGCAGACGCTATTATCCGGAAGTCCTCCAGGGCTACAGAGATGAAAATGCTATGACCCGGAAGTCCTCCAATGCCATAGCGATGAAAACACTATGATCCGGAAGTCCTCCAATGCCAGAGAGACAAAAACGCTAGGATCCGGAAGTCCTCCAATCCCAAAGAGATGAGAACGCTACGATCTGGAAGTCCTCCAGGGCTACAGAGATGAAAACGCTAAGATCCGGAAGTCCTCCAATGCCATAGAGACGATAACGCTAGGATCCGGAAGTCCTCCAAACCCAAAGAGACAAAACCGCTAGGATCTGGAAGTCCTCCAGGGCTACAGAGTCGAAAACGCTAGGATCCGGAAGTCCTCCAGGGCTACAGAGACGAAAACGCCTGGATCCGGAAGTCCTCCAATGCCAAAGAGACAAAAACACTATTATGCGGAAGTCCTCCAGGGCTACAGAGATGAAAACGCTAGGATCGGGAAGTCCTCCAATCCCAAAGAGACGAAAACGCTAGGATCCGGAAGTCCTCCAGGGCTGCAGAGACGAAAACGCTAGGATCTGGGAGTCCTCCAATGCCATAGAGTCGAAAACGCTAGGATCCGGAAGTCCTCCAATCCCAAAGAGACGAAAACGCTAGGATCCAGCAGTCCTCCAATACCATAGAGTCGAAAAAGCTAGGATCCGGAAGTCCTCCAATCCTAAAGAGACGAAAACGCTGTTATCCGGAAGTCCTCCAGGGCTACAGAGACGAAAACGCTAGGATTCGGAAGTCCTCCAATGCCACAGAGATGAAAACGCTAGGATCCGGACGTCCTCCAATGCCATAGAGTCGAAAACGCTATGATTTGGAAGTCCTCCAATCCCAAAGAGACGAAAACGCTATGATTTGGAAGTCCTCCAATCCCAAAGAGACGAAAACGCTAGGATCTGGAAGTCCTCCAATGCCAAAGAGACGAAAACGCTGTGATCCGGAAGTCCTGCAGGGCTACAGAGATGAAAACGCTAGGATCCGGAAGTCCTCCAATGCCATAGAGTCGAAAACGCTATGATTTGGAAGTCCTCCAATCCCAAAGAGATGAAAACGCTAGGATCTGGAAGTCCTGCAGGGCTACAGAGATGAAAACGCTAGGATCCGGAAGTCCTCCAATGCCATAGAGTCGAAAACGCTATGATTTGGAAGTCCTCCAATCCCAAAGAAACGAAAATGCTAGGATCCGGAAGTCCTCCAATGCCACAGAGTCGAAAACGCTAAGATCCGGAAGTCCTCCAGGGCTACAGAGATGAAAACGCTGAGATCCGGAAGTCCTCCAATTCCAAAGAGACGAAAACGCCATGATACGGAAGTCCTCCAATCCCAAAGAGACGAAAAGGCTAGGATCCAGCAGTCCTCCAATACCACAGAGTCGAAAATGCTAGGATCCAGCAGTCCTCCAATCCCAAAGAGTCGAAAACGCTAGGATCCGGAAGTCCTCCAATCCCAAAGAGACGAAAACGCTGTTATCCGGAACTCCTCCAGGGCTACAGAGTCGAAAACGCTAGGATCCGGAAGTCCTCCAATCCCAAAGAGACGAAAATGCTATTATCCGGGAGTCCTCCAGGGCTACAGAGATGAAAACGCTAAGATCCGGAAGTCCTCCAGAGCTACAGAGATGAAAACGCTAGGATCCGGAAGTCCTCCAATGCCATAGAGTCAAAAACGCTATGATTTGGAAGTCCTCCAATCCCAAAGAGACGAAAACGCTAGGATCCGGAAGTCCTCCAATGCCATAGAGTCGAAAACGCTATGATTTGGAAGTCCTCCAATCCCAAAGAGACGAAAACGCTAGGATCCGGAAGTCCTCCAATGCCATAGAGTCGAAAACGCTATGATTTGGAAGTCCTCCAATCCCAAAGAGACGAAAACGCAATGATTCGGAAATCCTCCAATCCCAAAGAGACGAAAACGCTAGGATCCAGCAGTCCTCCAATACCATAGAGTCGAAAAAGCGAGGATCCGGAAGTCCTCCAAGACCATAGAGATGGACGGTCTAGCACCCGGAAGTCCTCCAAGACCATAGAGACGGACGGTCTAGCTCCCGGAAGTCCTCCAAGACCATAGAGATGGACTGTCTAGCTCCCGGAAGTCCTCCAGTACCATAGAGACAGGCGGTCTAGCTCCCGGAAGTCCTCCAGTACCATAGAGACGGGCGGTCTAGCTCCCGGAAGTCCTCCAAGACCATCGAGACGGGCGGTCTAGCTCCCGGAAGTCCTCCAAGACCATAGAGACGGACGGTCTAGCACCCGGAAGTCCTCCAAGACCATCGAGACGGACGCTCTAGGACCCGGAAAGGCCTCCAAGACCATCGAGACGGGCGCTCTAGGACCCGGAAAGTCCTCCAACGAAACCGGAAATGCCCAGAAATTGACCGGAAGCGAACAAAAAACACCCCGGAAACGCCCCTGAACGCCGGAAAGCAACTTTAAGCGCTGGAAATCCACATCTTCTGACCGGAAGTAACCCCCGAACCACCAGAACTAACTCGCAGAACACCGGAAGCGACTTCCCAACAGCGGAAGTGAGCTCCTTTTTAGCAAAAGCGGATCTCCCAGCAGCACCCCGGGACCGCAAGTGCCCACCATGTTCCCGGAAGTGCTGTGCCAAGACCAGAAGGGACCACTGCTAGAGCGGAAGTGACTGCCATTTTCCCGCAAGTGCTGTCCTAAGACCGTCTTTGGCCACCCCTTGACCGGAAGTGACCTCCCCTTGTCCGGAAGTGAACTCCCAACGCCATAACCGGACAGATTCTGCCCACAAACGACCTCAACACACGCCTTAGGGCTTAGGACTTACAGCTAGGGTCAGGGCCAGGCTTAGGCTTAGGCTCCAGCTTAGAGGTTACACTTAGAGCTAGGCTGATACTTAGCCTTAGGCTTAGGTTTAGGCTTAGGTTTAGGATTAGGGATTAAGCTTAAGCTTAGGGGTTCTGCTTAGGCTTAGGCTTAAGGGTTAGCCTTAGAGTTTAGGCTTAGGTTTAGGCTTAGGCTTAGGGGTTAGGCTTAGGCTTAGGCTTAGGCTTAGGCTTAGGTTTAGGGGTTAGGCTTAGGCTTAGGTTTAGGGATTAGCCTTAGGGTTACGGTTAGGCTTAGGGGTTAGGCTTAGGCGTAAGGGTTAGGCTTAGGCGTAGGGGTTAGGCTTAGGCTTAGGGCTAAGGCTTAGGCTTAAAGGTTAGGCTTAGGCTTGGTCTTAGGCTTAGGCTTAGGGGGTTAAGCTTAGGCTTAGGCTTAGCCTTAGGCTTAGGGGTTAGCCTTAGGCTTAGGGGTTAGGCTTAGGCTTAGGCATCTTAAACCAGCAGTAGAAAATAGCATACTCCCTGGGAGCAACTAAAATAAAAGAAACAAAACTTGAAAAAATAAAATTCTCCCAGGGAACAAACCATTTTCTACAGCTGCACCAGAGTTTTTATTTGTCATTTTTTTAATTTCTCCTAGAAACCCACCCCTCCCACTACACAACTCCACCTATTCTACCATTTCATGAAAACCTAAACTACACCTTACTCAACCCACTCCTAACCCAAAATGAAAACAAAACAATAGCCAATCAGAATCAAAAATTACACAAACATGCTCCCTAAACAAATCACCAAACATTCCTAAACAAAGAACTACACCTAACAAACTAAAACACTAAAAAACAGAAAAAGGAATCACAACACAGAAACAAACAAACCCCCCAAACTTTAAAAACCGCCATAACAACTACCGAAACCCAAAACAATCCCGAAAAACTCTATGATCGGGAAGTCCTCCAGGGCTACAGAGACGAAAACTCTAGGGTCCGGAAGTCCTTCAATGCCATAGAGACGAAAATGCTAGGATCCGGAAGCCCTCCAATGCCAGAGAGACAAAAACTCAAGGATCGGGAGGTCCTCCAATGCCGTAGAGATGAAAACGCTAGGATCCGGAAGTCCTCCAGGGCTACAGAGACGAAAAAAACTAAGATCCGGAAGTCCTCCAATGCCATAGCGATGAAAACGCTAGGATCCGGAAGTCCTCCAATCCCAAAGAGACGAAAACGCTAGGATCTGGAAGTCCTCCAATCCCAAAGAGACGAAAACGCTAGGATCTGGAAGTCCTCCAATCCCAAAGAGACGCAGACGCTATTATCCGGAAGTCCTCCAGGGCTACAGAGATGAAAATGCTATGACCCGGAAGTCCTCCAATGCCATAGCGATGAAAACACTATGATCCGGAAGTCCTCCAATGCCAGAGAGACAAAAACGCTAGGATCCGGAAGTCCTCCAATCCCAAAGAGATGAGAACGCTACGATCTGGAAGTCCTCCAGGGCTACAGAGATGAAAACGCTGAGATCCGGAAGTCCTCCAATGCCATAGAGACGATAACGCTAGGATCCGGAAGTCCTCCAATCCCAAAGAGACAAAACCGCTAGGATCTGGAAGTCCTCCAGGGCTACAGAGTCGAAAACGCTAGGGTCCGGAAGTCCTCCAGGGCTACAGAGACGAAAACGCCTGGATCCGGAAGTCCTCCAATGCCAAAGAGACAAAAACACTATTATGCGGAAGTCCTCCAGGGCTACAGAGATGAAAACGCTAGGATCGGGAAGTCCTCCAATCCCAAAGAGACGAAAACGCTAGGATCTGGAAGTCCTCCAATGCCATAGAGATGAAAACGCTATGATACGGAAGTCCTCCAGGGCTGCAGAGACGAAAACGCTAGGATCTGGGAGTCCTCCAATGCCATAGAGTCGAAAACGCTAGGATCCGGAAGTCCTCCAATCCCAAAGAGACGAAAACGCTAGGATCCAGCAGTCCTCCAATACCATAGAGTCGAAAAAGCTAGGATCCGGAAGTCCTCCAATCCTAAAGAGACGAAAACGCTGTTATCCGGAAGTCCTCCAGGGCTACAGAGACGAAAACGCTAGGATTCGGAAGTCCTCCAATGCCATAGAGATGAAAACGCTAGGATCCGGACGTCCTCCAATGCCATAGAGTCGAAAACGCTATGATTTGGAAGTCCTCCAATCCCAAAGGGACGAAAACGCTATGATTTGGAAGTCCTCCAATCCCAAAGAAACGAAAATGCTAGGATCCGGAAGTCCTCCAATGCCACAGAGTCGAAAACGCTAAGATCCGGAAGTCCTCCAGGGCTACAGAGATGAAAACGCTGGGATCCGGAAGTCCTCCAATGCCATAGAGTCGAAAACGCTATGATTTGGAAGTCCTCCAAGTCCAAAGAGACGAAAACGCTATGATACGGAAGTCCTCCAATCCCAAAGAGACGAAAACGCTAGGATCCAGCAGTCCTCCAATCCCAAAGAGTCGAAAACGCTAGGATCCGGAAGTCCTCCAATCCCAAAGAGACGAAAACGCTGTTATCCGGAAGTCCTCCAGGGCTACAGAGTCGAAAACGCTAGGATCCGGAAGTCCTCCAATCCCAAAGAGACGAAAATGCTATTATCCGGGAGTCCTCCAGGGCTACAGAGATGAAAACGCTAAGATCCGGAAGTCCTCCAGAGCTACAGAGATGAAAACGCTAGGATCCGGAAGTCCTCCAATGCCATAGAGTCAAAAACGCTATGATTTGGAAGTCCTCCAATCCCAAAGGGACGAAAACGCTAGGATCCGGAAGTCCTCCAATGCCATAGAGTCGAAAACGCTATGATTTGGAAGTCCTCCAATCCCAAAGAGACGAAAACGCTAGGATCCGGAAGTCCTCCAATGCCATAGAGTCGAAAACGCTATGATTTGGAAGTCCTCCAATCCCAAAGAGACGAAAACGCTATGATTCGGAAGTCCTCCAATCCCAAAGAGTCGAAAAAGCGAGGATCCGGAAGTCCTCCAAGACCATAGAGATGGACGGTCTAGCACCCGGAAGTCCTCCAAGACCATAGAGACGGACGGTCTAGCTCCCGGAAGTCCTCCAAGACCATAGAGATGGACTGTCTAGCTCCCGGAAGTCCTCCAAGACCATAGAGATGGACTGTCTAGCTCCCGGAAGTCCTCCAAGACCATAGAGACGGGCGGTCTAGCTCCCGGAAGTCCTCCAGTACCATAGAGACGGGCGGTCTAGCTCCCGGAAGTCCTCCAAGACCATAGAGACGGGCGGTCTAGCACCCGGAAGTCCTCCAAGACCATCGAGACGGACGCTCTAGGACCCGGAAAGTCCTCCAAGACCATCGAGACGGGCGCTCTAGGACCCGGAAAGTCCTCCAACGAAACCGGAAATGCCCAGAAATTGACCGGAAGCGAACAAAAAACACCCCGGAAACGCCCCTGAACGCCGGAAATCAACTTTAAGCGCTGGAAATCCACATCTTCTGACCGGAAGTAACCCCCGAACCACCAGAACTAACTCGCAGAACACCGGAAGCGACTTCCCAACAGCGGAAGTGAGCTCCTTTTTAGCAAAAGCGGATCTCCCAGCAGCACCCCGGGACCGCAAGTGCCCACCATGTTCCCGGAAGTGCTGTGCCAAGACCAGAAGGGACCACTGCTAGAGCGGAAGTGACTGCCATTTTCCCGCAAGTGCTGTCCTAAGACCGGCTTTGGCCACCCCTTGACCGGAAGTGACCTCCCCTTGACCGGAAGTGACCTCCCAACGCCATAACCGGACAGATTCCGCCCACAAACGACCTCAACACATGCCTTAGGGCTTAGGACTTACAGCTAGGGTCAGGGCCAGGCTTAGGCTTAGGCTCCAGCTTAGAGGTTACACTTAGAGCTAGGCTGATACTTAGCCTTAGGCTTAGGTTTAGGCTTAGGTTTAGGATTAGGGATTAAGCTTAAGCTTAGGGGTTCTGCTTAGGCTTAGGCTTAAGGGTTAGCCTTAGAGTTTAGGCTTAGGTTTAGGCTTAGGCTTAGGGGTTAGGCTTAGGCTTAGGCTTAGGCTTAGGCTTAGGTTTAGGGGTTAGGCTTAGGCTTAGGCTTAGGGATTAGCCTTAGGGTTACGGTTAGGCTTAGGGGTTAGGCTTAGGCGTAAGGGTTAGGCTTAGGCGTAGGGGTTAGGCTTAGGCTTAGGGCTAAGGCTTAGGCTTAAAGGTTAGGCTTAGGCTTGGTCTTAGGCTTAGGCTTAGGGGGTTAAGCTTAGGCTTAGGCTTAGCCTTAGGCTTAGGGGTTAGCCTTAGGCTTAGGGGTTAGCCTTAGGCTTAGGCGTCTTAAACCAGCAGTAGAAAATAGCATACTCCCTGGGAGCAACTAAAATAAAAGAAACAAAACTTGAAAAAATAAAATTCTCCCAGGGAGCAAACCATTTTCTACAGCTGCACCAGAGTTTTTATTTGTCATTTTTTTAATTTCTCCTAGAAACCCACCCCTCCCACTACACAACTCCACCTATTCTACCATTTCATGAAAACCTAAACTACACCTTACTCAACCCACTCCTAACCCAAAATGAAAACAAAACAATAGCCAATCAGAATCAAAAATTACACAAACATGCTCCCTAAACAAATCACCAAACATTCCTAAACAAAGAACTACACCTAACAAACTAAAACACTAAAAAACAGAAAAAGGAATCACAACACAGAAACAAACAAACCCCCCAAACTTTAAAAACCGCCATAACAACTACCGAAACCCAAAACAATCCCGAAAAACTCTATGATCGGGAAGTCCTCCAGGGCTACAGAGACGAAAACTCTAGGGTCCGGAAGTCCTTCAATGCCATAGAGACGAAAATGCTAGGATCCGGAAGCCCTCCAATGCCAGAGAGACAAAACCTCAAGGATCGGGAGGTCCTCCAATGCCGTAGAGATGAAAACGCTAGGATCCGGAAGTCCTCCAGGGCTACAGAGACGAAAAACACTAAGATCCGGAAGTCCTCCAATGCCATAGCGATGAAAACGCTAGGATCCGGAAGTCCTCCAATGCCATAGAGACGATAACGCTAGGATCTGGAAGTCCTCCAATCCCAAAGAGACGAAAACGCTAGGATCTGGAAGTCCTCCAATCCCAAAGAGACGCAGACGCTATTATCCGGAAGTCCTCCAGGGCTACAGAGATGAAAATGCTATGACCCGGAAGTCCTCCAATGCCATAGCGATGAAAACACTATGATCCGGAAGTCCTCCAATGCCAGAGAGACAAAAACGCTAGGATCCGGAAGTCCTCCAATCCCAAAGAGATGAGAACGCTACGATCTGGAAGTCCTCCAGGGCTACAGAGATGAAAACGCTAAGATCCGGAAGTCCTCCAATGCCATAGAGACGATAACGCTAGGATCCGGAAGTCCTCCAAACCCAAAGAGACAAAACCGCTAGGATCTGGAAGTCCTCCAGGGCTACAGAGTCAAAAACGCTAGGGTCCGGAAGTCCTCCAGGGCTACAGAGACGAAAACGCCTGGATCCGGAAGTCCTCCAATGCCAAAGAGACAAAAACACTATTATGCGGAAGTCCTCCAGGGCTACAGAGATGAAAACGCTAGGATCGGGAAGTCCTCCAATCCCAAAGAGACGAAAACGCTAGGATCTGGAAGTCCTCCAATGCCATAGAGATGAAAACGCTATGATACGGAAGTCCTCCAGGGCTGCAGAGACGAAAACGCTAGGATCTGGGAGTCCTCCAATGCCATAGAGTCGAAAAAGCTAGGATCCGGAAGTCCTCCAATCCTAAAGAGACGAAAACGCTGTTATCCGGAAGTCCTCCAGGGCTACAGAGACGAAAACGCTAGGATTCGGAAGTCCTCCAATGCCATAGAGATGAAAACGCTAGGATCCGGACGTCCTCCAATGCCATAGAGTCGAAAACGCTAGGATCCGGACGTCCTCCAATGCCATAGAGTCGAAAACGCTATGATTTGGAAGTCCTCCAATCCCAAAGAGACGAAAACGCTATGATTTGGAAGTCCTCCAATCCCAAAGAGACGAAAACGCTGTGATTCGGAAGTCCTGCAGGGCTGCAGAGATGAAAACGCTAGGATCCGGAAGTCCTCCAATGCCATAGAGTCGAAAACGCTATGATTTGGAAGTCCTCCAATCCCAAAGAGATGAAAACGCTAGGATCTGGAAGTCCTGCAGGGCTACAGAGATGAAAACGCTGGGATCCGGAAGTCCTCCAATGCCATAGAGTCGAAAACGCTATGATTTGGAAGTCCTCCAATTCCAAAGAGACGAAAACGCTATGATACGGAAGTCCTCCAATCCCAAAGAGATGAAAAGGCTAGGATCCAGCAGTCCTCCAATACCACAGAGTCGAAAATGCTAGGATCCAGCAGTCCTCCAATCCCAAAGAGTCGAAAACGCTAGGATCCGGAAGTCCTCCAGGGCTACAGAGTCGAAAACGCTAGGATCCGGAAGTCCTCCAATCCCAAAGAGACGAAAATGCTATTATCCGGGAGTCCTCCAGGGCTACAGAGATGAAAACGCTAAGATCCGGAAGTCCTCCAGAGCTACAGAGATGAAAACGCTAGGATCCGGAAGTCCTCCAATGCCATAGAGTCGAAAAACGCTATGATTTGGAAGTCCTCCAATCCCAAAGAGACGAAAACGCTAGGATCCGGAAGTCCTCCAATCCCAAAGAGACGAAAACGCTAGGATCCGGAAGTCCTCCAAACCCAAAGAGACGAAAACGCTATGATTCGGAAGTCCTCCAATCCCAAAGAGACGAAAACGCTATGATTCGGAAGTCCTCCAATCCCAAAGAGACGAAAACGCTAGGATCCAGCAGTCCTCCAATACCATAGAGTCAAAAAGCGAGGATCCGGAAGTCCTCCAAGACCATAGAGATGGACGGTCTAGCACCCGGAAGTCCTCCAAGACCATAGAGACGGACGGTCTAGCTCCCGGAAGTCCTCCAAGACCATAGAGATGGACTGTCTAGCTCCCGGAAGTCCTCCAAGACCATAGAGACGGACTGTCTAGCTCCCGGAAGTCCTCCAAGACCATCGAGACGGACTGTCTAGCTCCCGGAAGTCCTCCAAGACCATAGAGACGGGCGGTCTAGCTCCCGGAAGTCCTCCAAGACCATAGAGATGGACTGTCTAGCTCCCGGAAGTCCTCCAAGACCATAGAGACGGGCGGTCTAGCTCCCGGAAGTCCTCCAGTACCATAGAGACGGGCGGTCTAGCTCCCGGAAGTCCTCCAAGACCATAGAGACGGACGGTCTAGCACCCGGAAGTCCTCCAAGACCATCGAGACGGACGCTCTAGGACCCGGAAAGTCCTCCAAGACCATCGAGACGGGCGCTCTAGGACCCGGAAAGTCCTCCAACGAAACCGGAAATGCCCAGAAATTGACCGGAAGCGAACAAAAAAACACCCCGGAAACGCCCCTGAACGCCGGAAATCAACTTTAAGCGCTGGAAATCCACATCTTCTGACCGGAAGTAACCCCCGAACCACCAGAACTAACTCGCAGAACACCGAAGCGACTTCCCAACAGCGGAAGTGAGCTCCTTTTTAGCAAAAAGCGGATCTCCCAGCAGCACCCCGGACCGCAAGTGCCCACCATGTTCCCGGAAGTGCTGTGCCAAGACCAGAAGGGACCACTGCTAGAGCGGAAGTGACTGCCATTTTCCCGCAAGTGCTGTCCTAAGACCGGCTTTGGCCACCCCTTGACCGGAAGTGACCTCCCCTTGTCCGGAAGTGACCTCCCAACGCCATAACCGGACAGATTCCGCCCACAAACGACCTCAACACACGCCTTGGGGCTTAGGACTTACAGCTAGGGTCAGGGCCAGGCTTAGCTTAGGCTCCAGCTTAGAGGTTACACTTAGAGCTAGGCTGATACTTAGCCTTAGGCTTAGGTTTAGGCTTAGGGTTTAGGCTTAGGTTTAGGATTAGGGATTAAGCTTAAGCTTAGGGGTTCTGCTTAGGCTTAGGCTTAGGCTTAAGGGTTAGCCTTAGAGTTTAGGCTTAGGTTTAGGCTTAGGCTTAGGGGTTAGGCTTAGGCTTAGGCTTAGGTTTAGGGGTTAGGCTTAGGCTTAGGTTTAGGGGTTAGGCTTAGGGTTACGGTTAGGCTTAGGGTTAGGCTTAGGCGTAAGGGTTAGGCTTAGGCTTAGGGCTAAGGCTTAGGCTTAAAGGTTAGGCTTAGGCTTGGTCTTAGGCTTAGGCTTAGGGGTTAAGCTTAGGCTTAGGCTTAGGCTTAGGAGTAGGGGTTAGGCTTAGGGCTAAGGCTTAGGCTTAAAGGTTAGGCTTAGGCTTAGGGGGTTAAGCTTAGGCTTAGGCTTAGTCTTAGGCTTAGGGGTTAGGCTTAGGCTTAGGCGTCTTAAACCAGCAGTAGAAAATAGCATACTCCCTGGGAGCAACTAAAATAAAAGAACAAAACTTGAAAAAATAAAATTCTCCCAGGGAGCAAACCATTTTCTACAGCTGCACCAGAGTTTTTATTTGTCATTTTTTTAATTTCTCCTAGAAACCCACCCCTCCCACTACACAACTCCACCTATTCTACCATTTCATGAAAACCTAAACTACACCTTACTCAACCCACTCCTAACCCAAAATGAAAACAAAACAATAGCCAATCAGAATCAAAAATTACACAAACATGCTCCCTAAACAAATCACCAAACATTCCTAAACAAAGAACTACACCTAACAAACTAAAACACTAAAAAACAGAAAAAGGAATCACAACACAGAAACAAACAAACCCCCCAAACTTTAAAAACCGCCATAACAACTACCGAAACCCAAAACAATCCCGAAAAACTCTATGATCGGGAAGTCCTCCAGGGCTACAGAGACGAAAACTCTAGGGTCCGGAAGTCCTTCAATGCCATAGAGACGAAAATGCTAGGATCCGGAAGCCCTCCAATGCCAGAGAGACAAAAACTCAAGGATCGGGAGGTCCTCCAATGCCGTAGAGATGAAAACGCTAGGATCCGGAAGTCCTCCAGGGCTACAGAGACGAAAAACACTAAGATCCGGAAGTCCTCCAATGCCATAGCGATGAAAACGCTAGGATCCGGAAGTCCTCCAATGCCATAGAGACGATAACGCTAGGATCTGGAAGTCCTCCAATCCCAAAGAGACGAAAACGCTAGGATCTGGAAGTCCTCCAATCCCAAAGAGACGCAGACGCTATTATCCGGAAGTCCTCCAGGGCTACAGAGATGAAAATGCTATGACCCGGAAGTCCTCCAATGCCATAGCGATGAAAACACTATGATCCGGAAGTCCTCCAATGCCAGAGAGACAAAAACGCTAGGATCCGGAAGTCCTCCAATCCCAAAGAGATGAGAACGCTACGATCTGGAAGTCCTCCAGGGCTACAGAGATGAAAACGCTAAGATCCGGAAGTCCTCCAATGCCATAGAGACGATAACGCTAGGATCCGGAAGTCCTCCAAACCCAAAGAGACAAAACCGCTAGGATCTGGAAGTCCTCCAGGGCTACAGAGTCGAAAACGCTAGGATCCGGAAGTCCTCCAGGGCTACAGAGACAAAAACGCCTGGATCCGGAAGTCCTCCAATGCCAAAGAGACAAAAACACTATTATGCGGAAGTCCTCCAGGGCTACAGAGATGAAAACGCTAGGATCGGGAAGTCCTCCAATCCCAAAGAGACGAAAACGCTAGGATCCGGAAGTCCTCCAGGGCTGCAGAGACGAAAACGCTAGGATCTGGGAGTCCTCCAATGCCATAGAGTCGAAAACGCTAGGATCCGGAAGTCCTCCAATCCCAAAGAGACGAAAACGCTAGGATCCAGCAGTCCTCCAATACCATAGAGTCGAAAAAGCTAGGATCCGGAAGTCCTCCAATCCTAAAGAGACGAAAACGCTGTTATCCGGAAGTCCTCCAGGGCTACAGAGACGAAAACGCTAGGATTCGGAAGTCCTCCAATGCCACAGAGATGAAAACGCTAGGATCCGGACGTCCTCCAATGCCATAGAGTCGAAAACGCTATGATTTGGAAGTCCTCCAATCCCAAAGAGACGAAAACGCTATGATTTGGAAGTCCTCCAATCCCAAAGAGACGAAAACGCTAGGATCTGGAAGTCCTCCAATGCCAAAGAGACGAAAACGCTGTGATCCGGAAGTCCTGCAGGGCTACAGAGATGAAAACGCTAGGATCCGGAAGTCCTCCAATGCCATAGAGTCGAAAACGCTATGATTTGGAAGACCTCCAATCCCAAAGAGATGAAAACGCTAGGATCTGGAAGTCCTGCAGGGCTACAGAGATGAAAACGCTAGGATCCGGAAGTCCTCCAATGCCATAGAGTCGAAAACGCTATGATTTGGAAGTCCTCCAATCCCAAAGAAACGAAAATGCTAGGATCCGGAAGTCCTCCAATGCCACAGAGTCGAAAACGCTAAGATCCGGAAGTCCTCCAGGGCTACAGAGATGAAAACGCTGAGATCCGGAAGTCCTCCAATTCCAAAGAGACGAAAACGCCATGATACGGAAGTCCTCCAATCCCAAAGAGACGAAAAGGCTAGGATCCAGCAGTCCTCCAATACCACAGAGTCGAAAATGCTAGGATCCAGCAGTCCTCCAATCCCAAAGAGTCGAAAACGCTAGGATCCGGAAGTCCTCCAATCCCAAAGAGACGAAAACGCTGTTATCCGGAAGTCCTCCAGGGCTACAGAGTCGAAAACGCTAGGATCCGGAAGTCCTCCAATCCCAAAGAGACGAAAATGCTATTATCCGGGAGTCCTCCAGGGCTACAGAGATGAAAACGCTAAGATCCGGAAGTCCTCCAGAGCTACAGAGATGAAAACGCTAGGATCCGGAAGTCCTCCAATGCCATAGAGTCAAAAACGCTATGATTTGGAAGTCCTCCAATCCCAAAGAGACGAAAACGCTAGGATCCGGAAGTCCTCCAATGCCATAGAGTCGAAAACGCTATGATTTGGAAGTCCTCCAATCCCAAAGAGACGAAAACGCTAGGATCCGGAAGTCCTCCAATGCCATAGAGTCGAAAACGCTATGATTTGGAAGTCCTCCAATCCCAAAGAGACGAAAACGCAATGATTCGGAAATCCTCCAATCCCAAAGAGACGAAAACGCTAGGATCCAGCAGTCCTCCAATACCATAGAGTCGAAAATGCTAGGATCCAGCAGTCCTCCAATCCCAAAGAGTCGAAAACGCTAGGATCCGGAAGTCCTCCAATCCCAAAGAGACGAAAACGCTGTTATCCGGAAGTCCTCCAGGGCTACAGAGTCGAAAACGCTAGGATCCGGAAGTCCTCCAATCCCAAAGAGACGAAAATGCTATTATCCGGGAGTCCTCCAGGGCTACAGAGATGAAAACGCTAAGATCCGGAAGTCCTCCAGAGCTACAGAGATGAAAACGCTAGGATCCGGAAGTCCTCCAATGCCATAGAGTCGAAAACGCTATGATTTGGAAGTCCTCCAATCCCAAAGAGACGAAAACGCTAGGATCCGGAAGTCCTCCAATCCCAAAGAGACGAAAACGCTATGATTCGGAAGTCCTCCAATCCCAAAGAGACGAAAACGCTATGATTCGGAAGTCCTCCAATCCCAAAGAGACGAAAACGCTAGGATCCAGCAGTCCTCCAATACCATAGAGTCAAAAAGCGAGGATCCGGAAGTCCTCCAAGACCATAGAGATGGACGGTCTAGCACCCGGAAGTCCTCCAAGACCATAGAGACGGACGGTCTAGCTCCCGGAAGTCCTCCAAGACCATAGAGATGGACTGTCTAGCTCCCGGAAGTCCTCCAAGACCATAGAGACGGACTGTCTAGCTCCCGGAAGTCCTCCAAGACCATCGAGACGGGCGGTCTAGCTCCCGGAAGTCCTCCAAGACCATAGAGACGGGCGGTCTAGCTCCCGGAAGTCCTCCAAGACCATAGAGACGGGCGGTCTATCTCCCGGAAGTCCTCCAAGACCATAGAGATGGACTGTCTAGCTCCCGGAAGTCCTCCAAGACCATAGAGACGGGCGGTCTAGCTCCCGGAAGTCCTCCAGTACCATAGAGACGGGCGGTCTAGCTCCCGGAAGTCCTCCAAGACCATAGAGACGGACGGTCTAGCACCCGGAAGTCCTCCAAGACCATCGAGACGGACGCTCTAGGACCCGGAAAGTCCTCCAAGACCATCGAGACGGGCGCTCTAGGACCCGGAAAGTCCTCCAACGAAACCGGAAATGCCCAGTAATTGACCGGAAGCGAACAAAAAACACCCCGGAAACGCCCCTGAACGCCGGAAATCAACTTTAAGCGCTGGAAATCCACATCTTCTGACCGGAAGTAACCCCCGAACCACCAGAACTAACTCGCAGAACACCGGAAGCGACTTCCCAACAGCGGAAGTGAGCTCCTTTTTAGCAAAAGCGGATCTCCCAGCAGCACCCCGGGACCGCAAGTGCCCACCATGTTCCCGGAAGTGCTGTGCCAAGACCAGAAGGGACCACTGCTAGAGCGGAAGTGACTGCCATTTTCCCGCAAGTGCTGTCCTAAGACCGGCTTTGGCCACCCCTTGACCGGAAGTGACCTCCCCTTGTCCGGAAGTGACCTCCCAACGCCATAACCGGACAGATTCCGCCCACAAACGACCTCAACACACGCCTTGGGGCTTAGGACTTACAGCTAGGGTCAGGGCCAGGCTTAGCTTAGGCTCCAGCTTAGAGGTTACACTTAGAGCTAGGCTGATACTTAGCCTTAGGCTTAGGTTTAGGCTTAGGGTTTAGGCTTAGGTTTAGGATTAGGGATTAAGCTTAAGCTTAGGGGTTCTGCTTAGGCTTAGGCTTAGGCTTAAGGGTTAGCCTTAGAGTTTAGGCTTAGGTTTAGGCTTAGGCTTAGGGGTTAGGCTTAGGCTTAGGCTTAGGTTTAGGGGTTAGGCTTAGGCTTAGGTTTAGGGGTTAGGCTTAGGGTTACGGTTAGGCTTAGGGGTTAGGCTTAGGCGTAAGGGTTAGGCTTAGGCTTAGGGCTAAGGCTTAGGCTTAAAGGTTAGGCTTAGGCTTGGTCTTAGGCTTAGGCTTAGGGGTTAAGCTTAGGCTTAGGCTTAGGCTTAGGAGTAGGGGTTAGGCTTAGGGCTAAGGCTTAGGCTTAAAGGTTAGGCTTAGGCTTAGGGGGTTAAGCTTAGGCTTAGGCTTAGTCTTAGGCTTAGGGGTTAGGCTTAGGCTTAGGCGTCTTAAACCAGCAGTAGAAAATAGCATACTCCCTGGGAGCAACTAAAATAAAAGAAACAAAACTTGAAAAAATAAAATTCTCCCAGGGAGCAAACCATTTTCTACAGCTGCACCAGAGTTTTTATTTGTCATTTTTTTAATTTCTCCTAGAAACCCACCCCTCCCACTACACAACTCCACCTATTCTACCATTTCATGAAAACCTAAACTACACCTTACTCAACCCACTCCTAACCCAAAATGAAAACAAAACAATAGCCAATCAGAATCAAAAATTACACAAACATGCTCCCTAAACAAATCACCAAACATTCCTAAACAAAGAACTACACCTAACAAACTAAAACACTAAAAAACAGAAAAAGGAATCACAACACAGAAACAAACAAACCCCCCAAACTTTAAAAACCGCCATAACAACTACCGAAACCCAAAACAATCCCGAAAAACTCTATGATCGGGAAGTCCTCCAGGGCTACAGAGACGAAAACTCTAGGGTCCGGAAGTCCTTCAATGCCATAGAGACGAAAATGCTAGGATCCGGAAGCCCTCCAATGCCAGAGAGACAAAAACTCAAGGATCGGGAGGTCCTCCAATGCCGTAGAGATGAAAACGCTAGGATCCGGAAGTCCTCCAGGGCTACAGAGACGAAAAACACTAAGATCCGGAAGTCCTCCAATGCCATAGCGATGAAAACGCTAGGATCCGGAAGTCCTCCAATGCCATAGAGACGATAACGCTAGGATCTGGAAGTCCTCCAATCCCAAAGAGACGAAAACGCTAGGATCTGGAAGTCCTCCAATCCCAAAGAGACGCAGACGCTATTATCCGGAAGTCCTCCAGGGCTACAGAGATGAAAATGCTATGAACCGGAAGTCCTCCAATGCCATAGGGATGAAAACACTATGATCCGGAAGTCCTCCAATGCCAGAGAGACCAAAACGCTAGGATCCGGAAGTCCTCCAATCCCAAAGAGATGAGAACGCTACGATCTGGAAGTCCTCCAGGGCTACAGAGATGAAAACGCTAAGATCCGGAAGTCCTCCAATGCCATAGAGACGATAACGCTAGGATCCGGAAGTCCTCCAAACCCAAAGAGAGAAAACCGCTAGGATCTGGAAGTCCTCCAGGGCTACAGAGTCGAAAACGCTAGGGTCCGGAAGTCCTCCAGGGCTACAGAGACGAAAACGCCTGGATCCGGAAGTCCTCCAATGCCAAAGAGACAAAAACACTATTATGCGGAAGTCCTCCAGGGCTACAGAGATGAAAACGCTAGGATCTGGAAGTCCTCCAATGCCATAGAGATGAAAACGCTATGATACGGAAGTCCTCCAGGGCTGCAGAGACGAAAACGCTAGGATCTGGGAGTCCTCCAATGCCATAGAGTCGAAAACGCTAGGATCCGGAAGTCCTCCAATCCCAAAGAGACGAAAACGCTGTTATCCGGAAGTCCTCCAGGGCTACAGAGACGAAAACGCTAGGATCCGGAAGTCCTCCAATGCCATAGAGATGAAAACGCTAGGATCCGGAAGTCCTCCAGAGCTACAGAGATGAAAACGCTAGGATCCGGAAGTCCTCCAATGCCATAGAGTCGAAAACGCTATGATTTGGAAGTCCTCCAATCCCAAAGAGACGAAAACGCTAGGATCCGGAAGTCCTCCAATGCCATAGAGTCGAAAACGCTATGATTTGGAAGTCCTCCAATCCCAAAGGGACGAAAACGCTAGGATCTGGAAGTCCTCCAATGCCATAGAGTCGAAAACGCTATGATTTGGAAGTCCTCCAATCCCAAAGGGACGAAAACGCTAGGATCTGGAAGTCCTCCAATGCCATAGAGTCGAAAACGCTATGATTTGGAAGTCCTCCAATCCCAAAGAGACGAAAACGCTATGATTCGGAAGTCCTCCAATGCCATAGAGATGAAAACGCTAGGATCCAGCAGTCCTCCAATACCATAGAGTCAAAAAAGTGAGGATCCGGAAGTCCTCCAAGACCATAGAGATGGACTGTCTAGCTCCCGGAAGTCCTCCAAGACCATAGAGGTGGACGGTCTAGCTCCCGGCAGTCCTCCAAGACCATAGAGACGGACGGTCTAGCTCCCGGAAGTCCTCCAGTACCATAGAGACGGGCGGTCTAGCTCCCGGAAGTCCTCCAAGACCATCGAGACGGACGGTCTAAGACCCGGAAAGTCCTCCAAGACCATCGAGACCGGCGCTCTAGGACCCGGAAAGTCCTCCAAGACCATCGAGACGGGCGCTCTAGGACCCGGAAAGTCCTCCAACGAAACCGGAAATGCCCAGAAATTGACCGGAAGCGAACAAAAAACACCCCGGAAACGCCCCTGAGCGCCGGAAATCAACTTTAAGCGCTGGAAATCCACATCTTCTGACCGGAAGTAACCCCCGAACCACCGGAACTAACTCGCAGAACACTGGAAGCGACTTCCCAACAGCGGAAGTGAGCTCCTTTTTAGCAAAAGCAGATCTCCCAGCAGCACCCCGGGACCGGAAGTGATGCGCCAACACCGGAAGTCAGCTCCCTTAAACTCGGTTAGCCCAGCAGCACCCCGGCAGCGGAAGTGCCCACCATGTTCCCGGAAGTGCTGTGCCAAGACCAGAAGGGACCACTCCTAGAGCGGAAGTGACCGCCCTTTTCCCGCAAGTGCTGACCGGCTTTGGCCACCCCTTGTCCGGAAGTGACCTCCCAACGCCATAACCGGACAGATTCCGCCCACAAACGACCTCAACACACGCCTTAGGGCTTAGGACTTACAGCTAGGGTCAGGGCCAGGCTTAGGCTCCAGCTTAGAGGTTACACTTAGAGCTAGGCTGATACTTAGCCTTTGGTTTAGGATTAGGGATTACGCTTAGGGGTTATCTTTAGGCTTAGGCTTAAGGGTTAGCCTTAGAGTTTAGGCTTAGGCTTAGGGGTTACGCTTAGGCGTAAGAGTTAGGCTTAGGGCTAAGGTTTAGGCTTAAAAGTTAGGCTTAGGCTTGGTTTTACGCTTAGGCTTAGGGGTTAGGGTTAGGCTTATCCTTAGGTTTAGGCTTAAGGGTTAGCCTTAGGGCTTAGGCTTACAGGTTAGCCTTAGGGTTACGGTTAGCCTTAGGCGTTAGGCTTAGTCTTAGGCTTAATGGTTAGCCTTAGAATTTCTGCTTAGGCTTATGCCTAGGCTTTGGCTTATGTTTTAGCCTTGGGGTTTAGGCTTAGGCTTACGCTTAGGCTTAGGGGGTTAGGCTTAGACTAGAGCCCCTTCACACAGCAGGGCCAGCCCCATCCTCAGCCTCACTGGCCACACCTGGGGCTGCCCCAGCTCCAGGCCCACCTGGAAGCCATTGGGAATAGGGGCCCCTCCCAAAGCCCCCCAACACATCCCCCCCTCCCCAGCACCTGGCCACAACCACAAGCTCTGCACCCAGGGTCTGCAAACACATCCAGGGGCACAGAGGAGGCAGGAAAAGTTTATTCCTTAATGCACATTAGGAATCCCGGCAATGAGCTGGGCTCCACGGCTCGGTGCCCAAAGGCAGCAGGCGAGAAGGAAAAGAGGGAAGAGGAAAGCAGGAGGAAGGACAGAGGGTGGTAGAGAAGAGGTGTGGGACAGGGAGCCAGAAAATGGGATGCTGGGAACGAATAAAGAGGGATAGGGAGCCACACAAGGGTGGAGAGAGAGAGAAATGGAGGGCAACGAGGAGGAGGATGGAGAGATGGAGCATGAGAACCACAGGAACAGGGAGATGGAGCCATAAATAAGAGGGGGAGGGATCAGGGGTGAGAGATGGAAGGGACCAAGCAGGACAACAGGAACAGCAGAGGGGGACAGAGAGAAGGAGACACCCGCAGGCAGGAGAGAGAGAGAGATACAGAGAGGGGGGATTTTTCCACGGTAGGGAACTGGATAGAGGGAGACAGAGAGAAAACTGCAACAGGGGAACAAAGCCGAAGGAATTAAAAAAAAAAAAATATGGACAGGAAGCCAGACAGAGGCAGTCATAGAAAGAGAAATTAAAAAGCGACAGACAGTGGAAAGAATTAAAAATTAGAGAATGTAAGACGGATCGAGGGAGAAATAGAAAAGAACAGGACAGAGAGGCAGGGAATTTTAAAAATTGTCAAAGGGAGCTCTGCAGAGGGAGATTTGAAAGAGAAAATAAAAAGCGATGGGCTACAGGAAACACAGGAAAGAAAAAAATGGGCCAGTGAACCAGAGAGATGGAGTCACAGAAATAAAATTTTAAAAGCAACATGGAACACGACAGGAAAGAATTAAAAACAAGGGAAAGGGAACCAGGTAAATGGAGACATAAGAAGAAAATTTAAAAAGCGACAGGGTAAGGAGAAGAGAAAAAAAAAATTAAAAACTGGGAGAGCAAACCAGCTAAAAGATGCATAAGAAAGAAACATTCAAAAGCAATGGGGTACACCACAGACAGGAAAGAATTAAAAATAAGGATAGGGAGCTTGAGAAAACCAGACGTAGAAGGAAAATTGAAAATGCAAAGAGGTTAAGGACAGTCAGCAGAGAACTAAAGACAGGGACAGCAAACTAGATTACCGGTGCATATAGAAACAAAATTTTAGAAGCCAAGGGCTTAAGAGAGGAAAAAATTAGAAAAGAGACAGTGATCAAAATAAACAGAGGCATACGAAGAAAATTCATAAACTGAAGCGCAGGCTGCAGGACAGACAGGAAAGATTTAACAAACCAACACGCTGGATGCGATAAAACTAGATACAGAAAAAACTAAAAAGCCACCTCTATTAAGAAAGACAATAAAAAACTAAAAAATAAAGAAAGGATGACAAAGAGGGAGAGACACATACAAAGTAAACTGAAAAAGCAACGGGGTACACAACCTACTGAAAACTGCTTCCTACAGATAGGAAGCTTGACACAGAAAGACAATTAATTCAAAAGCAAGTAGGTAGAGGACTAGCAGGAAATAATTGGGGGAAAAAAAAAGACAGCCAACTAGATAAAAGTATACATAGAAGCAAAACTTTCAAAGCCAAGGGACTAAGAGAGGCAAGCATTAAAAAAGTAGCAACAGCAAACTAAACAAAGAGAGACAGAAATTGTAAAAAGCCACTGCACTAAGGAAAGACAAGAAACAATTAAAAAATAAAGACAATGAATGGGATAAAGGTAGACTGAAAATTTTAAAAGCAGCGGGAATTAAAGAAATGAGGTAAAAATTTAAAAGTAGAAGACGACACAGAAAGAAGATCTAAAAAGCAATGGTACAGAAGACAGAAGAAATAATGGAAAAAGAAGACAGCAAAGGGAATAAAAGTAGGCACAGAAAGAACATTTTAAAAGTGAGGGGGATTAGGGAAATAAATGAAGTATTAAAATAAGAGGAACAGCGGACTAAAGCAGAGACGTAGAAAAAAAGTGTAAAAGCGACGGCATTAAGGAAAGACAGAAAATAATTTAAAAAATGGAAGACAGTGAAATAAAGACCGCAAATGGGATAAGAGTAGACAGAAATTTTTAAAAGCAAGGGTGATCAAGGAAATAAAGAAATACTAAATACAGTGAATAGGTTAAAGTAGACTTAGAAAGAAAATGTAAAAAGCGTCAGGCTACACGATAGCCAGGAAAGAATTAATAAACAGTGATACGCAGCTTGATAAAAGTAGACATAGAAGGACAATTTTAAAAGTGATTGGGTACAGGACAGACAGGAAAAATTAAGAAAATAGTGACAGTGAACTGAGAAATAGAAAGGAAACTTAGAAGCAATGGGGCACAGGACATAAAGGAACAAATTAAAAAAATAAAGACAGTGGACTGGATGAAAATAAACATAGAAAGAAAATTTAAAAAGTGACCGGGTACATGGGAGACTTTTTAAATATTTAAAATATTTTAAAATATAAAAAAATATGTAGTTATTTTTAAAATAACAATAGGCAGCTTCATAAAAGTAGACACAGCGTCGTGGTTTCACCCTGGCTGGCAACTAAGCACCACACAGCTGGGATGGGGGGAGAACTGGAAGGGTAAACATGAGACAGACACTCCTGGGTTGATACAAAAACAGTGTAATAATTAAAAAGAAATTAAAAAAAAGGGGGGGGACACCAAACAACAGAGAGGAAAATAAAAGCCAAGAAAATCAAGTGATGCAAATTAAAACAATTGCTCACCACCAACCGACCGATGCCCAGCCAGTCCCAAGCAGCGCCCCCCCCCCCCGCCCCCAGTTTTATTGCTCGATGGGATCCTTCATTGCTGGAGGGACTGGACATTCCTTGCTGGGGGCACCTGCCTGCAGGACCCCCCCAGATTCCCTCTTCAGCCAGTTCTCCTACATCAACTCCCTCAGGTATGCATGCCTGGGCAGACCCTTCCCCAGCTAAAGGGAAGAACTGAAAAATGGGGACAGTGAGCCAGATAGAGGGAAACACAGAATTAAAAGTTAAAAAGTGACAGGGTACAGGACAGGTAGGAAAACATTAGGAAATAAAGATAGGGAGACAGGTACGGGAATACATAGAAAGAGAAACTAGAAAGCAGTGAGGTACAGGAAACACAGGGAAGAATTTTAAAATAGGGACAGGGAAGAAGATAGAAAGAATATTCAAAAGGTGTCAGGGTATAATTCACACAGGTGAGAATTAAAAAATAAGGCCAGGGAGCTGGAGAGAGACATACTTATAAAGAAAATTCTAAAACCAATGGAAAAAGGAAAGTGATAAGGAAAAGGGAGCCCAGTAGAGGGAGGCATAGAAAGGAAGTTTGAAAAGTGATGGGTACAGAGCAGAGTGAGGTATTAAAAAATAGGGTCAGGGAGACATTTAGGGAGAGACATAGAAATGAAATTTAAAAAGTAATGGGGTACAAGGCAGTGCAGAAAAACTAAAAAATAGGAAGAGGGAAACAGTTAGAGAGAGTCACAGAAAAAATTTAAAAGGCAATGGGGTACTGGGCAGAGTTAGCAGAAGAATAAGAAGGTTTTGGGAGCCATACAGGTAAGTAGGTGAGCAGAGATGGAGACAGAGGAAGGGAGGCAGGCAGACATCTGGAGAAGGGTGGCAGAGAAGGGCCAGCACACAGAGGATAGAATGCGTGACTCACAGCATTTGCTTGTGCCAGCAGGAGACCTTCACCACCCTGAAGCTTCTCTCTCTGCCTCTGCCCCTTCCTCCTCCACAGTGCCACCTGCCCAACCTTCACCCACTCAGCAGCTCGCAGCGGATGCCTTGATGGTCCTCACCACATGGCAGCTCACGCACGTAGCTGATGGAGGCACTGAGCTGCCAGCACCACATGCTGGTGGTCTGCTTCGTCAGGGACAGCTCGGAGGGATCCCACCTTGCCACAGGGACTGGCCCTTCCTTGCTGGAGGCACCTGCCCACAGGACCCCCTTAGATTCTCTCCTCAGCCAGTTGCCCTTTGTCAGCTCCCTCAGGCAGGCATGCTCAGGCAGCCCCATTTACAGCTGAAGTCCCTTCACACAGCAGGGCCAGCCCCATCCTCAGCCTCACTGGCCACACCTGGGGTTGCCCCAGCTGGAGCCCATCAGGAATAGGGGCCATTAACAAAGCCCCCCAGCACATCCCCCCCTCCCCAGCACCTGGCCACAGCCACAAGCTCTGCACCCAGGGGCTGCAAACACATCCAGGGGCACCGAGGAGACAGGAAAAGTTTAATCATCGATGCATATAAGAAATCCCAGCAGTGAGTTGGCTACAAGGCTCAGTGCCCAAACTCAGCAGGACAGAGAGAAAAAAAGGCAAGAGAAAAGCAGGAAGAAGGACAGAGAGACATAAAGAAGAAGTGTGGGACAGGGAGCCAGAAAATGGGATGCTGGGAACAAGAGAGGGACGGGGAGCAGAACAATGCTGTAGAGAGAGGAGAGACTGAGCAAAACAAAAATAAAACAACAGGGACAGAGAGATGGAGGAATAAGTAAGAGAGACAGGGAGCAGGAGACAGAGGCAGAAGGGACCAGCAGGACAAGATAGAGACAAGACAAGGGACGGGGGAAAATTCTAAAGTGATGGGGGGAAAGAAACATAGGCAAGAAATAAAAAATAGAAACAGGGAGCAAGACAGAGATAGATGTAGAAAGAAAATTTCAAAAAGCGACAGGGTACAAGAAACATAGTCAAGAACTAAAAAATAGGGACAGGGGGATAGAAAGAGGGAGATGTAGAAAGAAAATGTAAGAAGTGACAGAGTACAGGACAGAGAGGGAATAATTCAGAATTAGAGACAGGGAGATGGATAGACAGAGACATAGAAAGAAAATTTTGAAAGCAACATGATACAAGAATTGCAGACAATTAAAAAATAAGTACACAGAGCTGCATAGAGGGAGACATAAAAAGAAAATTTGAAAAGCAATAGGGTACAAGAAACATAGGCAATAAATTAAAATTAGGTCAGGGTGACATAAAGAGGGAAAGGTATCAAGAAAATTTAAAAGCCTACTGGGTTCAAGAAACATATACAAGAATTAAAAAATAGGGATGGAGAGGTAGAAACAAAGTTTCAAAAGCGATGGGGTTGAAGAAACATAGGCAAGAATTAAAAAAATAGGGACAGGGAAGCTGATAAAAGGAAACTGTGGTGGGCTGACCTTGGCTGGCCACTGGATGCCCACCAATCCTCTCTATCCTCAACAGGACAGGGAGACAAAATATAACAAAAAAGCTTGTGGGTCCGGATAAGGACAAAGAGATCACTCACGAATCATTGTCACAAGCAAAACAAACTCAACTTTGGGAAATTAATCTATTGTCAACCAAAATCATAACAGGGTAATGAGAAATAAGAACAAATCTGAAAAACACCTTCCCCCTGTGCCTCTCTCGTTTCCTGGGCTCATCTTCACTGCAGACTTCTCTACCTCCTCCCCCCAAGAAACAGCGGGGAACAGGAAGCGAGGCTAGTGATTCAGATAGTTCCGATGAGGAAGAAGGTTTCCCTTGGTGGAGCACAAAGGGCCAGAAAACCATTGGAGAAAGATCAGTGTGCTTTCTGCAAGCACAAAGGACACTGGAAAAGGGAGTGTCCACATTTAAGTTGACAGGGCTGTGAGGAAACACCGAGGCAGGCTGATAACATGATGATGTTAGATTCAGATTCAACGGGAGAAGAATCGGAACCCTCCTCAACAGAACCCCTGGTTATAGTAAGGCTGGGGAATGAGAAAGTAAAATTTTTAGTAGATACAGGGGCTACTTATTCAGTATTGAACACATGCAAGGGTAATTTGAGTAGTCAAAGCATGTCAACTGTTGGTGCCACAGGGCAGAAAGAAAATCGGCCGTTTTTCCAGCCTTTGAAGTTTGGAATTGGGAAAAGGGTCTTAATCCATCAATTCCTCTATATTCCAGATTGCCCTATGTCACTATTAGGACAAGATATATTAAGCAAATTGAATGCACAAATTACTTTTTAAAAAGGAAAAATCCAAATCCATATTCCTGAAAATAAAGCTTTGGATGCCCAAGTTTTATGTTACAGAAGGAAGCTGAGTTATAGGAGATACCAGAAGAAGTTGAAAAGGCTGTAACACCTCCACTATGGGCTTCAGGAACACCAGGACAATCCAAGCAGCAGAACCAGTAATCATCCAGTTGAAACCAGATGCCAGACCTGTAAGATGGAAACAATATCCAATTAAATTAGAAGCAAGAAAAGGATTAGAACCATTAATAAAACAATTTGTAAATTTGGGGTTATTAAAAGAATGCCAATCAGAATACAACACCCTGATCCTACCAATTAAAAAGCCACATTCAGAAGAGTATAGGTTGGTTCAGGGCTTAAGGGCTATAAATCAAATCATGCAGGACATCCACCCAGTACTGGCAAACTCGTATACTCTCTTGACCACCCTGAAGGAAACAGACAAATGGTTTACTGTATTGGATCCGAAAGATGCATTCTTTTGCCTTCCGCTGGCAACTGAGAGTCAGAAACTGCCTTCAAATGGGAAAGCCCTAAGACTGGTAGAAAAACTCAATTGTGCTGGACAGTATTACCACAAGGATTTAAGAATAGCCCTACAATCTTTGGAAATCTATTAGCCAAAGAATTAGAAGACTGGCAAAAGACGCATGAAAAATATCACCTTGCTGCAGTACGTAGGTGACATACTGCTAGCAACAAGTGACAAGGAGGATTCCATACAAATGACAATAGACCTCTAAACTTTTTGGGGCTGGCAGGGTACAAAGTGTCCTGGAAAAAGGCACAGATCACCCAGCAGGAAGTAACATATTTGGGGTTCACAATTTCCCACGGTTAGCGTAGTCTTGGAACTGAAAGGAAAGAGGCCATTTGTCAAATCCCTGAACCCAAATCGAAACAAGAGCTCAGAGCATTTCTCAGAATGGCCGGATGGTGTCGCCTGTGGATAATGAATTTTGGACTCACTGCCATATCCCTGTATAAAGCTGTACAAGGGAAAGGGAACCTCCCTGACTGGACTCAGGAATGCAGAGATGCATTTACAAAAGTGAAACAGGCCTTAATGAGCGCTCCAGCTCTAGGCCTTCTGAATTTGGAAAAGCCATTTGAATTACTTGTACATGAAAGACTGCATATTGCCTTAGGGGTATTTACCCAGAGTCTGGGATTGTGGAAAAGACCTGTGGGGCATTTTCCAAAACAATTAGACAATGTTAGCAAAGGATGGCCAGCATGTCTCCGAGCAGTGGCGGCTACAGCACTACTGATCCAAGAAGCCCAAAAATTGACGCTCAGACAAAAGCTAACTGAATTTGTACCCCATGCAGTTACAGCAGTGCTAAAACAAGAAGGAGGACACTGGTTGCTGAAATATCAAGCTGTTCTTTTGGAACGAGACGGTGTGGAGCTGAAAGTAATCACAATCCTGAATCCAGCAACCTTTCTAACTATTGATCCTGGTAGAGAAGAATTAACTCACAACTGTTTGCAAACAATGGAACAGACGTATTCCAGCAGAGTAGATGTGAAAGATATGCCAATGGAAAATGCAGACTGGGACCTGTTCATAGATGGTAGCAGCTTTATGTGGAATGGAACACAGAAAGCAGGTTACACAGTGGTAACCGTTAAGGAAGTAATTGAGGCAAAAGCTTTGTCATCCAACACTTTGGCCCAGAAAGCAGAGCTCATAGCCTTGCTGAGAGCACTAGAACTTTCAAAAGGCAAAACTATTAATATATGGACAGATTCAAAATTTGCCTTTGGAGTGGTCTGTGCTCATGGAGCTATTTGGAAAGAAAGGGGACACCTAACATCTCAAGGATCCCCAATCAAATATGGGCCAACGATCCAACAATTATTGCAAGCAATTAATCCACCTCAATTAGTGGCAATTATGCATTGCAAGGCGCATCAGTTTGCAAATAGCCCAAAGCATATAGGAAACCGTATGGCAGATAAAGCTACAAGAGAAGCAGCTGAAGGTCAAATATTGCTAGTTTTGCTGGAAAAGGTCCAGAGGTTGGGACCCGAGTCTACAGTATACACCAGAAGACAACCAATTGGCTAATCTACTGAAAGTGAATAAAAACCAAGAAGGGTGGTGAGTGACTCCTTCACATCAAGTAATAGTTACACAGGAAATTATGCGTGAATTGGCTGTTAGGCAACACCAAGAAACTCACTGGGGAATTGAGACAATGGCAGAAGCATTAAAAACACAAGTGCTAAGAGTATGAATGACTGGAATAGTCAAAAGCATAGTGAAGAAATGCGAATTATACCTGAAGAACAATCCTCACATACCCCAAAGACCTTACCAAGGGTGACAAAGAAAGGAAACAGTCCAGGAGACTATTGGCAAATAGACTTTTCCAAATTACCACAGCAAAATGGATAACGGTATCTTTTAGTAATGACAGATACCTTTTCAGGCTGGCCAGAAGCTTTCCCTTGTCACACCAACAAGGCAAAAGAAGTAGCAAATGTGTTACTTAAGGAAATAATACTGAGATTTGGGGTACCCATAGGACTATTTTCAGATGGGGTCCACACTTCATAGCAGAAGCCGTTCAAAGTTTAGCTAAAGCATTAAGGGTAAAATGGGATCTCCATGGAGACCTCAGTCAAGTGGGAAAGTAGAAAGAACGAATCAAAGCCTAAAAAGACAGATAAGTAAAATTTGCGAAGAGGCTCAGATAAAGTGGCTGGATGCTTTAGCCTTAGCTTTGCTCCGAATATGCATCCAGCCTAGAGTTAAAGAAGAAGTTAGTCCTTTTGAGATCATATACGATAAACCTTATCAGATGACAGAAACAGGAGTTAATCCTGAAATCATGGGAAAACATTACCTGAAAGAGTGTATTATCTCTCTAGGAAAGGTTCTGTCCTCTCTCCACAGGCACGTCACTGTGAGTTCACCACTATCCCTGGACATGCCTGTGGATCGATACCAACCCAGAGACTAGGTGTATCTGAGGAGATGGTCAGACAAACCGTTGAAGGAGAAGTGGAAAGGGCCTCTCCAGATTTTACTCACCACCTACAACAGCTGTCAGACTTGAAGGAGTCACTCCATGGATACATCACAGCAGGATCAAGCCAGCCACATCATCAGAATGGACTGTCAAACAAGAAGGACCTTTACACTTAAAATTAACTCAGGAATCCTGAAGTTCTGGATTATATCTCTTGCAGTGATGTCAGGAAGTGCAGAAGCCAATACAGACGGAGAGGCCAATGCAGACTTAGATGAAAACTTAATTCTAACTTTGATACAAAGGTTTGGCAGAATGTGCAATCTTACCAGTGTTACAGCATGTATCCCAGTTCCTCATTTGGCTAGTCAGCCCATCCCATGGGGTACTATACCGGTAAATTCATCTTTACTAGACTAATATGATGACATCACAGGAGCCTTTAAACGGGCTAACGTTTCCTATTATTTAGATAAAGACAACAAGTGTAGACAAAGAGGTAGCGATGTTTTACAAGATACTACTCCTTGGAGATCAGGAGATAATAGGACAGTATTTGGGAGGGGCTCAGAGGAACAACGTCCCGGGGGATCGCAACCCTTAAACGCCCAGTTTTTGCAAATAGCATTAGCAGCATCTGGCAGACAGAATGCAGGATTACCGAGACTGTGTCACTAATAACACAGTACGTAACGTAACCACCGCTCTGGAATGTACTAACCTTAGGGAAAAACCTCAAGACTTGGACCTGACCTTTGGAAGGGTATTGGAAATATATACGAAATGTGGATTGGTGCTTTAATTGGGGCACAAAGCCTATTTATAATATTAGCCAAACCAATGTCTTAAATTATTATGAAATATCAATCTTAAATTCTACTTTGATGACAATGGAACAGTGTAAGAAACAAAATGTCTCAACTGAAAATTGTAGACAAGTCATTCCGTCCCCAGGTTACACGACATGGGTCACGTCAGATGGGTATTGGACTACCCAACTACAGCTTAGGACGGTAATTAGACAAGTAACTTTAGGATTATTGACCCTATGTTTTACATGGAAAAAGAGTCCAATCAAAGCCCGATATTGGGAAGGAATTAAAAGAGATACTGAGACAGAAAAAGACCCTAATGTTTGGATGGGGCCTTCCGCAGCAGTACAACTTGATTGGGGATTCCAAAGTTTCCTATTACCAGGACTAATGGGCTTTAGAAAATCGAATATTAATAGAAAATCTGACTTGGCAACTAGAAGCCTTGTCAAGAGCCAGTCAAAAAAGACTCCAGATTATCAATAAACAGGTCCAAGCTAATACTAAAATGGCTTTACAAAATAGGCTAGCCTTAGACTTGCTATTAGTTAAAGAACAAGGGGTGTGTAGATACCTTAAATTAGACAAACACTGCTGTATCCACATCCCAAATATCACTGATAACCTGCAAGAACAATTAGATAAAATGAGAGAAGTAGCAAAAGACAGCAGAGCAATTGGGGAGGCAGCAGAAAATAATTGGCTCAACAAAATCCTCCAAGAATTAGGTAGATAATCTCTAAAAGGATGGTTAGCCATGTTGTTCGAAGGAGTAATTTATGTAGTCAGGACTGTAGTTATTATAGGAATCTGCATAAGTTGTACTAATGTTACAGAACATATTGAAACACAGGGTCAAAATAAGTGAAAAAGAATGGAAAGACTGTAAAGAAGATATTTTGTAACGAATACACCTGGTATTTAGTTGTATTAAAGATAAAAACTCTCCACTAACTAACAACAAGGACTAACACAAGGACAAATTCTAGGAAAATAGAACAAAGTGCCAAAATAGTTTTTTAAGGCTGACTTGTTTCATTATAACGTGAAAACAAAAAATCATCACAGCAGCATGGGAAGGAGAGGGACCAGGACACAGAAGAGGGGTGACAGGGCTCCGAGGGCCTGGGACTCACCGCAGCTCTCACTCTAGACTTTGACAGTTCAGATGCTTCTTTCTCCTTCTCTCCTCCTGTTATAGAACATCTTGAAACACAAGGTCAAAAATGGGTGAAAAGAATGGAAAGAATGTAAAGAACATACTTTGTAATGAACACACCTGGTATTTAGACATATTAAAGAAAAACTCTCTCCACTAACTTACAACAAGGATTAACACAAGGACAAATGCTAGGAAAATAGAATACAGTGCCAAAATAGTGTCCCGAGGCTGACCTGCTTCATTATAATGTGAAAACCACACCTCCTAGCTAGAAAATGCCCCCAACCCAAATAAGCCCCCTACTCTCTGGGCATGTGTAGTGAATTAAAAAAAAGAGAACTATATCTTTAAGATGAAGTGAGAAAGGTACTAACCACTAGGTAGTTAAGGGGTGCGACCAGTAGGCTTATCTAACTTTGTTAACTGTTTCAAATACTTGTCATGATTTCAAACTGGTGTGCATGCTAGGCGGAGAAATTCCCCATGCACCCGGCACTGAATACAGTAATGCTTGCTCTTTAATACACCCAGTGTTAAGGAGTTTCATTCCCGATTTCGGTGACACTAAGAGAACAATATATGGAAGTAGTAAGAAAATCTAACTACCTCAAAAAAGGGGGGGATTGATACTAAAGACTTAAACAATTTAATTAGTATACAAAGGACATACCTCTTTAAGTAAACTTGGTACAAACACAGAAGTTGCTAAACCATAAGTTGTGATTGTGTATGGGCAAATAATGAGCCTAACCACATTGCTGAGTTGACATAATGATAATGCCAGAACACAGACTGAGCTCATGACCAAACCACTGTAAAGGTAGAAAGAACTAACTCCCAGGTCCACTACACATGAGTTAAACCAACTCCTCCGCTAGAGCTTGAGGACAAGTGGAGAGCCATATCGGCAGGACTCTTAAACTGCACTATTGCGTAATCAGGTTGAGAAATTAAGTATAATTTATTTTTCTTTCTTTTCTAGGTTGGAGAATGTGTGGCAAGGCCTAGCCAGAAAAATGATAAATACCACCACCATCTGTTTAGCTGGTGAATGGTGAAACCTCAGTAAAGGAAGATTGAGACTTATGGGAATTATAAACTATATCTGTAAGTCTCAAAGGGGCAAAATGTTATAGAACATCTTGAAACACAAGGTCAAAAATATGTGAAAAGAATGGAAAGAAGATACCTTGTAAGAAATGCACCTGGTGTTTAGACATATTAAAGATAAAAGCTGTTTCCATTAACTACCAAGGGTTAACACAAGGACGAATTCTAAAGAAACAGTGCCAAAATAGTATCCTAAGGCTGACCTGCCTCATTATCATGTGAAAACCACGCCTCCTAGCTAGAAAATGCCCCCAACACAAATAAGCCCCCTACTCTCTGGGCATGCGTAGTGAATTAAAAGAGAACTGTATCTTTAAGCTGAAGTAAGAAAGGTACTAACCAATAGTTAAGGGGTGGGACCAGTGGGCATAACTAACTTTGTTAAGTGTTTTAAATACTTGTCATTACTTCAACCCAGTGTGCATACTAGGAAGAGAAACCCCCCATGCACCCAGCACTGCAATAAACCAACGTTGGCTATGATTTTCTTTAATACTCCCTTGTTCTTCCCGTAACTCCAGTCTCTCTGCTGTGCTCTACCTAAGAGAATACGTGGGCTTCTCACAGCTCTTACAAGATGAGGCTTCCTAGACACATAGTCTTGCTCGCACTACGCGGCTGTACAGTGCTTTTGATGACGCATACAGACCCTGTGGCACACACTGGCGGTCTGGCCTGCTGTGGACTACAAAGAGGGATCCGTCCACATGTGGAGAGGCAGGCTCTCTCTTGCTGCAGTGGGAGGCAGCTGCCAGCTGGATGGCCTTCGATTTCTTCTTCTTTACCTTTCTCTGGCCTCTCCAGCTTCAGCCGCGGCAGCGGCTTAAAGATCCGCCAGCCCTGTTCCGCTCCCTCGTCCCTGAGGGCAGTTGCCCAGAGGATCCTATTGACTAACTGCTTGAACAGCTGCAAGTTTGCTTTCCTACAGTGCAGGGTCCTGACTTCACTCCTCGCCTGTCCCACATCCCTCAGGACCGAGAACTCCACCAGTGCACGATCGCTGCAGCCCAGGCTGCCTCCAACCGTGACAACGCTGACTAACCTCGTTCGCGCTGGTGACCGTCAGGCCCAGCCTCGCGCATCCCCTCTGGTAGGGCCGTCTATTACCTGGCTTAAGAAGTTGTCCTCCGTGCACTCCAGGAGTCTCCTGCACTGCCTACAGCTCGCCGTGTAACTCTTCCAGCAGATGTCGGGGTGGCTGAAGTCCCCCGGCGGGGCGAGAGCCCCCGAGCGCGACGCCTCCTCCCACAGCCGGAGCGAGAAGGGCTCCCCTTGATCCGGTGGCCTGTAGGAAACACCAGCGACGAGGCTCCCTTTGTCCCCTCAGTCTCTAATTCTTACCCCTAAGCTTTCACCCTGCTCGTGGCTCTTAGTCAGAGACAGCTCTTCACAGTCGATCCATTTCTTGACGCGGAGGGCAAGCCCTCCGCCCCTCCTTCCTCGCCTGCCCCTTCTGAACAGCCGGCGGCCATCGACAGCCGCGCTCCAGTCCCGGGATTCGTCCTGCCAAGTTTCAGGAACGGCCACGAGGTCGTAGCTTTCTAGCGGCGCGGTGGCTGGCGGCTCCTCCCGTTCGCCGCCCATGCTGCGCGCATTGGGGTAGAGGCACTTCAGCTGGGCTGTCGGCTGTGTTGCCTTCTCGGGGGAACGCCCCTTAACTCCCTTCAGGTACTCCACCCGTGTTTCCCTGTTGGTTCCTACTACCCGAGGAGCCCCCGGCTCACCTCCGTAAGACTTCAAGCGTGCTCCAGTGTACCCGGCACGTCCCAGAGCAACCGGCTGAGGGCCCTCGCTAGCAGCCCCTCCCTCTAGCCTTGGTGCGTCGTCCCACAGCTTGTCCCAAGCAAGCCTGACATTAAATCCCTCCCCCCGCCTCAAGTCTAGTTTGAAGGTAGGTCTGCCAACGAGCCCCGCTAGCCCACGAGCAAAGACCCTCTTCCCACTCTGAGAAAGGCGAATCCCACCTGACGCCAGCAGGCCTGCTGCCGCGGAGAGCATGCCGTTATTGAAGGTGGTCTGACGGACCGCAGAATGAGAACAAAGGCGCGGGAGCAGGACAGAGGGGAATAACGGGACAGCGAGCTGGACAGGGCGACAGAGCGAGGAACGATGGGATAGGCAGTGGTACGGAGATAACACGGGCAGGAAGTCAGGGGGAGGACGGAGGACAGAGAGAATAAGAGAAGAGAGACAGGGAGCGGGGCAGAGGTGGAGAAAGAAACATTAGAGACAGAGAGAGAAGGAGAGTGGCAGGACCAAGGCAGAGAGATGGAGAAAGAGAAGAAAAGAAAAAACCCATTAAAAAACCCAACGGCAGCAGGCCAGAGGGACAAGGAAAGACGGGGGAAGGACAGAGGGATATCGAAAACAGGTGAGGGACAGGGAGCCAGGAAGTGGGATACCGCGGAAGGGAGAGGGACAGGGAGCAGGACGCAGGGATAGAGAGCCCACGAGAGCCACAGAGAAAATGGCAGAGAAATGGAACGAGAGAAAAAACAGGGACAGCGAGCGGGACAGAGAAGCGAAGCAATAAGTAAGAGGACCGGGGAGCAGCCCAAAGGGTCAGAGAGAGTAAGAGATGAACAGGAAGGAGAACAGGGACAGCGAGATGCAGAATGAGGAAAAAAAAAAAAACAGTGACAGGGAGCAAGACAAAGGCCGGGGGGAGAGAGAGCGAGAGAAAGAAAAGGAAAGAGGGCGAAAGATAGGAGGGCAGGGATACGGAGCGGCACGTACAGGCGCAGAGAGGAAAAGAAGGCCAGGGAGCAAGCAAGAGAAATTCTGAGGAGAAAAAAAAGAGGCAGATGCAGATCAGGACAAAGGGATGGAAAAAGAAACGACAGCACTGGGCTGTAGGACAGAGACGACAGAGGATGAAAAAAGGAGGGAGAGGGAGCAGGACAGAAGTGCAGAGAGAAAAAGAAAAGGGAGCGGCAAAGCAAGAGAGAGGAAGAAGGGGCAGGACAGAAAAAGAGAGAGAAGAGGTACAGGGAAGCAGGGGAAAAAAAAAAAAAAATCATCAGAGCAGCATGGGAAAGAGAGGGACCGGGACACAGAAGAGGGGCGACAGGGCCCCGAGGGCCTGGGACTCACTGCAGCTCTCGCTCTAGGCGCTGCCGGGAGACTCGGACAGTTCAGACGCTTCCTTCTCCTTCTCTCCTCCCGTCTTCTTCTGTACCTCCGGTTGCTTGGCTGTGCTCCACCTAAGAGAATACGTGGGCATCTCGCAGCTCTTACGAGACAAGGCTTCCTAGACATGTAGGCTCGCTCACTCACGCGCTACGCGGCCGTACCGTGCTTTTGGTGACGCGTACAGACCCTGCGGCGCACACCGGCGGTCTGGCCTCCCGTGGACTACAAGAAGGGATCCTTCCACATGGGGAGAGGCCGGGTCTCTCTTGCCTGCAGCGGGAGAGGCAGCTGCCAGCTGGACGGCCTTTGATTTCTTCCGGTTTACCTTTCTCCGGCCTCTCCGCCTTCAGCCGCGGCAGCCCCTGCCCACAGCCAGTAAGCGCTCCGCCCGTCCCTTCCCCCCCCACGCCTCCCGCGATGCCAGGCAGCAACAACCCACGCAAGCCTGAGGCGGGCACAGTCAACGGCATCCCCGGGGGAGGAACGGACAACCCTGCCCTCGGCGCAGCCTCTGGGAGAGGGAAAGAAGCAGCAGCGACCGTTATTACCATAGCTCCTTCCCCGCATGGCCGGAGACCCTCCTTCCGCAGGGACTTCTGGAGACCCCGCTCCTTCCCCGCACGGCTGCTAACGGCACCCGCCTCCTTAAGGGAGAACCAAGCGCATTCAAGGGCCAGCTTGCCACCGCTGGGACAGGGCTTGCGGGTGGCCTGGGGCTACAGGACAGCTGGGGGCTGCGCCTGGGCAGCTGTCTGCCTCCTTCCCCTCTGCCAGCCCGCGCCTGGCTCCCGGGGGCTGCCCGGACCCGGCCCGCCTCCAGCTGAGCGGGAGCCTGCCACAGCGGGCGGTACGCAGCCTCCCGCCCGGCGGGCAGGAGACACCCCCGCAGGCGCCCAAGGCCTCGCGCCTCACCGGCGGCCGCGGCCCTTACCCGCCGCGCTGCTCTCGGGCACCACGCATGCGCCGGAGGGGCCACTGCTGATGCGCCAACGCCGGGCTGCAGTGCCACCGCTGCAGGACCCTGCTTGGCGCCCCGAGCGCCCACCGGCACCGCGCACGTCGGGCGGCGGCGTTTCCCTACCGGGGGGCAGCAACGGGCGCGGGGGCATCACCCCGCAGGCACCGCGGCATCGCGTCGCCCGTAGCGGCGGACGGCAACGTGGAGCACAGCAGCAGCCTCCGCGCATGCGCGGCGCCCCTTGCCGGGAAGCGGGCACCGCTGGAAGCCGGCAGAAAACCACACGAAAGCGGCAACAAAAACGACACCTCGCGCCGCGCAGCGGGGGCCCCGCCGGTAGCAAGGACTGCGTCTCCCGGCACGCGCCCGAGAGCAGCGCGGCTGCCCGGCAGCCGAGTCCGCCAAAACTACACCTCCCGGCATGCACTGGCAAACGCAGCACGGCCGCCCGGCAGCCCCCTGCCGGAAGACTACGCCTCCCGGCATGCTCCGCGAACCACCCCCGCCGACAGGCAGCTCCCGGCATGCGCCGGAGGCAGCCCGCCCTGCTGTCTGACCCTGCAGGGACACCGTACCCGCCCTCCGCCGCACCCGGAAGCTCCGCCGAGACGCGAGCGCAGCCCCGCGCTCCCCAGCGCTGCTCCGGGCTGCCCCCGCCTCCCGCCCCAGCTCCGGCCCGCCCCCCCCCCCAGCCGCCCCGGCTCCCACACGGCGCGGCCCCGCCGCTTCCCCATGCATCCGACATGGCCCCCGCCGGCCCCGCCACCTTCCTCGGGGCTTTCCCCGGGAACCGCCGGTCCACTGCGCAGCCCCGCCACCAGACCCAGTGCCCCCCCCTCCGCAGGGGCTCCCTGGCCCCCAGCGAACCCCCCGCACCCGCCCCGGCACTCGGCAGAGGCGCCCCCCCCACCCCCGGGGCCACCACCGCCCGGGACGTTCGCAGTCCAAAAGGGACGCCCTGCCCCACTCACCTTTTCCCCCTCGCTGCAGCCGCAGCCTGGCCACACTCGGCGACCGCTCCACTCCACTTCTCCTACGGCTCACACCGACCCCACCACAGCCACCCGGGGCAGGGCAGCACCGGCGGCAGCCCCTCCCCAGCAGCCCCTTTAAAGGGAGGGGCCATCACCAGCAGCCTCACTGGCCCCACCTGGGGCACCAGCAGCCCCAGCCCCCAGTCCCCAGCCGGAAGGAGCCCAGCAGGAACAGGGGCCATGGCCCCACCCTCACGGCATGTCACCTCGTCCCCGGGGCTCTGTCGCAGGCCCTCAGCCAGTGCAAAGGGAGTGCAAATGCGGCTGGGAGTGCAAAGGAGATGGCAAGTGTTTATCCGGTCACACACATACCCACTCCCGGGAGCCAGTCTGCTCCTGGCCCCCACCACTCCCCCTGCCCAGGGACACCTCGGCAGTCGTTTCCGGAGCCACACTCATCACCCGGCAGGGAAGAGGCCGTCAGTCGGTCTACCAGCTCCTGGGCAGAGGTGAAGGCCGCCGAAGAGGAGGAGCGGGGTGCGGGACGCTAGAAGCCGGGAGCGGGTGGTGTGAGAAAAGCAGCAGCCGGCTGGGCAGCGGGGGTGTAGCGAGAAAGCGTGAGGCAGGGACTGGGCCAGCGACAGAAAGACAGGGAGCCCAACAGGGATGGAGAAAGAAGCGGCAGGCAGAGAGGAAGAGAGGCAGCAGAAAGAGGGAGAGGGAGCGGGACAGGGACCGACAAAGAAGGACGGGGAGCAGGACGGAGATGCAGAAAAAAACCCGGGATGGGCAGCATGACAGAGAGGGAGGAAAAAAGAAGAGGGACAGGGAGCCGGACAGAGAGAGAGAGAAAAAGAGAAAGACAAAAAAGCAACAAAGAACAGGGCCAGGAGGGAGGAATGAAACTACAGGGACAGGGAGCCGGGACAACGAACAATGGGGCGGGGGTGGACAGGGACACAACACAAACCAAACCACATAGCTACACACCGTCTCCAGGGCTGTTTCACACTCACGTTTTCTCTATCACAGCTTCTGCGCAGTATTTTTTAGCCCTTCTTAAATACATCATCCCAGAGGGGCTACCAGCATTGCTGATACAACTCGAGGCCGTTTCCTCTCGTCCTACCGCTTGTTGCTTGGGAGAAGAGACCAACACCCACCTCACCACAACCCCCTTTTCAGGCAGTTGTAGAGAGCGATAAGGTCTCCCCTCAGCCTCCTCTTCTCCAGACTGGAACAACCCCAGTTCCCTCAGCCAATCCTCATCAGACTTGTGCTCCAGACCCCTCACCAGCTTCACGGCCCTTCTCTGGGCACGCTCCAGCACCTCAGTGTCCTTCTTGTAGTGAGTGGCCCAAAACGCAACACAGCATTCAAGGTGTGGCCTCACCAGGGCTGAGTACAGGAGCACGATCGCTTCCCTCTTGCCCTTTAGTTGGACCAGCAGGCCTCAACTCACCCACGCCTGTCTCTCGCCTTCCTTTCCCAATTGCTTACCCCTGGGGATCGAGAGCTCTCACGCTCTTTGGAAAGCGTCCTTAAAGATCCGCCAGCCCTGTTCCGCTCCCTTGTCCCCGAGGGCAGTTGCCCAGAGGATCCTATTGACTAACTGCTTGAACAGCTGCAAGTTTGCTTTCCTACAGTGCAGGGTCCTGACTTCACTCCTCGCCTGTCCCACATCCCTCAGGACCGAGAACTCCACCAGTGCACGATCGCTGCAGCCCAGGCTGCCTCCAACCGTGACATCGCTGACTACCTCGTTCGCGCTGGTGACCGTCAGGCCCAGCCTCGCGCATCCCCTCTGGTAGGGCCGTCTATTACCTGGCTTAAGAAGTTGTCCTCCGCGCGCTCCAGGAGTCTCCTGCATTGCCTACAGCTCGCTGTGCTACTCTTCCAGCAGATGTCGGGGTGGCTGAAGTCCCCTGGCGGGGCGAGAGCTGACACTTTGTATCCCCAACGCCAAATATCCACTGGAGTTAACACTGAACTCAAACCCACAGTTCACTCTCTTTCCATGACTTTAAAGCTCATAATTCTCCATTAAATTAGCCAGTAAGGACAGCGATTTGCTGATTCTGCCCAGCAGAGGACTTGCTCCCTTGTCTTTTTCTATTGCTTTACAGAAATGGTACTTCAATTATGAGCATATCCTTGTGGGCTGATAGAATCTCACTGTTAGATGAGAACAGGTTCTTACAATTTAGGAACCAAATAACTTACTTGGGCAGTAACACATAGGAATTTCCATGGCAGCAACGGACACAATGCTTCCCACTTCATTCATCCATCTTCAGCTGAAACTGAGCTTCCGGGGGTGAAATAAGGGCAAAACAAAGTAAAGAGTGAAATGGAATCTGCCTGACAATAAGCCAGGTGTCAGGCATCTGATCCACACAGCCTGACCAAGGACAAAACGGTCATTCTCTGTTAGCTGTGGTGGGATGTTGGGAAGAGACAGCTCTTCACAGTCGATCCATTTCTTGACGCGGAGGGCAAGCCCTCCGCCCCTCCTTCCTCGCCTGCCCCTTCTGAACAGCCGGCGGCCATCGACAGCCGCGCTCCAGTCCCGGGATTCGTCCTGCCAAGTTTCAGGAACGGCCACGAGGTCGTAGCTTTCTAGCGGCGCGGTGGCTGGCGGCTCCTCCCGTTTGCCGCCCATGCTGCGCGCATTGGGGTAGAGGCACTTCAGCTGGGCTGTCGGCTGTGTTGCCTTCTCGGGGGAACGCCCCTTAACTCCCTTCAGGTACTCCACCCGTGTTTCCCTGTTGGTTCCTACTACCCGAGGAGCCCCCGGCTCACCTCCGTAAGACTTCAAGCGTGCTCCAGTGTACCCGGCACGTCCCAGAGCAACCGGCTGAGGACCCTCGCTAGCAGCCCGTCCCTCTAGCCTTGGTGCGTTGTCCCACAGCTTGTCCCAAGCAAGCCTGACATTAAATCCCTCCGCCCGCCTCAAGCCTAGTTTGAAGTTAGGTCTGCCAACGAGCCCCGCTAGTCCACGAGCAAAGACCCTCTTCCCACTCTGACAAAGGCGAATCCCACCTGACGCCAGCAGGCCTGCTGCCGTGGAAAGCATGCCGTTATTGAAGGTGGTCTGACGGACCGCACAATGAGAACAAAGGCCCTGGTGTGTCTGTCTCTATGGCCCTGGAGGACTTCCGGATCATAGAGAGTCCGTCTCTATGGTCTTGGAGGACTTCCGGATCCTAGAGAGTTCATCTCCATGGTACTGGAGGCCTTCCGGATCCTAGAGTGTCCGTCTCCATGGTCTTGGAGCCTTCTGGATCCTAGAGAGTCCGTCTCTATGGTATCGGAGGCCTTCCGGGTGCTAGAGTGTCCGTCTCTGTGGCCCTGCAGAACTTCCGGGTCCAAGAGAGTTCGTCTCTATGGCCCTGGAGGACTTCTGGATCCTAGAGAGTCCGTCTGTATGGCCCTGGAGGACTTCCGGATCATAGACAGTCAGTCTCGATGGTATTAGAGGCCTTCCGGGTCCTAGAATGTCCGTCTCTATGGTACTGGTGGACTTCCGCATCCTAGACTGTCCGTCTCTATGCCCCTGGAGGCCTTCGGGATCCTAGAGAGTCCCTCTCTATGGTACTGGATGACTTCCGGATCCTAGAGTGTCCATCTCGATGGTATTAGAGGCCTTTTACATCCTAGAATGTCCATCTCTATGATACTGGAGGACTTCCGGATCCTAGAGAGTCCATCTCTGTGTTCTTGGAGGACTTCCGAGTCCTAGAGAGTCCGTCTCTATGGTACTGGTGGACTTCCGCATCCTAGACTGTCCATCTCTATGCCCCTGGAGGCCTTCCGGATCCTAGACAGTCCCTCTCTGTGGTACTAAAGGCCTTCTGGATCCTAGAATGTCCGTCTCTATGGCCCTGGAGGACTTCTGGATCCTAGAGTGCCCATCTCTATGGTCCTGGAGGACTTCCGGATCATAGAGAGTCCATCTCTATGGTAGTGGAGGGGTTTTTTTTTCCTGGATGCTAGAGTGTCCATCTCTATGGTACTGGAGGACTTCCGAGTCCTAGAGATTTCCCCTCTATGGCCCTGGAGGACTTCCGGGTCCAGAGCGTTCATCTCTATGGTAGTGGAGGACTTCAGATCCTAGAGAGTCCAGCTCCACTGTCTTGGAGGGCTTCCGGATCCTAGCGAGTTCGTCTCTATGGTACTAGAGGCCATGCAGATCCTAGAGGGGCCGACTCTGTGGTATTGGAAGACTTCCGTATCCTAGAGTGTCCGTCTCTATGGTACTGGAGGACTTCCCGATCATCCAGTTTTCGGGATTTTGGGGGGTTGCGGTAGTTGTTATGGCGGTTTTTAAAATTTTGTTTGCTTGTTTGTTTCTGTGTTGTGATTCCTTTCTCTGTTTTTTAGTGTTTTAATTTGTTAGGTGTAGTTATTTGTTTAGGAATATTTGGTGATTTGTTAAGGGAGCATTTTTGTGTAATTTTGGATTCTGATTGGATATTGTTTCGTTTTCATCTTGGGTTAGGAGTGGGGTGAGTAAGGTGGAGTTTAGGTTCTCATGAAATGGTAGTACAGGTAGAGAGGTGTAGTGGGAGGGGTGGGTTTCTAGGAGAAATTGAAAAAAAAAATTCTCCCAGGGAGCAAACCATTTTCTACTGCTGCACCAGAGTTCTTATTTTAATTTTTTCAAGTTTTGTTTCTTTTATTTTAGTTGCTCCCAGGCAGTATGCTATTTTCTACTGCTGGTTTAAGATCCCTAATCATAACCCTACACCTAACGGCTAAGCTTCAGCGGTTTTAGTAATAAAATAAATTTATGAATCTGATTATTGCTTCTAACAACAGTATCCGCATGTTAAATGCAGAGCTTGGTATTTTTTTGTAAACAGATCACCTAGGAGCAGGCTGTGACAGTGTGGAAGCTGCAGAACCACACCTGCGTTCTAGCATGTTCCGCTAAGCTCTCGCCAGCAGCTGCTCCAGAGCTCTGAAATAGTGCAGTACAACTATGCAGCCTCCGCTACTGTCCCCCATTTCACTGCTCCTGCATCTACTCGAGCATGTTTATGAGTATAAGCGTTGAAAGCAAATTAAAAGCAAGTGCAGAAAAAAACATGTACATAAAAAAGCCTAAGTGCAAAAGTGCAGCTATGCCTCCTTTTTCGCTTTTGAAAGGAATTTGTGCATCCTCTTGTTGGAGCAAATCTGCCGGAGCAGGGGGTACCAGTGCTCCCCCAGGGGAGCACTTCAAGACAGCCACCAGCTCTGCCCCACAATGTCCACTGAAGTATTGAAAAGTAATGCAGCTGGAAAACACCTTGAGATACCCAAAAGTCCACGTGAAAGCACCTGAGTCAAATACACAACGACCTCGCGACAGCAAGAGTTGCAACTGCTGTTGCAAAAGCAAAAAAAGGTGAAGCACAATCTTATGAGTAAAATGAAAAAAGGATATTGAAATTGCTATGAGTACAACACAGAGTTTGAAAAAGCATTTTATTGAGGACCCAGAAGGTCGCATAAGGGGAAAAAGGGAAGTCAGAGATGCATTTTCGTTTCTGTCCAGGAACAGCTTCTCCGGATGCTAGAGTCCAGCTGCATTCTCAGATATAGAGGTGCTGTAATAAAAACATACATTTGAGACACAAAACACACGACAACCTAATCTAAAAGATAGCAAACAGCCTAAAAGAAACAGTCCTTCAGAAGAAACAATGTCCATCACACCAGCACATCCCATTGCCAGAGCTGCATATATGGTACAGAAAAAGAGATGCAAAAGAAGCTCTCAAAAGGAACTCCCTGTATTGGAGTGTGTCTGACAACAATCCCCACAGAGCGCGAGCTCTGTGCCGCCAATGGCTGGGGAGCCATCCCTACCGCCGAGCAGGAGAGGAGAGCCTCAGACCTGCCCCCCGGGCTGCTGCGTGGAGGCCAGGGGGGCCTCAACACGCCAAGGGGCTTCACGGGTGGCCAAGGGGCAAACGCTGTGACACGCCCCGACTCCAGGGGGTCACGCGGGCCAGGCCGCCAGCAGGCAGAAAGCCGCGGGGCCAGAGGAGGGGGACAGGGAAAGGGCCCTCCCCTGCTTACAGGGTGGGCTTGGGGTCCAGAGAGCTCCATTTCCCCCTCGGGTGCGGAGACGGTGGCTCTCACCCTCCTTACAGGGTTGCCACTCTCTCCGGGCAGCCAAAGGAGCAAGGTGGCAAAAGGCCAACAACAGCAAAAGCAAAGACCGAGCCCTGGTTACAGGGCGGTCGCCCAGCGCAACGCCAGCCAAGGGCACCCCAAAGGTGCCCGCGAGGCTCTTACGTGACCGCGCCCTGCTGACAGGGAGGTCCCTTTGCCCAGAGCGCCTTTCTCGTGCCCCCTCTTCAGCCCGACGCCGCTCCTCTTCTCGCTCACTCTTGCCTCGCCGTTCCACACGACGCCTCTTCTTTCTTCTCCGCCAGCTGCTGCCAAGGAAGGAGGACACAGTTAGGCCTGAGAAGCGCCAACTCCTCCGCCCAAAGGACACGGGGTCCCCTACCCCTGGAGGGAGCTCCTCAAGGCACAAACCCAGCCGCCACCCACCCACCCGCCCGCCCACAGAGACCCCACCTCCACAACACCCCTCCTACTTCAGCTTGTCTCACCCAAGCGACGCACAGCAGAGTCCCAGCCGGTGCTGGAGCTGGCCTCGGAGGCGGGCACCCTGGGCAAATGGAGCTGGGCATGCAAGGCAGCGGCCAAAGAGGCTGCACCCCTGCTTACAGGGGGCTCGAGCCGCTGCCTGGACTGCAAAGCACCCGGGACTCCAGGGCACTGGCCGGGCCCTGACTTACAGGGCAGCCCTGGTCCCAAAGGCCCACGGAGGCTCCTTCTCTCCGCATTCAGGGGCACCCTGACCCGCACCCCGCTAACGGGGCGGTCACCCCACACAGGCTGCCAGCTGAGCACAAAGGCTCCCAGACCCAGACCCCAGTTACAGGCGGGTCGACACCCAGGGAGCCAGAGAGCTCGGCCTTCCCCCGCAGCAACAGGAACGAGACTCAACAGCCAGGCAGTGGAGCTTCACGGCCAAAGGCCGGGGGGGCCGGGGCCCCAGCCCCGAGAACAGGGGGGGCACACGCCCAGCCCCACGCATCCTGGCCCCACGCCTCAGAAAGGCCGGGGCCAGGGGCACCCGCCTGCTTACAGGGGGTCCCTCCAAGCACGGGGGGGCACGCGCAGCCCTGCTTACAGGGCGGTCCCCCTCGGCTCGGCACGCACTCCCAACAAGCCCCACGGAGCCCGAGGCTCCGACCCGCGCCCGAGTTACGGGCTGGCCATCCTGGCTGCAGCACAACACCACATCTTCAGGAGCCCAGGGAGCGACCTCGACCCCAACCGCGGGGAGGTCGCCCCAGCCAAAAGCAGCGCCAAAGGCGGGACTGCGCCCTCCGGCACAGCGCTTCCTCAACCTGCACCCTCTAAAGGGCGAGGGAGGGCTCGTTCCTGTAGGCTGGCTAAAGGAGCCTCCCCGGCCCTGCTTACAGGGAGGTCGGGCTGCTCCTGGGGACAGAGGGCTCCACAGCTCGTGACACACGCCCCGACTCCAGGGGGTCACGCTGGCAGGTCGCCAGCAGGACAGGCAGCCACGCAGGCAGAGACCCAGGCCCTGACTACAGGCGGGTCGCGTTGCCCGCGCTACGACTAAGCGCCTTCGCTCCGTCCTCAGAAAGAAGGGGCAAGCCCGCACTCTCCCTCCGCTCGCGGGCTCTGAGGGGACTCCCCGTAGCTGCACAGAGCCCTTCTTTCCCTCCTGGGAAGTTTAAGCTAAGCTGCAGCAACTTTAACAGGGGCCTAAAGGACAAGCTCACTCACACCAACAAGGACAAGGACACACAGACAGAACTTCCCAGAAGGGAGCGCGAGCTCTGTGCCGCCAATGGCTGGGGAGCCATCCCTACCGCCGAGCAGGAGAGGAGAGCCTCAGACCTGCCCCCCGGGCTGCTGCGTGGAGGCCAGGGGGGCCTCAACACGCCAAGGGGCTTCACGGGTGGCCAAGGGGCAAACGCTGTGACACGCCCCGACTCCAGGGGGTCACGCGGGCCAGGCCGCCAGCAGGCAGAAAGCCGCGGGGCCAGAGGAGGGGGACAGGGAAAGGGCCCTCCCCTGCTTACAGGGTGGGCTTGGGGTCCAGAGAGCTCCATTTCCCCCTCGGGTGCGGAGACGGTGGCTCTCACCCTCCTTACAGGGTTGCCACTCTCTCCGGGCAGCCAAAGGAGCAAGGTGGCAAAAGGCCAACAACAGCAAAAGCAAAGACCGAGCCCTGCTTACAGGGCGGTCGCCCAGCGCAACGCCAGCCAAGGGCACCCCAAAGGTGCCCGCGAGGCTCTTACGTGACCGCGCCCTGCTGACAGGGAGGTCCCTTTGCCCAGAGCGCCTTTCTCGTGCCCCCTCTTCAGCCCGACGCCGCTCCTCTTCTCGCTCACTCTTGCCTCGCCGTTCCACACGACGCCTCTTCTTTCTTCTCCGCCAGCTGCTGCCAAGGAAGGAGGACACAGTTAGGCCTGAGAAGCGCCAACTCCTCCGCCCAAAGGACACGGGGTCCCCTACCCCTGGAGGGAGCTCCTCAAGGCACAAACCCAGCCGCCACCCACCCACCCGCCCGCCCACAGAGACCCCACCTCCACACCACCCCTCCTACTTCAGCTTGTCTCACCCAAGCGACGCACAGCAGAGTCCCAGCCGGTGCTGGAGCTGGCCTCGGAGGCGGGCACCCTGGGCAAATGGAGCTGGGCATGCAAGGCAGCGGCCAAAGAGGCTGCACCCCTGCTTACAGGGGGCTCGAGCCGCTGCCTGGACTGCAAAGCACCCGGGACTCCAGGGCACTGGCCGGGCCCTGACTTACAGGGCAGCCCTGGTCCCAAAGGCCCACGGAGGCTCCTTCTCTCCGCATTCAGGGGCACCCTGACCCGCACCCCGCTAACGGGGCGGTCACCCCACACAGGCTGCCAGCTGAGCACAAAGGCTCCCAGACCCAGACCCCAGTTACAGGCGGGTCGACACCCAGGGAGCCAGAGAGCTCGGCCTTCCCCCGCAGCAACAGGAACGAGACTCAACAGCCAGGCAGTGGAGCTTCACGGCCAAAGGCCGGGGGGGCCGGGGCCCCAGCCCCGAGAACAGGGGGGGCACACGCCCAGCCCCACGCATCCTGGCCCCACGCCTCAGAAAGGCCGGGGCCAGGGGCACCCGCCTGCTTACAGGGGGTCCCTCCAAGCACGGGGGGGCACGCGCAGCCCTGCTTACAGGGCGGTCCCCCTCGGCTCGGCACGCACTCCCAACAAGCCCCACGGAGCCCGAGGCTCCGACCCGCGCCCGAGTTACGGGCTGGCCATCCTGGCTGCAGCACAACACCACATCTTCAGGAGCCCAGGGAGCGACCTCGACCCCAACCGCGGGGAGGTCGCCCCAGCCAAAAGCAGCGCCAAAGGCGGGACTGCGCCCTCCGGCACAGCGCTTCCTCAACCTGCACCCTCTAAAGGGCGAGGGAGGGCTCGTTCCTGTTGGCTGGCTAAAGGAGCCTCCCCGGCCCTGCTTACAGGGAGGTCGGGCTGCTCCTGGGGACAGAGGGCTCCACAGCTCGTGACACACGCCCTGACTCCAGGGGGTCACGCTGGCAGGTCGCCAGCAGGACAGGCAGCCACGCAGGCAGAGACCCAGGCCCTGACTACAGGCGGGTCGCGTTGCCCGCGCTACGACTAAGCGCCTTCGCTCCGTCCTCAGAAAGAAGGGGCAAGCCCGCACTCTCCCTCCGCTCGCGGGCTCTGAGGGGACTCCCCGTAGCTGCACAGAGCCCTTCTTTCCCTCCTGGGAAGTTTAAGCTAAGCTGCAGCAACTTTAACAGGGGCCTAAAGGACAAGCTCACTCACACCAACAAGGACAAGGACACACAGACAGAACTTCCCAGAAGGGAGCGCGAGCTCTGTGCCGCCAATGGCTGGGGAGCCATCCCTACCGCCGAGCAGGAGAGGAGAGCCTCAGACCTGCCCCCCGGGCTGCTGCGTGGAGGCCAGGGGGGCCTCAACACGCCAAGGGGCTTCACGGGTGGCCAAGGGGCAAACGCTGTGACACGCCCCGACTCCAGGGGGTCACGCGGGCCAGGCCGCCAGCAGGCAGAAAGCCGCGGGGCCAGAGGAGGGGGACAGGGAAAGGGCCCTCCCCTGCTTACAGGGTGGGCTTGGGGTCCAGAGAGCTCCATTTCCCCCTCGGGTGCGGAGACGGTGGCTCTCACCCTCCTTACAGGGTTGCCACTCTCTCCGGGCAGCCAAAGGAGCAAGGTGGCAAAAGGCCAACAACAGCAAAAGCAAAGACCGAGCCCTGCTTACAGGGCGGTCGCCCAGCGCAACGCCAGCCAAGGGCACCCCAAAGGTGCTCGCGAGGCTCTTACGTGACCGCGCCCTGCTGACAGGGAGGTCCCTTTGCCCAGAGCGCCTTTCTCGTGCCCCCTCTTCAGCCCGACGCCGCTCCTCTTCTCGCTCACTCTTGCCTCACCGTTCCACACGACGCCTCTTCTTTCTTCTCCGCCAGCTGCTGCCAAGGAAGGAGGACACAGTTAGGCCTGAGAAGCGCCAACTCCTCCGCCCAAAGGACACGGGGTCCCCTACCCCTGGAGGGAGCTCCTCAAGGCACAAACCCAGCCGCCACCCACCCACCCGCCCGCCCACAGAGACCCCACCTCCACACCACCCCTCCTACTTCAGCTTGTCTCACCCAAGCGACGCACAGCAGAGTCCCAGCCGGTGCTGGAGCTGGCCTCGGAGGCGGGCACCCTGGGCAAATGGAGCTGGGCATGCAAGGCAGCGGCCAAAGAGGCTGCACCCCTGCTTACAGGGGGCTCGAGCCGCTGCCTGGACTGCAAAGCACCCGGGACTCCAGGGCACTGGCCGGGCCCTGACTTACAGGGCAGCCCTGGTCCCAAAGGCCCACGGAGGCTCCTTCTCTCCGCATTCAGGGGCACCCTGACCCGCACCCCGCTAACGGGGCGGTCACCCCACACAGGCTGCCAGCTGAGCACAAAGGCTCCCAGACCCAGACCCCAGTTACAGGCGGGTCGACACCCAGGGAGCCAGAGAGCTCGGCCTTCCCCCGCAGCAACAGGAACGAGACTCAACAGCCAGGCAGTGGAGCTTCACGGCCAAAGGCCGGGGGGGCCGGGGCCCCAGCCCCGAGAACAGGGGGGGCACACGCCCAGCCCCACGCATCCTGGCCCCACGCCTCAGAAAGGCCGGGGCCAGGGGCACCCGCCTGCTTACAGGGGGTCCCTCCAAGCACGGGGGGGCACGCGCAGCCCTGCTTACAGGGCGGTCCCCCTCGGCTCGGCACGCACTCCCAACAAGCCCCACGGAGCCCGAGGCTCCGACCCGCGCCCGAGTTACGGGCTGGCCATCCTGGCTGCAGCACAACACCACATCTTCAGGAGCCCAGGGAGCGACCTCGACCCCAACCGCGGGGAGGTCGCCCCAGCCAAAAGCAGCGCCAAAGGCGGGACTGCGCCCTCCGGCACAGCGCTTCCTCAACCTGCACCCTCTAAAGGGCGAGGGAGGGCTCGTTCCTGTTGGCTGGCTAAAGGAGCCTCCCCGGCCCTGCTTACAGGGAGGTCGGGCTCCTCCTGGGGACAGAGGGCTCCACAGCTCGTGACACACGCCCCGACTCCAGGGGGTCACGCTGGCAGGTCGCCAGCAGGACAGGCAGCCACGCAGGCAGAGACCCAGGCCCTGACTACAGGCGGGTCGCGTTGCCCGCGCTACGACTAAGCGCCTTCGCTCCGTCCTCAGAAAGAAGGGGCAAGCCCGCACTCTCCCTCCGCTCGCGGGCTCTGAGGGGACTCCCCGTAGCTGCACAGAGCCCTTCTTTCCCTCCTGGGAAGTTTAAGCTAAGCTGCAGCAACTTTAACAGGGGCCTAAAGGACAAGCTCACTCACACCAACAAGGACAAGGACACACAGACAGAACTTCCCAGAAGGGAGCGCGAGCTCTGTGCCGCCAATGGCTGGGGAGCCATCCCTACCGCCGAGCAGGAGAGGAGAGCCTCAGACCTGCCCCCCGGGCTGCTGCGTGGAGGCCAGGGGGGCCTCAACATGCCAAGGGGCTTCACGGGTGGCCAAGGGGCAAACGCTGTGACACGCCCCGACTCCAGGGGGTCACGCGGGCCAGGCCGCCAGCAGGCAGAAAGCCGCGGGGCCAGAGGAGGGGGACAGGGAAAGGGCCCTCCCCTGCTTACAGGGTGGGCTTGGGGTCCAGAGAGCTCCATTTCCCCCTCGGGTGCGGAGACGGTGGCTCTCACCCTCCTTACAGGGTTGCCACTCTCTCCGGGCAGCCAAAGGAGCAAGGTGGCAAAAGGCCAACAACAGCAAAAGCAAAGACCGAGCCCTGCTTACAGGGCGGTCGCCCAGCGCAACGCCAGCCAAGGGCACCCCAAAGGTGCTCGCGAGGCTCTTACGTGACCGCGCCCTGCTGACAGGGAGGTCCCTTTGCCCAGAGCGCCTTTCTCGTGCCCCCTCTTCAGCCCGACGCCGCTCCTCTTCTCGCTCACTCTTGCCTCGCCATTCCACACGACGCCTCTTCTTTCTTCTCCGCCAGCTGCTGCCAAGGAAGGAGGACACAGTTAGGCCTGAGAAGCGCCAACTCCTCCGCCCAAAGGACACGGGGTCCCCTACCCCTGGAGGGAGCTCCTCAAGGCACAAACCCAGCCGCCACCCACCCACCCGCCCGCCCACAGAGACCCCACCTCCACACCACCCCTCCTACTTCAGCTTGTCTCACCCAAGCGACGCACAGCAGAGTCCCAGCCGGTGCTGGAGCTGGCCTCGGAGGCGGGCACCCTGGGCAAATGGAGCTGGGCATGCAAGGCAGCGGCCAAAGAGGCTGCACCCCTGCTTACAGGGGGCTCGAGCCGCTGCCTGGACTGCAAAGCACCCGGGACTCCAGGGCACTGGCCGGGCCCTGACTTACAGGGCAGCCCTGGTCCCAAAGGCCCACGGAGGCTCCTTCTCTCCGCATTCAGGGGCACCCTGACCCGCACCCCGCTAACGGGGCGGTCACCCCACACAGGCTGCCAGCTGAGCACAAAGGCTCCCAGACCCAGACCCCAGTTACAGGCGGGTCGACACCCAGGGAGCCAGAGAGCTCGGCCTTCCCCCGCAGCAACAGGAACGAGACTCAACAGCCAGGCAGTGGAGCTTCACGGCCAAAGGCCGGGGGGGCCGGGGCCCCAGCCCCGAGAACAGGGGGGGCACACGCCCAGCCCCACGCATCCTGGCCCCACGCCTCAGAAAGGCCGGGGCCAGGGGCACCCGCCTGCTTACAGGGGGTCCCTCCAAGCACGGGGGGGCACGCGCAGCCCTGCTTACAGGGCGGTCCCCCTCGGCTCGGCACGCACTCCCAACAAGCCCCACGGAGCCCGAGGCTCCGACCCGCGCCCGAGTTACGGGCTGGCCATCCTGGCTGCAGCACAACACCACATCTTCAGGAGCCCAGGGAGCGACCTCGACCCCAACCGCGGGGAGGTCGCCCCAGCCAAAAGCAGCGCCAAAGGCGGGACTGCGCCCTCCGGCACAGCGCTTCCTCAACCTGCACCCTCTAAAGGGCGAGGGAGGGCTCGTTCCTGTAGGCTGGCTAAAGGAGCCTCCCCGGCCCTGCTTACAGGGAGGTCGGGCTGCTCCTGGGGACAGAGGGCTCCACAGCTCGTGACACACGCCCCGACTCCAGGGGGTCACGCTGGCAGGTCGCCAGCAGGACAGGCAGCCACGCAGGCAGAGACCCAGGCCCTGACTACAGGCGGGTCGCGTTGCCCGCGCTACGACTAAGCGCCTTCGCTCCGTCCTCAGAAAGAAGGGGCAAGCCCGCACTCTCCCTCCGCTCGCGGGCTCTGAGGGGACTCCCCGTAGCTGCACAGAGCCCTTCTTTCCCTCCTGGGAAGTTTAAGCTAAGCTGCAGCAACTTTAACAGGGGCCTAAAGGACAAGCTCACTCACACCAACAAGGACAAGGACACACAGACAGAACTTCCCAGAAGGGAGCGCGAGCTCTGTGCCGCCAATGGCTGGGGAGCCATCCCTACCGCCGAGCAGGAGAGGAGAGCCTCAGACCTGCCCCCCGGGCTGCTGCGTGGAGGCCAGGGGGGCCTCAACACGCCAAGGGGCTTCACGGGTGGCCAAGGGGCAAACGCTGTGACACGCCCCGACTCCAGGGGGTCACGCGGGCCAGGCCGCCAGCAGGCAGAAAGCCGCGGGGCCAGAGGAGGGGGACAGGGAAAGGGCCCTCCCCTGCTTACAGGGTGGGCTTGGGGTCCAGAGAGCTCCATTTCCCCCTCGGGTGCGGAGACGGTGGCTCTCACCCTCCTTACAGGGTTGCCACTCTCTCTGGGCAGCCAAAGGCGCAAGGTGGCAAAAGGCCAACAACAGCAAAAGCAAAGACCGAGCCCTGGTTACAGGGCGGTCGCCCAGCGCAACGCCAGCCAAGGGCACCCCAAAGGTGCTCGCGAGGCTCTTACGTGACCGCACCCTGCTGACAGGGAGGTCCCTTTGCCCAGAGCGCCTTTCTCGTGCCCCCTCTTCAGCCCGACGCCGCTCCTCTTCTCGCTCACTCTTGCCTCGCCGTTCCACATGACGTCTCTTCTTTCTTCTCCGCCAGCTGCTGCCAAGGAAGGAGGACACAGTTAGGCCTGAGAAGCGCCAACTCCTCCGCCCAAAGGACACGGGGTCCCCTACCCCTGGAGGGAGCTCCTCAAGGCACAAACCCAGCCGCCACCCACCCACCCGCCCGCCCACAGAGACCCCACCTCCACACCACCCCTCCTACTTCAGCTTGTCTCACCCAAGCGACGCACAGCAGAGTCCCAGCCGGTGCTGGAGCTGGCCTCGGAGGCGGGCACCCTGGGCAAATGGAGCTGGGCATGCAAGGCAGCGGCCAAAGAGGCTGCACCCCTGCTTACAGGGGGCTCGAGCCGCTGCCTGGACTGCAAAGCACCCGGGACTCCGGGGCACTGGCCGGGCCCTGACTTACAGGGCAGCCCTGGTCCCAAAGGCCCACGGAGGCTCCTTCTCTCCGCATTCAGGGGCACCCTGACCCGCACCCCGCTAACGGGGCGGTCACCCCACACAGGCTGCCAGCTGAGCACAAAGGCTCCCAGACCCAGACCCCAGTTACAGGCGGGTCGACACCCAGGGAGCCAGAGAGCTCGGCCTTCCCCCGCAGCAACAGGAACGAGACTCAACAGCCAGGCAGTGGAGCTTCACGGCCAAAGGCCGGGGGGGCCGGGGCCCCAGCCCCGAGAACAGGGGGGGCACACGCCCAGCCCCACGCATCCTGGCCCCACGCCTCAGAAAGGCCGGGGCCAGGGGCACCCGCCTGCTTACAGGGGGTCCCTCCAAGCACGGGGGGGCACGCGCAGCCCTGCTTACAGGGCGGTCCCCCTCGGCTCGGCACGCACTCCCAACAAGCCCCACGGAGCCCGAGGCTCCGACCCGCGCCCGAGTTACGGGCTGGCCATCCTGGCTGCAGCACAACACCACATCTTCAGGAGCCCAGGGAGCGACCTCGACCCCAACCGCGGGGAGGTCGCCCCAGCCAAAAGCAGCGCCAAAGGCGGGACTGCGCCCTCCGGCACAGCGCTTCCTCAACCTGCACCCTCTAAAGGGCGAGGGAGGGCTCGTTCCTGTAGGCTGGCTAAAGGAGCCTCCCCGGCCCTGCTTACAGGGAGGTCGGGCTGCTCCTGGGGACAGAGGGCTCCACAGCTCGTGACACACGCCCCGACTCCAGGGGGTCACGCTGGCAGGTCGCCAGCAGGACAGGCAGCCACGCAGGCAGAGACCCAGGCCCTGACTACAGGCGGGTCGCGTTGCCCGCGCTACGACTAAGCGCCTTCGCTCCGTCCTCAGAAAGAAGGGGCAAGCCCGCACTCTCCCTCCGCTCGCGGGCTCTGAGGGGACTCCCCGTAGCTGCACAGAGCCCTTCTTTCCCTCCTGGGAAGTTTAAGCTAAGCTGCAGCAACTTTAACAGGGGCCTAAAGGACAAGCTCACTCACACCAACAAGGACAAGGACACACAGACAGAACTTCCCAGAAGGGAGCGCGAGCTCTGTGCCGCCAATGGCTGGGGAGCCATCCCTACCGCCGAGCAGGAGAGGAGAGCCTCAGACCTGCCCCCCGGGCTGCTGCGTGGAGGCCAGGGGGGCCTCAACACGCCAAGGGGCTTCACGGGTGGCCAAGGGGCAAACGCTGTGACACGCCCCGACTCCAGGGGGTCACGCGGGCCAGGCCGCCAGCAGGCAGAAAGCCGCGGGGCCAGAGGAGGGGGACAGGGAAAGGGCCCTCCCCTGCTTACAGGGTGGGCTTGGGGTCCAGAGAGCTCCATTTCCCCCTCGGGTGCGGAGACGGTGGCTCTCACCCTCCTTACAGGGTTGCCACTCTCTCCGGGCAGCCAAAGGAGCAAGGTGGCAAAAGGCCAACAACAGCAAAAGCAAAGACCGAGCCCTGCTTACAGGGCGGTCGCCCAGCGCAACGCCAGCCAAGGGCACCCCAAAGGTGCTCGCGAGGCTCTTACGTGACCGCGCCCTGCTGACAGGGAGGTCCCTTTGCCCAGAGCGCCTTTCTCGTGCCCCCTCTTCAGCCCGACGCCGCTCCTCTTCTCGCTCACTCTTGCCTCGCCGTTCCACACGACGCCTCTTCTTTCTTCTCCGCCAGCTGCTGCCAAGGAAGGAGGACACAGTTAGGCCTGAGAAGCGCCAACTCCTCCGCCCAAAGGACACGGGGTCCCCTACCCCTGGAGGGAGCTCCTCAAGGCACAAACCCAGCCGCCACCCACCCACCCGCCCGCCCACAGAGACCCCACCTCCACACCACCCCTCCTACTTCAGCTTGTCTCACCCAAGCGACGCACAGCAGAGTCCCAGCCGGTGCTGGAGCTGGCCTCGGAGGCGGGCACCCTGGGCAAATGGAGCTGGGCATGCAAGGCAGCGGCCAAAGAGGCTGCACCCCTGCTTACAGGGGGCTCGAGCCGCTGCCTGGACTGCAAAGCACCCGGGACTCCAGGGCACTGGCCGGGCCCTGACTTACAGGGCAGCCCTGGTCCCAAAGGCCCACGGAGGCTCCTTCTCTCCGCATTCAGGGGCACCCTGACCCGCACCCCGCTAACGGGGCGGTCACCCCACACAGGCTGCCAGCTGAGCACAAAGGCTCCCAGACCCAGACCCCAGTTACAGGCGGGTCGACACCCAGGGAGCCAGAGAGCTCGGCCTTCCCCCGCAGCAACAGGAACGAGACTCAACAGCCAGGCAGTGGAGCTTCACGGCCAAAGGCCGGGGGGGCCGGGGCCCCAGCCCCGAGAACAGGGGGGGCACACGCCCAGCCCCACGCATCCTGGCCCCACGCCTCAGAAAGGCCGGGGCCAGGGGCACCCGCCTGCTTACAGGGGGTCCCTCCAAGCACGGGGGGGCACGCGCAGCCCTGCTTACAGGGCGGTCCCCCTCGGCTCGGCACGCACTCCCAACAAGCCCCACGGAGCCCGAGGCTCCGACCCGCGCCCGAGTTACGGGCTGGCCATCCTGGCTGCAGCACAACACCACATCTTCAGGAGCCCAGGGAGCGACCTCGACCCCAACCGCGGGGAGGTCGCCCCAGCCAAAAGCAGCGCCAAAGGCGGGACTGCGCCCTCCGGCACAGCGCTTCCTCAACCTGCACCCTCTAAAGGGCGAGGGAGGGCTCGTTCCTGTAGGCTGGCTAAAGGAGCCTCCCCGGCCCTGCTTACAGGGAGGTCGGGCTGCTCCTGGGGACAGAGGGCTCCACAGCTCGTGACACACGCCCCGACTCCAGGGGGTCACGCTGGCAGGTCGCCAGCAGGACAGGCAGCCACGCAGGCAGAGACCCAGGCCCTGACTACAGGCGGGTCGCGTTGCCCGCGCTACGACTAAGCGCCTTCGCTCCGTCCTCAGAAAGAAGGGGCAAGCCCGCACTCTCCCTCCGCTCGCGGGCTCTGAGGGGACTCCCCGTAGCTGCACAGAGCCCTTCTTTCCCTCCTGGGAAGTTTAAGCTAAGCTGCAGCAACTTTAACAGGGGCCTAAAGGACAAGCTCACTCACACCAACAAGGACAAGGACACACAGACAGAACTTCCCAGAAGGGAGCGCGAGCTCTGTGCCGCCAATGGCTGGGGAGCCATCCCTACCGCCGAGCAGGAGAGGAGAGCCTCAGACCTGCCCCCCGGGCTGCTGCGTGGAGGCCAGGGGGGCCTCAACACGCCAAGGGGCTTCACGGGTGGCCAAGGGGCAAACGCTGTGACACGCCCCGACTCCAGGGGGTCACGCGGGCCAGGCCGCCAGCAGGCAGAAAGCCGCGGGGCCAGAGGAGGGGGACAGGGAAAGGGCCCTCCCCTGCTTACAGGGTGGGCTTGGGGTCCAGAGAGCTCCATTTCCCCCTCGGGTGCGGAGACGGTGGCTCTCACCCTCCTTACAGGGTTGCCACTCTCTCCGGGCAGCCAAAGGAGCAAGGTGGCAAAAGGCCAACAACAGCAAAAGCAAAGACCGAGCCCTGCTTACAGGGCGGTCGCCCAGCGCAACGCCAGCCAAGGGCACCCCAAAGGTGCTCGCGAGGCTCTTACGTGACCGCGCCCTGCTGACAGGGAGGTCCCTTTGCCCAGAGCGCCTTTCTCGTGCCCCCTCTTCAGCCCGACGCCGCTCCTCTTCTCGCTCACTCTTGCCTCGCCGTTCCACACGACGCCTCTTCTTTCTTCTCCGCCAGCTGCTGCCAAGGAAGGAGGACACAGTTAGGCCTGAGAAGCGCCAACTCCTCCGCCCAAAGGACACGGGGTCCCCTACCCCTGGAGGGAGCTCCTCAAGGCACAAACCCAGCCGCCACCCACCCACCCGCCCGCCCACAGAGACCCCACCTCCACACCACCCCTCCTACTTCAGCTTGTCTCACCCAAGCGACGCACAGCAGAGTCCCAGCCGGTGCTGGAGCTGGCCTCGGAGGCGGGCACCCTGGGCAAATGGAGCTGGGCATGCAAGGCAGCGGCCAAAGAGGCTGCACCCCTGCTTACAGGGGGCTCGAGCCGCTGCCTGGACTGCAAAGCACCCGGGACTCCAGGGCACTGGCCGGGCCCTGACTTACAGGGCAGCCCTGGTCCCAAAGGCCCACGGAGGCTCCTTCTCTCCGCATTCAGGGGCACCCTGACCCGCACCCCGCTAACGGGGCGGTCACCCCACACAGGCTGCCAGCTGAGCACAAAGGCTCCCAGACCCAGACCCCAGTTACAGGCGGGTCGACACCCAGGGAGCCAGAGAGCTCGGCCTTCCCCCGCAGCAACAGGAACGAGACTCAACAGCCAGGCAGTGGAGCTTCACGGCCAAAGGCCGGGGGGGCCGGGGCCCCAGCCCCGAGAACAGGGGGGGCACACGCCCAGCCCCACGCATCCTGGCCCCACGCCTCAGAAAGGCCGGGGCCAGGGGCACCCGCCTGCTTACAGGGGGTCCCTCCAAGCACGGGGGGGCACGCGCAGCCCTGCTTACAGGGCGGTCCCCCTCGGCTCGGCACGCACTCCCAACAAGCCCCACGGAGCCCGAGGCTCCGACCCGCGCCCGAGTTACGGGCTGGCCATCCTGGCTGCAGCACAACACCACATCTTCAGGAGCCCAGGGAGCGACCTCGACCCCAACCGCGGGGAGGTCGCCCCAGCCAAAAGCAGCGCCAAAGGCGGGACTGCGCCCTCCGGCACAGCGCTTCCTCAACCTGCACCCTCTAAAGGGCGAGGGAGGGCTCGTTCCTGTTGGCTGGCTAAAGGAGCCTCCCCGGCCCTGCTTACAGGGAGGTCAGGCTGCTCCTGGGGACAGAGGGCTCCACAGCTCGTGACACACGCCCCGACTCCAGGGGGTCACGCTGGCAGGTCGCCAGCAGGACAGGCAGCCACGCAGGCAGAGACCCAGGCCCTGACTACAGGCGGGTCGCGTTGCCCGCGCTACGACTAAGCGCCTTCGCTCCGTCCTCAGAAAGAAGGGGCAAGCCCGCACTCTCCCTCCGCTCGCGGGCTCTGAGGGGACTCCCCGTAGCTGCACAGAGCCCTTCTTTCCCTCCTGGGAAGTTTAAGCTAAGCTGCAGCAACTTTAACAGGGGCCTAAAGGACAAGCTCACTCACACCAACAAGGACAAGGACACACAGACAGAACTTCCCAGAAGGGAGCGCGAGCTCTGTGCCGCCAATGGCTGGGGAGCCATCCCTACCGCCGAGCAGGAGAGGAGAGCCTCAGACCTGCCCCCCGGGCTGCTGCGTGGAGGCCAGGGGGGCCTCAACACGCCAAGGGGCTTCACGGGTGGCCAAGGGGCAAACGCTGTGACACGCCCCGACTCCAGGGGGTCACGCGGGCCAGGCCGCCAGCAGGCAGAAAGCCGCGGGGCCAGAGGAGGGGGACAGGGAAAGGGCCCTCCCCTGCTTACAGGGTGGGCTTGGGGTCCAGAGAGCTCCATTTCCCCCTCGGGTGCGGAGACGGTGGCTCTCACCCTCCTTACAGGGTTGCCACTCTCTCCGGGCAGCCAAAGGAGCAAGGTGGCAAAAGGCCAACAACAGCAAAAGCAAAGACCGAGCCCTGCTTACAGGGCGGTCGCCCAGCGCAACGCCAGCCAAGGGCACCCCAAAGGTGCCCGCGAGGCTCTTACGTGACCGCGCCCTGCTGACAGGGAGGTCCCTTTGCCCAGAGCGCCTTTCTCGTGCCCCCTCTTCAGCCCGACGCCGCTCCTCTTCTCGCTCACTCTTGCCTCGCCGTTCCACATGACGCCTCTTCTTTCTTCTCCGCCAGCTGCTGCCAAGCAAGGAGGACACAGTTAGGCCTGAGAAGCGCCAACTCCTCCGCCCAAAGGACACGGGGTCCCCTACCCCTGGAGGGAGCTCCTCAAGGCACAAACCCAGCCGCCACCCACCCACCCGCCCGCCCACAGAGACCCCACCTCCACACCACCCCTCCTACTTCAGCTTGTCTCACCCAAGCGACGCACAGCAGAGTCCCAGCCGGTGCTGGAGCTGGCCTCGGAGGCGGGCACCCTGGGCAAATGGAGCTGGGCATGCAAGGCAGCGGCCAAAGAGGCTGCACCCCTGCTTACAGGGGGCTCGAGCCGCTGCCTGGACTGCAAAGCACCCGGGACTCCGGGGCACTGGCCGGGCCCTGACTTACAGGGCAGCCCTGGTCCCAAAGGCCCACGGAGGCTCCTTCTCTCCGCATTCAGGGGCACCCTGACCCGCACCCCGCTAACGGGGCGGTCACCCCACACAGGCTGCCAGCTGAGCACAAAGGCTCCCAGACCCAGACCCCAGTTACAGGCGGGTCGACACCCAGGGAGCCAGAGAGCTCGGCCTTCCCCCGCAGCAACAGGAACGAGACTCAACAGCCAGGCAGTGGAGCTTCACGGCCAAAGGCCGGGGGGGCCGGGGCCCCAGCCCCGAGAACAGGGGGGGCACACGCCCAGCCCCACGCATCCTGGCCCCACGCCTCAGAAAGGCCGGGGCCAGGGGCACCCGCCTGCTTACAGGGGGTCCCTCCAAGCACGGGGGGGCACGCGCAGCCCTGCTTACAGGGCGGTCCCCCTCGGCTCGGCACGCACTCCCAACAAGCCCCACGGAGCCCGAGGCTCCGACCCGCGCCCGAGTTACGGGCTGGCCATCCTGGCTGCAGCACAACACCACATCTTCAGGAGCCCAGGGAGCGACCTCGACCCCAACCGCGGGGAGGTCGCCCCAGCCAAAAGCAGCGCCAAAGGCGGGACTGCGCCCTCCGGCACAGCGCTTCCTCAACCTGCACCCTCTAAAGGGCGAGGGAGGGCTCGTTCCTGTTGGCTGGCTAAAGGAGCCTCCCCGGCCCTGCTTACAGGGAGGTCGGGCTGCTCCTGGGGACAGAGGGCTCCACAGCTCGTGACACACGCCCCGACTCCAGGGGGTCACGCTGGCAGGTCGCCAGCAGGACAGGCAGCCACGCAGGCAGAGACCCAGGCCCTGACTACAGGCGGGTCGCGTTGCCCGCGCTACGACTAAGCGCCTTCGCTCCGTCCTCAGAAAGAAGGGGCAAGCCCGCACTCTCCCTCCGCTCGCGGGCTCTGAGGGGACTCCCCGTAGCTGCACAGAGCCCTTCTTTCCCTCCTGGGAAGTTTAAGCTAAGCTGCAGCAACTTTAACAGGGGCCTAAAGGACAAGCTCACTCACACCAACAAGGACAAGGACACACAGACAGAACTTCCCAGAAGGGAGCGCGAGCTCTGTGCCGCCAATGGCTGGGGAGCCATCCCTACCGCCGAGCAGGAGAGGAGAGCCTCAGACCTGCCCCCCGGGCTGCTGCGTGGAGGCCAGGGGGGCCTCAACACGCCAAGGGGCTTCACGGGTGGCCAAGGGGCAAACGCTGTGACACGCCCCGACTCCAGGGGGTCACGCGGGCCAGGCCGCCAGCAGGCAGAAAGCCGCGGGGCCAGAGGAGGGGGACAGGGAAAGGGCCCTCCCCTGCTTACAGGGTGGGCTTGGGGTCCAGAGAGCTCCATTTCCCCCTCGGGTGCGGAGACGGTGGCTCTCACCCTCCTTACAGGGTTGCCACTCTCTCCGGGCAGCCAAAGGAGCAAGGTGGCAAAAGGCCAACAACAGCAAAAGCAAAGACCGAGCCCTGCTTACAGGGCGGTCGCCCAGCGCAACGCCAGCCAAGGGCACCCCAAAGGTGCCCGCGAGGCTCTTACGTGACCGCGCCCTGCTGACAGGGAGGTCCCTTTGCCCAGAGCGCCTTTCTCGTGCCCCCTCTTCAGCCCGACGCCGCTCCTCTTCTCGCTCACTCTTGCCTCGCCGTTCCACACGACGCCTCTTCTTTCTTCTCCGCCAGCTGCTGCCAAGGAAGGAGGACACAGTTAGGCCTGAGAAGCGCCAACTCCTCCGCCCAAAGGACACGGGGTCCCCTACCCCTGGAGGGAGCTCCTCAAGGCACAAACCCAGCCGCCACCCACCCACCCGCCCGCCCACAGAGACCCCACCTCCACACCACCCCTCCTACTTCAGCTTGTCTCACCCAAGCGACGCACAGCAGAGTCCCAGCCGGTGCTGGAGCTGGCCTCGGAGGCGGGCACCCTGGGCAAATGGAGCTGGGCATGCAAGGCAGCGGCCAAAGAGGCTGCACCCCTGCTTACAGGGGGCTCGAGCCGCTGCCTGGACTGCAAAGCACCCGGGACTCCAGGGCACTGGCCGGGCCCTGACTTACAGGGCAGCCCTGGTCCCAAAGGCCCACGGAGGCTCCTTCTCTCCGCATTCAGGGGCACCCTGACCCGCACCCCGCTAACGGGGCGGTCACCCCACACAGGCTGCCAGCTGAGCACAAAGGCTCCCAGACCCAGACCCCAGTTACAGGCGGGTCGACACCCAGGGAGCCAGAGAGCTCGGCCTTCCCCCGCAGCAACAGGAACGAGACTCAACAGCCAGGCAGTGGAGCTTCACGGCCAAAGGCCGGGGGGGCCGGGGCCCCAGCCCCGAGAACAGGGGGGGCACACGCCCAGCCCCACGCATCCTGGCCCCACGCCTCAGAAAGGCCGGGGCCAGGGGCACCCGCCTGCTTACAGGGGGTCCCTCCAAGCACGGGGGGGCACGCGCAGCCCTGCTTACAGGGCGGTCCCCCTCGGCTCGGCACGCACTCCCAACAAGCCCCACAGAGCCCGAGGCTCCGACCCGCGCCCGAGTTACGGGCTGGCCATCCTGGCTGCAGCACAACACCACATCTTCAGGAGCCCAGGGAGCGACCTCGACCCCAACCGCGGGGAGGTCGCCCCAGCCAAAAGCAGCGCCAAAGGCGGGACTGCGCCCTCCGGCACAGCGCTTCCTCAACCTGCACCCTCTAAAGGGCGAGGGAGGGCTCGTTCCTGTTGGCTGGCTAAAGGAGCCTCCCCGGCCCTGCTTACAGGGAGGTCAGGCTGCTCCTGGGGACAGAGGGCTCCACAGCTCGTGACACACGCCCCGACTCCAGGGGGTCACGCTGGCAGGTCGCCAGCAGGACAGGCAGCCACGCAGGCAGAGACCCAGGCCCTGACTACAGGCGGGTCGCGTTGCCCGCGCTACGACTAAGCGCCTTCGCTCCGTCCTCAGAAAGAAGGGGCAAGCCCGCACTCTCCCTCCGCTCGCGGGCTCTGAGGGGACTCCCCGTAGCTGCACAGAGCCCTTCTTTCCCTCCTGGGAAGTTTAAGCTAAGCTGCAGCAACTTTAACAGGGGCCTAAAGGACAAGCTCACTCACACCAACAAGGACAAGGACACACAGACAGAACTTCCCAGAAGGGAGCGCGAGCTCTGTGCCGCCAATGGCTGGGGAGCCATCCCTACCGCCGAGCAGGAGAGGAGAGCCTCAGACCTGCCCCCCGGGCTGCTGCGTGGAGGCCAGGGGGGCCTCAACATGCCAAGGGGCTTCACGGGTGGCCAAGGGGCAAACGCTGTGACACGCCCCGACTCCAGGGGGTCACGCGGGCCAGGCCGCCAGCAGGCAGAAAGCCGCGGGGCCAGAGGAGGGGGACAGGGAAAGGGCCCTCCCCTGCTTACAGGGTGGGCTTGGGGTCCAGAGAGCTCCATTTCCCCCTCGGGTGCGGAGACGGTGGCTCTCACCCTCCTTACAGGGTTGCCACTCTCTCCGGGCAGCCAAAGGAGCAAGGTGGCAAAAGGCCAACAACAGCAAAAGCAAAGACCGAGCCCTGGTTACAGGGCGGTCGCCCAGCGCAACGCCAGCCAAGGGCACCCCAAAGGTGCTCGCGAGGCTCTTACGTGACCGCGCCCTGCTGACAGGGAGGTCCCTTTGCCCAGAGCGCCTTTCTCGTGCCCCCTCTTCAGCCCGACGCCGCTCCTCTTCTCGCTCACTCTTGCCTCGCCGTTCCACATGACGCCTCTTCTTTCTTCTCCGCCAGCTGCTGCCAAGGAAGGAGGACACAGTTAGGCCTGAGAAGCGCCAACTCCTCCGCCCAAAGGACACGGGGTCCCCTACCCCTGGAGGGAGCTCCTCAAGGCACAAACCCAGCCGCCACCCACCCACCCGCCCGCCCACAGAGACCCCACCTCCACACCACCCCTCCTACTTCAGCTTGTCTCACCCAAGCGACGCACAGCAGAGTCCCAGCCGGTGCTGGAGCTGGCCTCGGAGGCGGGCACCCTGGGCAAATGGAGCTGGGCATGCAAGGCAGCGGCCAAAGAGGCTGCACCCCTGCTTACAGGGGGCTCGAGCCGCTGCCTGGACTGCAAAGCACCCGGGACTCCAGGGCACTGGCCGGGCCCTGACTTACAGGGCAGCCCTGGTCCCAAAGGCCCACGGAGGCTCCTTCTCTCCGCATTCAGGGGCACCCTGACCCGCACCCCGCTAACGGGGCGGTCACCCCACACAGGCTGCCAGCTGAGCACAAAGGCTCCCAGACCCAGACCCCAGTTACAGGCGGGTCGACACCCAGGGAGCCAGAGAGCTCGGCCTTCCCCCGCAGCAACAGGAACGAGACTCAACAGCCAGGCAGTGGAGCTTCACGGCCAAAGGCCGGGGGGGCCGGGGCCCCAGCCCCGAGAACAGGGGGGGCACACGCCCAGCCCCACGCATCCTGGCCCCACGCCTCAGAAAGGCCGGGGCCAGGGGCACCCGCCTGCTTACAGGGGGTCCCTCCAAGCACGGGGGGGCACGCGCAGCCCTGCTTACAGGGCGGTCCCCCTCGGCTCGGCACGCACTCCCAACAAGCCCCACGGAGCCCGAGGCTCCGACCCGCGCCCGAGTTACGGGCTGGCCATCCTGGCTGCAGCACAACACCACATCTTCAGGAGCCCAGGGAGCGACCTCGACCCCAACCGCGGGGAGGTCGCCCCAGCCAAAAGCAGCGCCAAAGGCGGGACTGCGCCCTCCGGCACAGCGCTTCCTCAACCTGCACCCTCTAAAGGGCGAGGGAGGGCTCGTTCCTGTAGGCTGGCTAAAGGAGCCTCCCCGGCCCTGCTTACAGGGAGGTCGGGCTGCTCCTGGGGACAGAGGGCTCCACAGCTCGTGACACACGCCCCGACTCCAGGGGGTCACGCTGGCAGGTCGCCAGCAGGACAGGCAGCCACGCAGGCAGAGACCCAGGCCCTGACTACAGGCGGGTCGCGTTGCCCGCGCTACGACTAAGCGCCTTCGCTCCGTCCTCAGAAAGAAGGGGCAAGCCCGCACTCTCCCTCCGCTCGCGGGCTCTGAGGGGACTCCCCGTAGCTGCACAGAGCCCTTCTTTCCCTCCTGGGAAGTTTAAGCTAAGCTGCAGCAACTTTAACAGGGGCCTAAAGGACAAGCTCACTCACACCAACAAGGACAAGGACACACAGACAGAACTTCCCAGAAGGGAGCGCGAGCTCTGTGCCGCCAATGGCTGGGGAGCCATCCCTACCGCCGAGCAGGAGAGGAGAGCCTCAGACCTGCCCCCCGGGCTGCTGCGTGGAGGCCAGGGGGGCCTCAACACGCCAAGGGGCTTCACGGGTGGCCAAGGGGCAAACGCTGTGACACGCCCCGACTCCAGGGGGTCACGCAGGCCAGGCCGCCAGCAGGCAGAAAGCCGCGGGGCCAGAGGAGGGGGACAGGGAAAGGGCCCTCCCCTGCTTACAGGGTGGGCTTGGGGTCCAGAGAGCTCCATTTCCCCCTCGGGTGCGGAGACGGTGGCTCTCACCCTCCTTACAGGGTTGCCACTCTCTCTGGGCAGCCAAAGGCGCAAGGTGGCAAAAGGCCAACAACAGCAAAAGCAAAGACCGAGCCCTGCTTACAGGGCGGTCGCCCAGCGCAACGCCAGCCAAGGGCACCCCAAAGGTGCTCGCGAGGCTCTTACGTGACCGCACCCTGCTGACAGGGAGGTCCCTTTGCCCAGAGCGCCTTTCTCGTGCCCCCTCTTCAGCCCGACGCCGCTCCTCTTCTCGCTCACTCTTGCCTCGCCGTTCCACATGACGCCTCTTCTTTCTTCTCCGCCAGCTGCTGCCAAGCAAGGAGGACACAGTTAGGCCTGAGAAGCGCCAACTCCTCCGCCCAAAGGACACGGGGTCCCCTACCCCTGGAGGGAGCTCCTCAAGGCACAAACCCAGCCGCCACCCACCCACCCGCCCGCCCACAGAGACCCCACCTCCACACCACCCCTCCTACTTCAGCTTGTCTCACCCAAGCGACGCACAGCAGAGTCCCAGCCGGTGCTGGAGCTGGCCTCGGAGGCGGGCACCCTGGGCAAATGGAGCTGGGCATGCAAGGCAGCGGCCAAAGAGGCTGCACCCCTGCTTACAGGGGGCTCGAGCCGCTGCCTGGACTGCAAAGCACCCGGGACTCCGGGGCACTGGCCGGGCCCTGACTTACAGGGCAGCCCTGGTCCCAAAGGCCCACGGAGGCTCCTTCTCTCCGCATTCAGGGGCACCCTGACCCGCACCCCGCTAACGGGGCGGTCACCCCACACAGGCTGCCAGCTGAGCACAAAGGCTCCCAGACCCAGACCCCAGTTACAGGCGGGTCGACACCCAGGGAGCCAGAGAGCTCGGCCTTCCCCCGCAGCAACAGGAACGAGACTCAACAGCCAGGCAGTGGAGCTTCACGGCCAAAGGCCGGGGGGGCCGGGGCCCCAGCCCCGAGAACAGGGGGGGCACACGCCCAGCCCCACGCATCCTGGCCCCACGCCTCAGAAAGGCCGGGGCCAGGGGCACCCGCCTGCTTACAGGGGGTCCCTCCAAGCACGGGGGGGCACGCGCAGCCCTGCTTACAGGGCGGTCCCCCTCGGCTCGGCACGCACTCCCAACAAGCCCCACGGAGCCCGAGGCTCCGACCCGCGCCCGAGTTACGGGCTGGCCATCCTGGCTGCAGCACAACACCACATCTTCAGGAGCCCAGGGAGCGACCTCGACCCCAACCGCGGGGAGGTCGCCCCAGCCAAAAGCAGCGCCAAAGGCGGGACTGCGCCCTCCGGCACAGCGCTTCCTCAACCTGCACCCTCTAAAGGGCGAGGGAGGGCTCGTTCCTGTAGGCTGGCTAAAGGAGCCTCCCCGGCCCTGCTTACAGGGAGGTCGGGCTGCTCCTGGGGACAGAGGGCTCCACAGCTCGTGACACACGCCCCGACTCCAGGGGGTCACGCTGGCAGGTCGCCAGCAGGACAGGCAGCCACGCAGGCAGAGACCCAGGCCCTGACTACAGGCGGGTCGCGTTGCCCGCGCTACGACTAAGCGCCTTCGCTCCGTCCTCAGAAAGAAGGGGCAAGCCCGCACTCTCCCTCCGCTCGCGGGCTCTGAGGGGACTCCCCGTAGCTGCACAGAGCCCTTCTTTCCCTCCTGGGAAGTTTAAGCTAAGCTGCAGCAACTTTAACAGGGGCCTAAAGGACAAGCTCACTCACACCAACAAGGACAAGGACACACAGACAGAACTTCCCAGAAGGGAGCGCGAGCTCTGTGCCGCCAATGGCTGGGGAGCCATCCCTACCGCCGAGCAGGAGAGGAGAGCCTCAGACCTGCCCCCCGGGCTGCTGCGTGGAGGCCAGGGGGGCCTCAACACGCCAAGGGGCTTCACGGGTGGCCAAGGGGCAAACGCTGTGACACGCCCCGACTCCAGGGGGTCACGCGGGCCAGGCCGCCAGCAGGCAGAAAGCCGCGGGGCCAGAGGAGGGGGACAGGGAAAGGGCCCTCCCCTGCTTACAGGGTGGGCTTGGGGTCCAGAGAGCTCCATTTCCCCCTCGGGTGCGGAGACGGTGGCTCTCACCCTCCTTACAGGGTTGCCACTCTCTCCGGGCAGCCAAAGGAGCAAGGTGGCAAAAGGCCAACAACAGCAAAAGCAAAGACCGAGCCCTGCTTACAGGGCGGTCGCCCAGCGCAACGCCAGCCAAGGGCACCCCAAAGGTGCTCGCGAGGCTCTTACGTGACCGCGCCCTGCTGACAGGGAGGTCCCTTTGCCCAGAGCGCCTTTCTCGTGCCCCCTCTTCAGCCCGACGCCGCTCCTCTTCTCGCTCACTCTTGCCTCGCCATTCCACACGACGCCTCTTCTTTCTTCTCCGCCAGCTGCTGCCAAGGAAGGAGGACACACTTAGGCCTGAGAAGCGCCAACTCCTAACTTCTAAACCTAGAGAAGGACTTACTCCTGGAGCAGCATTACTTTAAGTCCCTGTTCTGTCTTCAACCCTTATCAACTACAATTTTTGCTTCATGCATCCTCCTCTCCTTTCTTACCCAGCCCCATGTTCTCTCTCTCCACCCCTCCTGCCCATTCACTGCAAGTAATCCTTTTGCTGAACTCACCATTAAGTACCAGTTGATCCTTTATCTCCTTTCCTCCAGGCAGATTATGTCCATGCATTTCTGTTAAAACTGGGCTTCAGAACTCTAAATAATAGAAAATACCTTTGTTAAGTTGTTATTTTGAATCAATTTCTATGCGGATGCCTTTTTTTTTTTAATGAAAATCTATCTCCATGACCCTCTTTTCAGCTGTCCTGCACCTTAGAGCCCTAATAACTACACAAATCATGTAGCATGACCTCCTAACATCTTCATCCTTCCTCCTACTTTTAGCATCTTGCAACACCATGGCTTCTCCCACAAAAATGCTGCCAATATCTTCCCTAAGGTACCTTATATACTGCCCTCAAACATGCTCACCCCATCCTAACCATCCTCAATTTTACTCTGATACATGATGGAGGTCTCTCCTGGTACTTTCCCTATCATCTCAGTTACCTCAAACTTGCCCCTCAAAAATACTGTTTCTGTTCCTCTTAAGAAACCTAAGGCTTTCCATTGATAATGCTTACTCCGTCCATTTTGAGGTGCCTCAGATTTTCCATAAAAACTGTCTGGTGGTTCCCCTCTAAATTACCTCAACTATTCCCTCCCCAATGCCACCTGTCCCCTCTACATTACCTCAGATTTTCCTACAAAAACACTTAGTTTGTCCCCTTTAAATTACCCCAGCTATTCAGCTTGAAATATCACCTCTATACCCTCTAAGTTATCCCAGATTTTCTGTCGAAAATGCAGCCTTTGTCTTCTCTGAGTTACAGCACTTTCCCTCAGAAATGCTCATTTTTCCCCCTCTAAATCACCCCAGATTCATCCCTCCAAAAAAGGTCATTTTGTTTCATCTAAATTACCTCAGGTTTTCTGTCAAAAATGTCACCTCTGTCCCCTCTAACTTACCTCAGCTTTTCCCGCCAATAAGTTCATCCTGTCCCCTATAGATTATCTCACATTTTACCCTCAAGATGTCCCCTCTCTGACCCTTTTAAGTTACTTCAGCTTCCCCCCCCCCCCCCCCCCATAAAGCTCACTGTCCCCTCTAAAATACCTCAGCTTTTCCCTCAGAAATTGCACTGAAACACTGTGCTGTCCCCTGAGGCAGCTGCCCAGCACTCCCTCCCTGTGCAACAGCCCAAAGCCTGCCCCACGGCCACTCCAAGACCCATTACCAAACCCTGCACAGCGCACCCCAGCCGCAAGCGCGCATTTCAGCCCGCGTGGCTGCCGTCCCTCTCGCTGAACGGCGGAGCAGTGAGGCAGCGCGGTTTCAAACCCGGCGCCGTCGGCGCCTGACGTGCCCCAAGAGGCGCAAAAGCGACACGCCCCGCCCCGCCGCTGAGGGAGGGCAGGCACGCGCGCGGCTGAGGGCGAGAGGCGCCCCCCTGTGACGCGCGGGAGCGATGCACCCGCGTAGCCCACGGCGGCACAGCAGCAACCCGCCGCCCCCCCTTGGCGACCCTCAAAACACCCACAGCCCCCCTCAGCGACACGCGGGGCACCCCCCGCCCCTTTGTGACCCTCAGGACACTCACAGCCCCCTCGGCGACACGCGGGGCACCCCCCGCCCCTTTGTCACCCTCAGGACACTCACAGCCCCCTCAGCGACACGCGGGCACCTCCCGCCCCTTTGTCACCCTCAGGACACTCACAGCCCCCTCAGCGACACGCGGGCACCCCCCGCCCCTTTGTGACCCTCAGGACACTCACAGCCCCCTCGGCGACACGCGGGGCACCCCCCGCCCCTTTGTCACCCTCAGGACACTCACAGCCCCCTCAGCGACATGCGGGCACCTCCCGCCCCTTTGTCACCCTCAGGACACTCACAGCCCCCTCAGCGACACGCGGGCACCCCCCGCCCCTTTGTCACCCTCAGGACACTCACAGCCCCCTCAGCGACACGCGGGGCACCCCCCGCCCCTTTGTCACCCTCAGGACACTCACAGCCCCCTCAGCGACACGTGGGCACCTCCCGCCCCTTTGTCACCCTCAGGACACTCACAGCCCCCTCAGCGACACACGGGGCACCCCCCGCCCCTTTGTCACCCTCAGGACACTCACAGCCCCCTCAGCGACACACGGGGCACCCCCCGCCCCTTTGTCACCCTCAGGACACTCACAGCCCCCTCAGCGACACGCGGGCACCCCCCGCCCCTTTGTGACCCTCAGGACACTCACAGTCCTCTCAGCGACACGCGGGGCACCCCCCGCCCCTTTGTCACCCTCAGGACACTCACAGTCCCCTCAGCGACACGCGGGGCACCCCATCAGCTCTCCCGCCCAGACCACTCGCAGCCCACCACCGCTTCTCACCTGAGGCCGGCCCCGCCCACCGGCTCTGCCCCCTCCTCCCCGCACACCCCGCCTGTCCCCGCTCTGTCCCCCACCGCCCCCCCTGCGTGAGCTCTTCCCGCACCTGCATCCTGGCCCCAGCACCTCTCATCGCCTTTCCACCTGCCCTGCCTAGCTAGACCCCGGCCGAGTCCTCTGGCTTGCTCCAGCCAGCCCCCGGCAGTCCACAGGCTACTCCAGAGCTTGGCTTGACACAAGAGGCCCTCTCATTTCCTTTATTGTTTTTTTAAACTCCAAATAAGCATTATGTGCTCTGATGTGATTTCCCCCGAGTTCTCACCACATGCGCCTACTTAAGGTGATTTTTACATAAATACATCCATTTTGATCTTTGCCACATTTGTGCTGCTGTTTTCCCATAACAAACGCTTTGGCAGTATCATTCCTCTGCCAGTAATAATTCCAAAGGGAATAAGTATGCTGTCTTTGCACTGGAATGCGTGGTCAGACAGAGCTATAAAAGTTAAGGAAATAAGGCTGGTTTCCTATGCATTTTTAAGCATGTATTTTCTAGAACTCTCTGATCTTTCCACCTGCACAGAGGTTCTCATGGTTAGCAGGAAAATGTACATTTTCCTTTAAACAAGGTCCTGGGTCAGACTGCAACCCTGTGGATAATTCCCCAGGGATCCTACCTGACTGGGCAACTTCTGTAGTCATGGGGCAGGGAAAACTGCCAGCGACAAACGCGAGCAACCTCGAGTCAGCAGAGGCACCAGGGCTGAGTGGTCTCTGCCTATAAAACTTACTCAGGACTCTCCAACGCCACAGGGCTAGCTGCTGGCCATACCCTTCAGCTTGCTCAGGCAGGTACAGAAGGGAGAACTTAGAGCATTGAGCCAGTGTACTTTGAATACCAGGGTGACATTTGAGTCCCCCTACTCCATCATAAAATTGTTTCGGTTGGAAAAGACCGTTAAGATCATCACGTCCAACCGTTAACCTAACACTGCTAAGTCCACCACTTAAACCATGTCCCTAAGCATCTCATCCACACGTCTTTGAAATACCTCCAGGGATAGCGACTCAACCACCTCCCTGGGCAGCCCATTCCCATGTGTGACAACCCTTTCAGTGAAGAAGTTTTTCCTAATATCCAATCTGAACCTCCCCTGGTGCAACTTGAGGCCATTTCTTCTTGTCCTGTCGCTTGTCACTTGGGAGAAGAGACCAGCACCCACCTCACCACAACCCCCTTTCAGGCAGTTGTAGAGAGCAATAAGGTCTCCCCTCAGCCTCCTCTTCTCCAGACTGAACAACCCCAGCTCCCTCAGCTGCTCCTCCTAAGAGTTGTGCCCTAGACCTCAAGGCACAGCCTCACCAGTGCCAAGTACAAAGGTACCATCACTTCCCTAGGCCTGCTGGCCACACTGTTTCTGATACAAGCCAGGATGCCATGCATTGCATGGGGCTGTTGCAACCTTGGCACAGCAGCTTTGATGATCAGGCTGACCGCAATAGCAACGGGCAGGCCAGGATTATATTGTAGCCTCATGGGTGAGGTGGTGAGCTATCTAGGGATCTCGGCTCCAGGGGACTTGACACTTCAGTTTCCAATACTCAAGAGCCTCAAGAAGAACCCCTGAGCAAGGCAAAGCAGGACCCCATAGCCGATTCATGAATTATCTTCTCTAGAGAGTCTTAGCACTCTCATGAGCTAAAGAGCTGACGTCTAGCAGAACTGGAAGCTCCCATCCAGGCCCTGGGTGTCTGCTACCAGCTTGGAGTTACTGTGCCAACATGAACTTCTTCATCAGTGTAAGTTCACTCTGCTGAGTCAGGTGTGTTCCAGTGTATTATTTTGTCTGACAGAGGAAGATTTGTCCCAGCAGGTTTATGCCAGATGGGCTATCATCTCTGCTCCTGCAGCTGACACAGCCAGCACAAACAGCTCTGCATGTGCCAGCAAAGGGGACAAAACCTGTTTGTGCACTGGTATAGGTAACACCTTCGTTGCCAGGTGATCCACCAACATGGGGATCCAGTACTAATCAATGCAAAACAGCAGTCTGCTACAGCTATACTCTAAAAAGGTACTAGAAATTTTGTTGGAAGGGAACAGTCTCAAGGCAGGGGACAGCTTTATAGCAGACAATAATGCAGATGCCAGCAGCAACACACAATGCCAGGTCTGGCAGAGCAGCCTTCTCTCTCCAGTTTTTTTTCCCCCTAGGATTTTCATGGCATTATTTTGTGCCCAGTGAGCTCCGTAAGAGGTGCCTATGCCTGCAGCCATTGACAAGGCCTTTGGCCAGGCAGGCAGGCTGCCTGGAAAGCTCCAGGCCTGTGCCCTGGGGGAGGCATGGGCAGAGCCCAGAGCTCTGGGGAAGCCTGGGACCAGCCTCCTGCCCGGTGCTCGGAGCCCCTTATGGCTCCAGTGCTGCTTAGGAAGGGGAAGGGGCAGCACAGGCAGTGCAGCCCCAACGCCCAGCAGAGAGCACCCGGGAAGGCGGGCAGCTCAGCCCCCACATGCCGACTCAAGCCTCCAGGGTCAAACCACTTCGGAAAAGTTACAGGAGTGTTTATCCCAGAGTAAGCACACTGGTAATTGACCTAAGTAAAGCCAAAGCAAGCTACTAACACAGGCTTTACCACCCAAAGTGCATCTCAGTGCTGCAAAGCGCCTCCCCCCACCCCCAGATTAGACTCTGCATCGCCCAGGACCATTTATATTGCCTGACAAATCTGGTCTGGAGAGCAGGCCACCAGCATAGCCCACAAACTCAGAGCAGTTGACCCCTAATCTTCCCAAGCAAGGGGGAGATTTATCATCATGGTCTGTTGCTATGTTAAATTACAGGGCAGACCAGCATCCCTTCAGCAATGCCCTAGCCTCCCCCAAGGCCCCTGAAGACCTCCCAAAGGAGATAGGACCCTGCAAAGAGGTCTCAAAGCCATTCTTGAACAGTGATCCTCTACCACGTTTCTAAAGCGCCCACATTTTGGCAGGCATCAAGCCATCCATTTTTCAACAGCAGGCACCGCATCACCCAGGCTAAGCTAAGCCTGAAGCACCATCCCTCTGTACCCCTTCCATGAGCTACCTGACTTTCCTGCTCAGGCACAGCTCCCACTGGTGTTGCAACACTTACAGGACCACCCAGCCTCACTGGCCCTCCCTCAGCATTGTAGTTCTTAACTCAGAGCTAGAAAACATTTGACAAATACCCTACCTACCCTACCCTCCCTAGGTAATCACTTAAGTAAAATGTAAGCCCCTTCATGAAGTCCACAACCCCAAAAAATATTTTAGAAACTCTGTTTCCAAAAACACTTAGACCCAACCTCCAGCCAAATACCTGTATCAGCCCATTTTTCTCTGAAGCTTTAATCCTGAACACATTGAGGACCCTTCCAGCACCTCTCAGCTCCCTCACACCAGACCACAGCACAAGCAGAAACCCTCACCTACTGTTGGGAAGCTACTTATAGGGATCCCAGCTGCATTCCTGGGGTGCCAGAGGCAGAAGCTCTCATTGGCAGCATCTGAGGCACAATTAATAGCACACAGGTGCAGCCCAGCCTGATTTCTTGAGCAAATCCATTAATCCTTGCATTTATATAATTCTGGAGTTGAATTCTGAACAAAATATTTTAGGCCCTTTAACATGCAAAAATACTGTCACTGTAGAGTATATGACCAGGAAATTATTGCTATTTTTCAGTGGTCTCCTCGGTTTCTTTTAAAAAACAGCTTATCAAGAAGCCCCCCTTCTCCACCCTTCCTGTGCAATGGCAGGAAAAAAATGTAGGCAAAAAGATTTATGCTATCTCCTCCTAGCTCTGCTTCTCAAGCCTGCATCCTTCCTCTCCCTGCAACTGGATTTGTACTTTTCTTTGCCTTGAAATTCCTGGATACAAAGCACTGGCCAGTCTGAGTATCACAATATTCTCCTAGCTTGCTAAACTGAGCCCTCTGAGACATTCAAAGTCCTGAAACAAGATTATAAATCATGAGATTATAAAGCTTATAAAACAAGTTTGTAAACATGAGATTATTAAAAAAACAAAAAGAAATTGCTGCTTAAGTTCATATGCTGGCTTAGAAACCTTTTGAACAAGTAAGTTTCTCAGCTTGTTATTGCAAGGATAAAGTCAATCATTTGACTTTATTTACTATGGTTATTTACATACTTTATTTACTATGTTTATATACATATAAACTGTGTTTATTTACATAGTTCTTTATTATGGGAGCAGTGGAGGGTGTTTGTGATGAGTCAGTCCTAACATGATGTGTCATTTTACTCTTTACACAGGGTAGATTTTTTTTAATGTTGTGATTTTTTTTTTAATGTTGTGAATTCCTGTTTTGAAGAGATTCAGATTTCAGTCAAAAAGTGTGTTGGGCAAGATACTCCAAAAAAGCAATGTTTAGGATCATGACCACAATCTAGGCTAGGGCTAGCAATAGTAAAGAAAAGATATTTCTCAAAATACATGTTATTGGAATTTATGCAGCTGTTACACGGGGGAAATATGCATGTTTCTGAGCATCTTACTCAGTAAGATTCCTTTTCTTTCTTGCTATTTCTTAACTTGAAGGAAGTACTTATAGGTATTTCTGAGGCCACACATTAGTGTGAAACTCAGAAACCCCCCGAAGAACAAGTTATTTGCAACCAAAGGAAAAATGGAAAGTTCTGTCGATTAAAATCAGCAGCAGGGACAGAGAGATGGGCAAAATGAAAAAGATAGGGAAAGAATTAGATGAAAAACACGTACTGTCAGAGGAAAACAGTGCTACTATAATCATGCATGCATACAGACACAGGGGAAGGTTCTACTTACATACAAACACACACTTAACAAAAAGGGTATTTATGAAGCATCACAAACAATGTAATCTGCTGTTTACTACAAGAATAGTAAATAAATGCTAGGAACTAAACCACAGCCTATTTTAATGCAATTCCTGTCTGCGCTGGCAGGCCAGGGCTACACTTCTGAAAATATATTAGAAATAAACCACAAAAAGCTGTATTCAAACAAAGCAAACTTTGTAAATATGAATTAATCAAGCGTGAAGGGCCAACAAAAACTGCCCTGAAGTCTCCATGTGTCCTCCTCATGCAAAGCAATGACTGGATAGAGCTAGCTGCTTCCTCCATTCTCCTTAACACGACATTCAGTCCTTTTGCTGTTGAGATACAGGAGGGAATTTACGCTGACACCAGCTGAGTCAGAAACAGCTTTAACAGGGGGAGGGGAAGAAAACCGCTCCCTGGCCTGCGCGGGTGAGAGTGAGCACAGCCGCTTGCACCTTGCTGCGTGTAATTGATGGCTTTCCCTGGCAGAGGTGGTCTGTGCTATTGGGGTGAGGGGGGGGTCAGTGAGCATGGTCGGTTATCTCTTCCCAGTGTAGTCTTTTAGGGAGCCCAGGGTGCTATGGCTCTCCATGATAAAGCTGCATGATACAGGGAAGCTGGCCTGTATGAGGGATGGGGGGAGAAGCAGCGTGATGTTAACACCCGTGGCTTGCAGCCCCTGTGTTAGCTCTGGTGACTGGTGGGCAGACCGGTTATTCTGCTAGGAAGCGCCCGAGGGCAGCATTGCCTTTTGCTGGAGTATGCTCCTGAGAACCAGCGTAGTGCTGCAGTCTTCCCTAAGGATCGTGAGGCTTGTTGGGGTGGAGCAGGTTGGATCCTAAGGTCCTGCCGTGGTCTGTTCTTACATGTGAAAAGAAACGCATTGTAGAAGCCGAAAGTCCTATGTTTTGTTTATGGACTGCAGTCCATTGGTAGGGTGGGGTTTGATTTTTTTTTTAATGATCCTTGGGTTTTCAGGGTTTAGCCTTGTCTTCCCTGGTAGGGTAGATAGGAGGGATGAAAGTGAGCTTTATGGACTCACCTTGTCATGAGTCCTACAGCTCTATTTTGTGTCTATGCTAGTAGGTCTAAGTTACTGCGGCAGGCTTTTAGCAGAGAAGCACAGATTTCAGTGGGGAGGACTGCTCCTAGCTGTACGGGAAGGGGGAGTGGGAAGAAGTTAAAAAATGCTGATCTCTTAGAAGCTTACTAGATGAAATGGTTAAAAGTAATAGCAGTACAACTTCTGAATGCTGGCAATGATGTGTCTCATGTGTGTAATGAGTTCCAGGAAGCTGTATGGTTGTATCAAAGGGGCAAGGCAGACTTCAGTGGGGAGTGCTGGCAGGGAGAGAGTTACAGCATTGCTGGAAAGCCAGACTGGTAGTAGTGTCTCTGAACAGTGTTGAAGTCTGCCTTCTCTGTCCCAGGCTTTCCAGGGCCAGCACACTGCTGGCATACCTGTGTTTGGTGGTGAGGGAGTGAGGGGCTTAGAAGTGGGAGCTCTCCTGGATTGTCTTTCCAGACCTAATGTGTTCTTCTTTTGCAGGTATGGACCAGGCTGAGGAAGGACCCTGAACCTGCCTTGATGGCTGTAGACCTCAGAGTTGCACTGTGCTGCCTGCCTGGCTGCAGCTCAAGCTACCTTGACCTATAAAATAATTTCCAGCCTCTTGTGAAACACAGTCAGTAACTGTTCTTTGATCACTTAAATATTTTCCTATCCCCCATCTAGCCAAACTCTGTCTCTTTGGCACCATTTACAACTCAGAAAAACTTCAGGCAGCAGAATAAATTGTTTCCTTGTTTGCAAAAATAAAAAGAAAATAACACTACCCCACTCAAGGGGCATGGGGACCTTGTTTGCCCTGCTTCAGCTTGGAGTGAGGTTTTTATGGGCAGGTTATAAACCCCTGCACAGCAAGCTCTGTAATATTGACAGACCTTTCAGCGTAGCTGCTTTAATACCTCTGCTCTGACAGCAGCAACACCGTGCATCTCAGGGGATGAGATCAGAAGCAGGCGGACATTTTCAGCTATTGGCAGGCTTGTGTATACTTCACAGAAGCCTTTATCTTGCTAAGGAAGTGGAGACCTTTCAGCGCCTCTTGGTGGGGAGGGGGGAGGAATTCAACATGAACAAGGCAAACCCATTCCTGCCAAAGCTACTGGTTTGCTTTGAGCCTCCGGTTGCCTGCAGCAAGGGCTGCTTCTCTGTGCTATGGAATAGTGACGGTGTCCTGCTTCAGAGGTAGCTGCATAATTTTCTACCCACAGCAGAGCTTGGGATCCTTCTGTGAGTGGCATTAATGGAAGGTAGGCCAGAGCTTAACAAAGTGTTGGCCACCCGATTTCCCATGCAGTTTAATGGGATGCCATGGCCTACCTTCACCTAAGTGATGCTCGAGTGTGGAAGTATAGTAGCTTTCAAGGTCACTCAGCAATACTGGCCAGTGGTTCACGGGCCAAATCCTACAGAGTCTGCAATGTTAGCTCAGCTCTGGGTAGGGGTAAAAGCCCAAGCAAACTCTTTTGTGGGGTGGGGGAAACAGGACCTCACTTCCCCCTCGAGAGGCTCTGGAGAACCGTTTTGGGAAGGTGAGGGCTGCAGTATGCCATCCTCAAGTTCTGTATTTTTCCGTGAGAGAGACTAAAGCAGAACTATGTTGGGAACAAGCAGAATCCTGTCTGAGAGGTAGCTTGGACTCTGGAGGTCCCATCAAAATCTGTTTTGTACTGTATGTGTACTATGGCATTGCCTTTCTCAGCCCCTCTAGTTTCCAGCAGGTTTGGAGTACTATTACTCCAGTTGTAGCGGTAGGGAAGTAGAGTCCCTGACAGACCGTGCTCAAGTAAGGTCACGCTGTCTTCTGCAGACTTGGGCTTGCCTAGAGTTTGCTAGATAGGTGCAGGGAGGAGATACGCAGAGCCAGCATGGTGCCTGTTTGCCCCAGCTGAACTTGGTCTTGGTGGTGAATCCTGCTGGAGGATGGGGGTCTGGTAACTGGCTCAATACGGAGAGTGGGGACCTTTCTCTGTGGCTGGCAACTCAGATCCCTGCTTGCTGGAAGTCGAGGAATTTACTCTACTTGAACTCCCTAGCTCCAGGCAGCCTGCTGGTAGATGTTCTCCAAGGAGATACCTGAGGCAGAAACTTGGTACCGTATATAAGGGAGAAGCAGCCAGCAGGGTGTGATGGGGTGGACCTTGTTCTAGAGCCGTCACCGGGCCAGCGTCCAGCCACCAGTGTCACAGCGCTGAGGACCTGCAAACGCCCCTCTGTGTTTCCCGTGCCCTCTGTCTGGCACGTTTTCTTCCGCAGCCTTTGGTCCTTCCTTATCGTAAATCCTGTAGGATTTAACTTCTAGCTACTGATCCTTTTGACAGTAATGGACCATTAACTAACTAGACATAAAATTGAAAGTGTAAATCCCTCTCCCTTGGGGAATCAGAAAGCAGGTTTAGGATGCAGGCCATGAAATGCAGGAGTGCACTGTAATCACAAAAGAGGCCTGATTAACTCTGCCTGCCCAGCATCCCCAGGTCTGTGCTAGCTGATGAACAAGAAAGCAGAAGCTGAGGCTGGTACTGCAGAACCATTTGCATCTGCCAGGGGAAAGCCTTTAGTCTCAGCGTTTGAGCTTGTTTATCCCATTGCCAGGGTCTGCCCTGTAAGACAGTGAGGGGAGTCTTGGCTGCTAAGGAATGAATCATTTCTGGAGTCTGATGCTGCCTCTGATTGCAAGCTTGGTGGTTTTTCCTTTTTTGGGACAGGGTGAGAAGGGAAGACCAGGACCAGGAGCTTTGCTCGCGTCAGAGGTGAGGGGGGAAGAAGCACAAGGTGCCTCTGCCCCAGGGGAATGGCCCACACTGCTCCCACCAGGGAGAAGGATGAGATGATGCAGCAGCTCTGCAGGTTGGTGTGCACCAAGTCTAGTTCCCAACACTTTCCCTGAAATCTCCAATACTGTGGCAGGACTCTGCTATGTACATGTGGGAGTGAGTTTGCTGCTGACTCTGTTCTCTGACCTTGAGATCAGTGCCCACTGATTAAAAAATTAATTACCTTCCTCTTGAAGGAATGACTGTACTGTCAAGGTCTCCCAGGCCCTTAATCAAGCATCCCCCTTTGAAAGAAGTTTTGATTGAATTGCAGTAAGCTGTCACTAGAGCCAGGATGGCCAGGTTAGAGGGGGATGAGTTCAGAGACCTAACTGGGCTCTGCTTGTGGTGAATGGAGTGGTTCCAAACTTCTCAGAGAGAAGAGGGGGAAATGGGTTCAAAAGCAGTTTAGTTATGCAGAAACTAAGTATCTTGGGCAGTCTGAGTACCGGCCGGAAATTATACAGGTTGCAGTAGAAAAACTAGCTGCATGTATGGATGCTATCCAACATGGGAACAGTGTAGGAGAAGGAGAGGACCTGGCCTAGATTCTCACTGGGCTGGAGATGCAGTTTTTACAGATTTGAGTGCTCAGTAGTAAGTAGCTTGAGGCTTCCTCTTCTCTGTGCTATGTTCTTTCTTCATGCTCTGCTTTGCAACCCCAGAGTTAGAGGATAATTTGCTCCTCAAACACAGGGTTCTCCAGTAATCACTTGATCGTCGCAGCTGGGCTTTGGGAGGAGCAATGCCGGCAGGGGACTGGCGAGGCCATGTCACCTGCCCTCCCACCGCCTCTGAGGTCCCTCTGAGCCTGCAATGGAGGGACTCCAGGCATGGTGATGATGGTAGGCAGGGCTGGGGGCGGTCTGTATCGCCGCAACCAGTGTGACTCCTCCGGGGAAGTGAACTGCCTGGTGACTGCTGGCCAGTGGCCCCAGCACGCCTCAGCCAGCCTCACCTCGTGTGTATGCTCTGGCATTTCCCTCCTCTCCTTGCAGCCCATGGCCACGCTCCTGCAGCCGAGCTGCGTGCTGGTGCCTGTGCTATTCATCATGCCAACAGCACAAGAGCAACTGGAAAAAGTGTCTGGAATTTATCACCCGTGGCAGGAGATTTTGTCTGTAATAAAAAACACTTTCCCCCTTCCCTTCTCTCATTATTATTATTATTAAGAAGCTTAATGCCATACGTCTTGCTGTTTCATAAATAACCCCTATAATCAAGCAGCACTGGGTAAATGGGCAGTCCAGCTTGTGCAATTTGTTTGGCAAAATGAATCCAGAGCAATATGAGTCTGTGGAGGAAAGACAAATAGAGCAGCTTGGATTAATGTGTTAACCAAGAGAAAAATGGCTTGGCAGCGTGGTTGATGCTGTATTTATCCACACAAGTGGAGGTCAGGGCTAATCTATTAAAAATAGAGTACAGAGCTTGCCAGAGCAGTCAGTGTCTCCGGGGAGGGACAGCAAGAAACACGGTCCTGCCAGGGTCATGGAGAGGAGCTGAGCTCAGGCTTGTCGGGGGGGGTTAGGCCTTTCTGCACTGTGGGGAGGCAGGCAGTGTTGAGAGGCTAAAGGGACCCCACCCTCAGCTGACGGACACACGGGCTGCAGCAGTAGGGCTAGTGTTTGCATTCCTTGTGTGTCTTGGCAATGCAAGTAGCCCTGGCCTGGTCTAGGTGCTGGGCATACCTGCAGACAGACATTGCTGCAAGGAGCAGACAGTCTAGTAAAAATCACCAGCAGGTTCTTGTTGACTCTTTGACCTTCTGGGCTTTTTTCATGCCTTTCTTCTGAATCTCTGAAAGTGTCCAGCAGACTTTCATTCAGCATCAGTCCTTCCCTGGCCTATTTGGTGCATTTTAATTGTTTGCAGGGAAACCAGGAGTCCTGACTCCTTATTTTGGGACTGAGCAGGTCAGAGCTGGCTACTGGCAAAAACGTTCCAGCCAGAAAACCCCTGGTTCCAGCTGGGAGACCCCAGCCAACCACGGCTCCTTTGCCATTTGCTGGCAAACAGGTTGTGCCTGGCCAGGGGACGACGTTGCCTGGCTGGGGGACAGGCAGGAGGGGAGCCAAATTCAAGCGCCTGTGCGCTGGGAAAACCTCTGAGCTGTATGGAAGCTCAAGGGGACCCTCAGTCTCTGCAGTTCACAGAATCACAGAATCAGTACGGTTGGAAAAGACCTGTAAGATCATCGAGTCCAACCTGGGGAAAAAAAAAAAAAAAAAAAAAAAAAAAAAACACACCAACCACACAACATCAAAAAACCCACAAAAAAAAAACCACAAAACCCACGCCACACAACAACAATAACAAGCCACAACCCACCCAACACCACACAGCACCATGTCCATCAAGCTACATCCCACAATGCCACATCCACACGCTCCTTGAATACCTCCAGGGAGGGTGACTCTACCACCTCCCTGGGCAGCCTATTCCAGTGTTTCACCACTCTCTCAGTGAAGAACTTTTTCCTAATGTCTAGCCTGAACCTCCCCTGTCGCAACTTGAGGCCATTTCCTCTAGTCCTGTCACTAGTCACTTGGGAGAAGAGACCAACACCCACCTCCCCACAACCCCCTTTCAGGTAGTTGTAGAGAGCGATAAGGTCTCCCCTCAGCCTCCTCTTCTCCAGACTGAACAACCCCAGTTCCCTCAGCCGCTCCTCATAAGACTTGTGCTCCAGACCCTTCACCAGCTCCGTCGCCCTTCTCTGGACACGCTCCAGCACCTCAATGTCCTTCTTGTAGTGAGGGGCCCAAAACTGAACACAGTATTCGAGGTGCGGCCTCACCAGAGCCGAGTACAGAGGCATGATCACCTCCCTGCTCCTGCTGGCTACACCATTTCTGATACAAGCCAGGATGCCGTTGGCCTTCTTGGCCACCTGGGCACACTGCTGGCTCATATTCAGCCGCCTGTCGATCAACACCCCCAGGTCCTTTTCTGCAGGGGAACTTTCCAGCCACTCATCCCCAAGCCTGTAGCGTTGCCTGGGGTTGTTGTGGCCGAAGTGTAGAACCCGGCACTTGGCCTTATTGAACTTCATCCGGTTGGCCTCAGCCCATCGATCCAGCCTGTCCAGATCCCTCTGCAGAGCCTTCCTACCCTCAAGCAGATCAACACTCCCTCCCAACTTGGTGTCGTCTGCAAACTTGCTGAGGGAGCACTCTATCCCCTCATCCAGATCATCAATGAAGACATTAAACAAGACCCGGTCCCAAAACCGAGCCCTGGGGGACTCCGCTTGTGACCGGCCGCCAGCTGGATTTCACCCCATTCACCACAACCCTCTGGGCTCGGCCATCCAGCCAGTTTTTTACCCAGCGAAGAGTGTACCTGTCTAAACCACGGGCCGCCAGCTTCTCTAGGAGAATACTGTGGGGAACAGTGTCAAAGGCTTTGCTGAAGTCCAGGTAGACAACATCCACAGCCTTTCCCTCATCCACTAGGCGGGTCACCTGGTCATAGAAGGAGATCAGGTTGGTCAAGCAGGACCTGCCTTTCATGAACCCGTGCTGGCTTGGCCTGATCCCTTGGGTAGCCTGCACGTGTCCCGTGAGCGCCCTCAAGATGAGCCTTTCCATAACCTTCCCCGGCACCGAGGTCAGGCTGACAGGCCTGTAGTTCCCCGGATCCTCCTTCCGACCCTTCTTGTAGATGGGCGTCACGTTGGCAAGCCTCCAGTCATCCGGGACCTCCCCCGTTGACCAGGACTGTTGATAAATGATGGAGAGCGGCTTGGCAAGCTCCTCCGCCAGCTCCCTCAGCACCCTTGGGTGGATGCCATCAGGCCCCATAGACTTATGAGTGTCCAGGTGGCATAGCAGGTCGTTAACTGCTTCCTCCTGGATCATGGGGAGCCTATTTTGCCCTCCATCCCTGTCATCCAGCTCAGGGGGACGGATACCCTGAGGATACCCGGTGTGGCTGTTAAAGACTGAGGCAAAGAAGGCATTAAGTACCTCAGCCTTTTCCTCATCCTTCGTGACAATGTTCCCCGCCGCATCCAGTAGAGGACGGAGATTCTCCTTGGCCCTCTTTTTGTTGTTAATGTATTTATAGAAGCTTAGTTGCCACATTGCTGAGCTCCAGGCTGGGCCTGGTGAGCTCTATTTGCTTGTTTCCTGCTAGACCAAAATGCTAGGGCCAGAAAGGGTGTGCTGGTGAGCAGACCAGGCTGAGCAAAGACCTCCAGCCCTGCAGGATGCTCAGAGCGCTACAGGAGGAGGGAATGCGGGAGGCACAGCCCTTGAGCACCCTTGGAGGCAGCAGGGATATGCAGAAGTGAAACAACAAAGTCGGTACCGAGCCCGCGATCGGGACAGTTTTCCGAGATGAATAACTCAGTAACAACTAGTTTGTTATTAAGCAGGCACTCTTTAATACAGCGCTGGGCAGCGCTGGGGATTTGTCCACCACGAATGCTCCAACGGGTTAGCAAAGCACCTCAGTTCATATACCAAAAAATCATACATATACATCAGAATTCTAAAAAGGGCGGTCTTACGTGGATGAGTTCCCGGAATTCATTTGCATAGTCCCAGCATGCGCAGTAAAATTAGGGTTAGGGTCTTTTCACCCTCCGGTGGTCATTCATAGTCTTCCTCACACTGTCCGCTAGTTGAACTTTGGCCTTCCTTTGTCCATACATGGTCATGGAATTGGCTCATCCATCCTTTGGCCTCGGAATGTTACAAAAGGGTCAGTTTGAACTAGTTCTTTGGCGCTTATCTTGACACAAACATCCCGAGTCCCTGTTATCAATGATATACTCAGGAGGCATAATGAGCTACCTCAAGGCCCATTTGATCTTGTCAGGAAGGGGGTTACACGTCTTGAAACATCCTACTATCAACTCTGCTCAGCAAATAACTAAAACTATGCAAGTAAAGCTTTTATGTATCACAGCAGGGTCTCAGCCAGGGACCGTCAGTGACTTAACCCTTCATTCAATACGACTTTTCATCTCACCTTTCACAGTGCCAGCCCTTTTTGCAGAGCCCAGCCAGGGGGTGTAGGAGGAGGTGAGGACAGGGCAGGCCATCCTGCATGCCGCTGCTCCTCCCTGGGGTGCCTTGGGACCCAAACTCCCAGGGAGAGCAGCTCCCTGATGCTGCCCTCCTCCTCTGTCATCTCCGCCTTGCCCAAGAGCACGGAAGAGGTCTTTTGCCAGGCTGCTTTCTGGGTCCGAGGACATTTTGCCTGTGCAGAAGCAGCTCTGCTTAGCCCTTTCCCAACCATGCAGCTACAGGAGCCTGCAGGGAGCAAGCCCTTGTTTGCATCCTCACTGCCGCCAGCCCTAGGTCTAAAACTTAAGGCTTGTGGCCAGTGGCATCACAGACAGAGCTTCAGCTGTGTCTCCTGCCATTCCCACCACCAGTTCCCCCGTGGAGGAGACCTGTGTTGCATCGCTCTTTGGTGACTTGGTGCAGGCTGGCCTCGTCAGGCCCCTGAGCTCCACTCATTTGGGGAGGGGGAATACCTCCTCCCTTCCTCAGCAAAGCCCAAGCCAAGCTCTTCCTTCCATTTCCAGAGCACCTTCCTTTCCCAGCAAAACAACTCCCACGTTGCCGGGGGAGGGGGGGGGTTGGCAGCTCTTCTGCAGAATGTGGTGTTCCCATGGCAATGGGGATCTGTCGCCCTTTCCAGTCTGCAGACAGCGGGAACGGGGCGGGGGGGGGCGAACGGGACCCCCCGCACCGGTGCGCGCCCCGGCCGGGCCAGGCTGGAGAGCCGCTCCGGCGGCGCCCCCCTCGCCCCCCGCCCCAGGGGCTTCCTTCCCCGCCTGCCCCCCGCACCCCGCCCGGCGCGCCGGGATGGGGCGAGCCCCCCAGGGCCGGGGCCGGGGCCGGGGCCGGGGCCGGGGCGGGCCCGGGCCCGCAGAGGCAGAGCCCCCCCCGCGCCGCAGGGCCGGGGGCCGAGCCCGCGTGACGCCGCCCGGCACTGATTTGCTGGGGCCGCCCGCCCGGTCCGCCCAAACTGCGGGGGCGCCGCGCCGCCCACAGCCCCGCCGGTAGGCACGGCCCCGCCGCCGCGCTGCCCCGCTCCGTCCGAGGGGCCTCCGTGTCTTCTGTCTGTAGTAACGCCATGAGTACCGACCACAGCTTAGTCAACGTACACCGAGGTTGAGATCCACCCTGTAAAAACCAGATGCATCAGTCCAAGTTGGCCACCCTGAGCTCCCTTCACGGACATGACACAGACAACTCCACGGGGGGATTCATCTGACCACCCTGGATACCCACTCTAGGCTGCAGAGGAGAGCCCGTCTTTCGCATCTGTCCCATTCCTGGACATATGCTCCTTCCCGAGGAGGACTGGCAAAATCTTCTCTGTTCTTTTTTGTCACGTCGCACTGCAAAGCCATCTTGTCCAAAGGCCACTCATTCTTTCGGGCTGTGGACTGCATGATGGCTGTCAGGACAGACTGGGGATTGAAGAACCCAGCAAGCCACACTGAGGAGGGTAAGGAAAAGTCTCCTGTCCAGGCCTCCAGCTCCTTGACGCGAGTGAGGAGGTCAGCAAACCATGTGCCCAGGCTGGCTGTGGAAGGGTGAGCCCTCTTTATCCAGGACTCGGGCACCGTGTCCAAGAAGAGGGCATTCTGCAGGTTCTCCACGTCACTTGTCATGGTCAGTTCTCCCTGAGTGAGAAAGGGTAGAATTAGCACTGACAACTGTTTAACCTGAACAAAGCCTCCTTGAAAGCAGAGACTGAGCTAGGAAATGTGAAAGAGCATGACATCCTACACAGTCACAAGTGTTTACGTACTGTGAATTTCTTAATGAGTTTTGGGTTTTCATGAACACCTTCTATCGCATATTCCTGCATCGTCATCTTCCTACTGTAAAAATACTACTTGGAGGAAAAGATGCATTACACAGTGACAATGAGCAGTATGTGAGTTGTCTCAGTGTTGTTTCTGTTCTCGCTCACTGAAGAGCTTTATGGTGCGCCGCGCATGCGCAATGTGTCCTTCTTTACTGCTCTCGCTGCAGCCACCGTGTGACCACAATGCGGTACTGCAGAGGGACACCGCGCATGCGCAATTGCGGGTTTTTTTCCGAGCTCGCTGCTGCCACCATGTGACCAGCGCCCGGTACTGCAGTCGGAGTTCGCGCATGCGCCATGCTGGAGTTTTTGCCGCCCTCGCTACTGCCGCCCTGTGACCAATGTGCGGTACTGCAGCCCGGGGCCGCGCATGCGCGGTGGCTTTCCCTGGAGCCCGAAATTAAGCCCTTTTTGCCCGAAATTATTTCCTTTTTTTTTTTTTTTTTTTTTCCTTTTCTCCCCATGGCGAACTCAGAATCAGGGGGTTGGGGTATTTTCATGCCATGGGGGCAGGTCCCGTCCCGTCCCCCCACCCGCGCGCACGGCCCCTTTTAAGAGTCTGGTGCATCACAGACGTTGACACTCACGGAGCGGTTGACACACAGCCCCCACCTACGGAATGTGCTGATGTTGTGTACAGCATCTATTGCCACTGGGGTATCCCTTTAGAGATACAGGTCTTGACACAGAGAACTATTTACGCTTCTCTACAACACGTTCAGACTGACAAAAGGGTAAGTAGAGATAACAGAGCTCCGTTTAGACCCTGCCTCTTGACACTACACGGGAGTACCTATTCAGACACCTGCTAACACTTACCTGCTTAGACCACGCAAGTTTGGACTTAGGTATTTCGACACCCGAGTATCTTTGCAGACCTCGCTATTTACACTTGTATCTGGTTACGCAGCTGTACACTCAGATCTCCGTTTACGCTTCTACCTCTTTAGACTTACCAGGTAACGCGTAGCAAGTGCAGCCAGCTCTGTTCAGAGCTCTTTTCTATTTTAAACACCTCTGTGTGTCAAACGTCTTTTTTTTTAGCATTTTAAAGTCCTTTATTTAATTTCTACATACACGAGTTATTTTTGTATTTTAAACCCTCTATCTCTATTTAGAATTTTCTGTATTCCAAAATCCTTTATATAATATAGTAGACATAGGGTTTTATTTTTAAATCCTTATATATATATTAAATGAGCATTTTTTTTAATAACTACAAAACCGAGACTTTTCTCTATTTCAATGCCTCACACCCATATTTAGAGGTTTTAATTTTTTTTTATTTTTTTTTTTTTTTACACTCACCCCCATGAATTTTCAGGCATTTTTGGGCTGGGACCCCCCTTTTTTGGCAGGACCCCCCTATGACCCACCAACCCCCACTCACCTGCTCCTCCACAGCACCATCGCCCCCCCCCCCGCCTCTGATGTCATTTGGGGCAGCCCATTACACCCCCCAGACCCTTCCAACCCCACCCTTTTTATTCACCCACCCCCCAAAAAAAAGACACAAAACAAGGGAAACTGCCCCAACCAGCAGCTCGTTACTTTAATAATGTCATTCACATATGTACATGCCCGCCCCCCATAAAGGGGGCTCTGCTAGACAAATAAAGGGGCGGTGGCCCCCCCAAACAGTTACAGTCCCCTCGGCCCCCGTCCCTGAGGTGGCAGCTGCCCCACAGAGAATGCCAGAGGATGGTGCCACGTCTCTTGCTCGGGCTCTGCTCCGTGATGCTCCCCCTCCGTTCCAGCGCCAGGACGGGCTGCCCTGGACCACAAACGTCCCTGGCCCCGCTTAGCCCCGGACTCTCCCCCAGACAGCCCTGGCTGCCCCACCTGTGGGCACCCACTGGAGACAGAGCCAGGAGGCCCCAGACACAGGGCTGGCCGCTTACCCTCAGTACACTTAACGACCGGCAGGCAAACCTGGGCTGGGGGGTGTCCACTGAGCACCACGGGACCCTTACAGCAACGCACCGGGGCAACAGAAACCCCAAATTCTATTTCAGCACATTAAAAGAACAACACAGAAGAAAGCAGACGAATTCTGACAGAATAAGGGACAGGACAGTCGTCGCGCTAAAGTAGGATTCTACATAAACAGGTCAGCTCAAGCTACAACTCATCCTTTAAAAGCTAGAGCGATTTGAACTCTTAATAACTGATAGGATTTTGAACACATCCTCAGCATAGAAGTAAAAGCTCCTCCTGGTGTGGGAAGGCGTCTCGACCCTTCCTTACGGCACTGCTGCAGGGAGGTAACCCCGTGAGGCTGCGGGACGAGGTTGCGCCGTAATACGGACCTACGCTTACAGATCCAGCACAACAGCTACAGCCCTTGCACTGCTGCTGCACATCCTGCTTGCTTGGCCAATAAAATTGGAAGTGAAGGGTAAAACTTCAAAAAGAGTAAAATAAAAAAATAAAGAATAAATTTCAGTAATTCACTTTATAACAGAAGGTGTGTGGATGTTTACATACATCCAAGAAAAATACGTACACTATAATGCAAAAGGAAAATCAAATACTTCAAATTTATCTCGCATAGCTGTGAATTGATACCATTAAACTGTCTATCCGCAAAATGCACAGTTTCAGTTTGACTAGGGCTTTTTTTTCTGTGCGTCACACAATTAGGAGGGACATCCGGCCAGCTGCACTGCCCAAGAGACGCTACTGAACTGCCAGGGAAACGTGCCACTGAAAGCGAGACGGACACAAAGTGCTTCAGAGCACCCTGTCAAAATACTGGCAAAGAGCCCCGTAACGTTCTACGGCCTCTCTTTTTAAAGACTTAGAACAAACACCTACCTGCTTAAATAAACCTAATAAATCGTATGCTACAGCTATTCGGCAGTTAAAGTTTAAACAATCCAAGTCAGGTTTTAAATGATACAATTTTCACTTTAGTTTTTTTAAAAAAACTTTCACTTATGACAGAAAAACCAGCAAGATAAGAAGTCACCCATACGGTTTTGCTTTTGAAAAGGAAAAATTAAATCCCCAGTACTTCAATACATAAGGCTACCGAAAAGGACTGGCAGATTTGCTAATGCTTTTGGCTGTACCGAAGCATGCGGAGGAACACGTTTTTATGGTATCTCGACTGTTACAACTGAGAACCTGCAGACCAACAACACCATCAACTTTGCTGGAAGACATGCTATGCTTGGGTCTCTGGAAGAAAAAGCCAGCATCTAGGGTTCCTGTGATCAGCTGAATGGATCAAGTCCATGGTTCTGACTTCATGGCTTATGCTTCGTTTTCTTGCCTTCTGCACTATGTTGCTCGCTGGCCGTAATCATCCCCTCTCCTCTATCAAGTGAGCAACATTTTCACGGCCAAAGTGCTCTTAACTCTGCATATCAATTTTTAAATATGCCAAAACTTGCCATCCATATTATTTTCATTAAAGGCTATCTGCTTATGTAACTGTTCCATTAAAGAGTCTAGATTTGACAGAAACTTCAGCAATTAGGTAAAGGCTTTATCCGAACAATTTACTTTTCAACTAACTACCCACTTGAGCCTCAAGAGAACCCAATGCTTGCCAGCTCTACCAGCAGGTCTTTCTCAGCAAGCCACTGGCATTTGTCAATTCTATTATATGTAGGTACAATAGAACAGAGGAATCTTACCACCTGGCACTGGCTCCCAGTGGATAGGATTTTAAGGAACGGATTAGAAAATTAGCTGTCTCTATATTTACAAAAGGTTGCCACCTTGTGCAAACAGCTTGAGAGTATGCTTTGATACTGGCATACACAAGGCAACTCACATCTCAGGGTGGATGCAATTAATATCAAAAAATCACTCTATGCATGATGTTGCAGTGTATAGCTGTGGATATGCTGAATGGATGCACATAGTATTTACATTTTTTAAATAAAAAAAAGGACACTGAGAAAATTGGATATAGATTTAAAACAAAGAGCAGCACAGCTGAAATAATCCCTAGGATCAAATATTTACCATGTACAAGGAATACCTTGAACAGCAGTGCTCTCTCCAGCCGAGTTCTGCAGTACTAAGACATGATCACATACACCTATTCTTTACATGAATCAAACCAGCTCATTCAACCTCTCCTGGCAGGATTTTCAAATCAAGATTTTCATAGTTTGTTTGGACTGAGTAGACTGACTAGATTGGTCTTTACTTTTCTCCAGGTGAGGTTTCCAAAACAAGAGACTCCAGGTGAATTACTGTACATGCAGAACTGAGAAGAACAGAAGCATGACTTCTTGTGCCTTATTACTGAAACAGCTTCACATGGGCTTTTTCTTTTTTCCTTTAACAGCACTGGAATGTTGACTCATCCTACCTGTGACCCACTAAAACCCTGAACATTTACGCCAAGCAGATAAAAAGTATCTTCCTATTAAACGTCATAAATAGGCCAAAAAAAAGTAGAGATGAAAACAAGCATCACTGCTACATAAGCAAACAAGGTTACTCAGCAAATTCCTATGAGCTGAAGTCCTTCTTTGGAGCTGCTCTACGATCTTTCTAAGTCCTCCTGCCAGCCCAGGACCCCTGAGAACAGAGAAAAGCACCTTCTGTCTGTCAATGCTCCAACAAGGGAAAGAGTTTCATTTCACAGTTTCTTTTCTCTGCACATCTTCTCCCTCACAACAGTAACAGAGGACAGGAGACAACAAAACAGTCTTGGCAAAGTACAGAAATGCACACCTGACAAAAGCAGATGTAAAAGCATCGCCTTGGGAAATAGAAGAGAGAACTCCATCCTTTCCTTTCAACCTGTGCTTTTGCAGCTGGCTGTCAGCATCACCAACCCAGCTTGCCTTTGCTCCATGGCATTTCCCCCCTCATCTCACTCCAGGCATGGCATCTCCTTGGTATATATTCTTACGGCATCCCCTGCTGCCCCTTGCTCAGGCTCCTGATGAAGTCTGCTCTGGTCCTCTTGCAGATGCAGAAGGCCACAGCACAGGAGGCACCTGCCCCTTCTGTTACATCTGTTAAGGAAGATCTTTCTCCTGGAGTCTGTTTTTTGCCTTATCCATGACCTATTTTAGCAAGCGTTATGAAGATACCGGTATCTGAGGCAATCAGGCTGCTAGAGCTACCCCAAAGCAGCCGTCAGTCTGCCTCATGAATGGAGGAAAACATGTTCTAGTTGAACCTCAAGTGACATGGCTTAAGCTAATCCCTTTTACCGTGCCACGGGAAGGTGCCTCAACCTTGCACAATGATCGGACGACAGTAAACAAATGAGGAAGCTTTAGTACTGACCAGTGTTAACTCCTTGTAACAAAGACACAATTCTGTTCTGGTTTGCTGCCTTCAACGGTTAAAAACAAAAGTACTGGACAACATAGCTCACATTGCAAATCTGGTCTTTTCTTCTCTGAACTTTTTCTTCCCCGCTTTACCTCTTTATAGTATTTGCCTTTTGCTTCCATTTCCTGGATGCGTCTTGGCATTTGGTAGCCGGAACAGGGCAGTATGCTTGTAATGAACTTTGTCACAGGTACATCTGCGCTGCAAAGGAGAACTTAAACAACCCATACATCAATGTGCCAAATTAGTTTAATGCAGAAGAGGGACCTATGTGTCACTGTGTACGGCTCTACCAAATGCCTATGATGACATCTGAAATTAGAGATCAGCTAGACAACACGTATGTTACCTGGGGAAGGAAAATATTTGTCGATCATCTCAGTGATAGGCCAAGTCCAGAGAACATGAAATAAGCTAGAAGTGTCTCTTAAACTTGGGCATCTCACTCCTGCCTCAGCACCAGGCACGGCTGTTAGGAGTGCTGGCACTTGCTGAACCCTGCAATTGGCAGCTCCAAAAGAATTCGATTCATTTCTTGGTACTGCAAATACCAAAATATATTCTGAAATGTATACATACATATACTTCAGACAACAAACATTGCCCTAAACATGTAAGTTTCAACATTAAGTTTTCAACTCCCCCAAGCTGCCCAAAGACCTTCGAAGCTTCTGCAGAGGGGTGTGCCAGCAGACAGCCAGCAGAAGCAGGAAGGTGCAGGAGGGATGCCCCAGCAGACAGAGGCAAGAAGCATTCTGGTGCCTCCTCACAACAAAAGGGAGAAGGAGCTGAAATAACTCTAAGGCAACTCAGCTCTCACTTTCCATTCTCTCCTGGACAGCCCATACTGAAAGAAAAAGCTGTACACTCATATTACACAAGCCCTATAGCCTGTAATTCCCACTGTCCTATCTGCAAACTGCTGGGGTAGCAATAAACCCACAAAGCACAACAGAATCTTCTGGGTTTTAAGCCTTTCATTTGCAGTGCTGTCCCTTAACAAGAAAGGGATCAGATGTTTATTACCATGAAGTAAGGAGGAGCAGAACCTTGAAAAGATGGGGCTTTAGGTTGTGCCTTGCTGCTGCAGAGTTCACATTCTGAAGCAGAACAAACATGACAGTATCAAATATAATAATATATAATTACAACTAATATATAACATGTAATCAGACATAATCTTTTTCCTTGCAGGTAAGAATCAAACAGCTCAGGATTACAGAGCAATAATGCTACTGCTCCTTTCAGGTTTCTGAAAAGAGCTTCGCCTTCCCAGGGAATTTTGCTTTTCACTTGATAGGTAGCCTGCTGAATCAGTAATCTATAAAGATGCACTCTTTCCAGAAACACCTAACACACTCTCATTTGCCCACGGTAATCCCAGAAGCAGTATTTTCTCATAAAAAAGTTGTACTTGTGAAAGTCTAGAGCTCATCCAGAGCCTCCTGGCATCAACAATCTTTGGAGCAGAGCCATAATAAAAAAAAAATTAGCTCCAGACCTACAGCAGATGTAAATCATCTAAGCTCTACTGATGTCGAAATGTAAATCACTACTGAAAATCTGAAAATATGATTACAAGGATCAAATTTATACTTGCTGCATCATCACTGATTTCAGGGGTTGTTTGCCCCTTTTACTGTAGCAGAAAGATCTTGCCAAGTAAAATACTTAGTCAAAAGGACACATTGAAGCTTTCCTGAAGTCATACCACACTCAAAAGTCCATTTTCCTCCTCTTTGCTCTTTGTCAAATTTTGCTTTGAAACAGAACTACTTGTCAGAGACCCGAGATCTGGATCACAGACAGCACAGCTCTTCTCTATCTTGGCTACAAATAAAGGTGAACAAAAATCACGCCCCTGTATTTGAGGTAATAAAAGGTCTAGGAACTGACGCGTGAATAGGGAGTGCAGCCACAATAATTATCAGTGGCTTCAGGTCATACTTCAGTCCCTCTTGGTCCTCTTTATACTTTTGAAAAAAGCGAATAGCCCAAATGGGCAATGGCAAGATTTGTAGCAAAGAATAACTGCAAGTTTTTATTTAGAAGGCCCAGCACTGACTTTCAGACACCACTCAGCACCAGTGATTTATCAGCACAGACACACTCTAAGCCACCATCTCCCCACACTCAGGAGCCCTCAGGTGGGAGACTTTGACAGTTCATGCTTCTTTCTTCCTCTCTCTTCCCTTCCTCTTCTGTAACTGGTTGCTTTCCTGTCCTCCACCTAAGATAATACGTGGGTGTTTTACAGCTTTTATGAGATGAGGCTTCCTGGACAAGTAGCCTTGCTCGCTCATGCACTACATAGCCGTACTGTGCTTTGGGCTACACATACAGACCCTGCGGTGCACGGTGGTGGTCTGGTCTGCTGCGGACTACGAAGAGGGATCCTTCCTCAAGGATGGAAGATGCTGCCGTCAAGATGTCCTTCGATTTCTTCTTCTTTACCTTTCTTCGGCCTCTCCAGCTTCAGCCACGGCAGCTCCTGTCCACAGCCAGTAAGCGCTCTGCCTGTCCCTTTTTGTCCCCATGCTGTGAGGACAGCAAGGCCAAGCAGAGACAACCCACGCAAGCCTGAGGCAGGTGCAGCTCCACCCCAAGCACACACACAGACCAAGACTGCACACAACATGACCATAATATGCAAGAACACCACACACAAAACAAACAACTCCCAGAGGAGGGAAGATGCCTCCAGACAAGCCCTACGGTGCTGCAACAGCATGGCACAGATGCTCTACAGCGGACCCAGGAAAAGCAGTCAAACGCCACAGCCCATTACAGAAAGTTACTGTCAAAACTGGAATGATGGATGCCCAAGAAGTCAGGCGCGAAGACCTAAGACCATAAGGATGCAGGGAAGAAATGCCGGAAGAGGACCCCGTGGAAACTGAACACTCAAGACAAAACAAGAGCTGCTGACACAGCCTGGATCACCACCACAAAGATGACTGTCCAGAAACATCTATGATGCAAAACACACATGACAGATCCATGCTTCAAGCTTTGGTTGTGAGACAAGAAGCACTCAATTGGCACTATGCCAATGAGGCAATGCATTCGAGACCCTCACGCTGGCTATTGAGGTGCTCGCCAAGTGCAAAAAGCAAGGAGGACATCAAGACCTGAGGAAGGTGTGGCATAGGACAGAGAACACAGACTATGCAAACAACACTATGAGATAGATACAGACTGAAACTTCCTTGCCTGGCACACTCATACCATGCAGATGGTCCCCATGCCCTCTGCCCAAATGTGATCCTGGACAGCCCTCTCCATGGCACCGACTTTAAAACCCTCGCCTGCCCTACCCTGCGTTGCCCTGCTGCCGAACCACCCACCCCCCCCCCCCCAAACATAGCATTTGCCCCTCAATTTAGCTTTCAGGCTGCTGGGAGTCAGATTTCATCCTCGACAAGGACCACACAGGCTAACTGGGCTGTTGCTGCAATTGCCAGGCTCCTCTTCATCTACAAAAAGAGACCACCTTAAGTCACTGCCACACCAGCCAACAGACCTCTTCCACAAAACCGCCCTCCTCAGAAGCATCCCAGCATTCTGCTCGTCTGCTCTGATCCAGTTCCAAAGTCTGATGATGCAGGCAGCATCACTTGTGGGACCTGGAAAGCTAAAACAACAAACTGACCATTGCGCTTGGAAACAATCGCCAGCCATGCTGCTCCTCTCTCCTGCTCAGCCTCACCTGAAACTCTCAGCCATTTCTGAAAAGAGCCCACCACAGCTCCTGCAAAACCAAAAGGGAAACACTTCACCAAGTTGCCTCACACTACTTTGCCATTCAACCCAGTCTCACCTTCTTGGGTTGGTCATCAGTGTGCGGCTTTGCCCCTCTGAGACTGCATGTGGCACCTGCAAAAAAAACCCACATAAGAAAAAGCACACTCTGAGATACCTCCCAAAATCACAGGCCACCTGCAGCAATTTCTCTCTCCCACTCCTTTACCTTGGCCGCTCACCCACTCTTAGTCTGATTCTTAAGGCTGCAGTGTTCAGGCCAGCACAGTATCTGTAAAAGCCAAACAACAGGGCATGCTTATAACTACACCAACCTTATAACACCTCAGAAATAACTGCTACTTCAGCCCACTGGTCATCACTCACCTTGCCTCACTCTGCTCCGGTGCAGACATACTGCTTCACAAGATGTTTCACACTTTCAAAACACAAAGCATAAGCTAGTCATATAGGCACCAACAGTGGCACATTCCCTCTGTCACCATGCACCAGCTGACATTCTTACAGCACTCTGCTTGCCTCCTCAGTCTCCCTTTGGCATTCAGACCCCTGCTCTTCAGCTGCAATAACAATACAAAGCAAATTACCTAGACGTTGACTGATAGACGTCTAACAAGCCAAAAACTGTCCCCAACTTCTGTGCTCCAATAACCTTGTCAATCTGTGCTTTGCATTCTGACCTGCTGGACGGAGCCACAGACACATCAGCAAGACCAGGAACAACAAGAAAAACATTAATACCCAAAACACAGTATGCACCCTTCCCTTTTCTCCTCCCTGCCCCCCTGATTGCCATGCCTCACATTTACTGTTTCCCTGCCCAAGCAGGCAAACACTGCTCCACTTGCCTCCCTTGGCTCCCATCCCATACTGCAGGGCCAGTTGCTATGTCATGCTCCGACTCATATAGTCAATCCATCTCTGGTGTCTCAGGAACCACAGCCTTTGATCCTGATGAGTCTTGGGAAAATGGCATAAGAAACACATTGGGATGTTAGATACCACTTTCTGTAAGAGAGCACCCACTGCACAAAATAAACTAACAAATCCCATTGACTTATGTAGATTCTCAGGCAACACAGAAGAGACCAAAGGAGGCACAAAACCCAAGCAATCGACCCCATCCTCCAGTCATGGCTCACGGTGCCATCCACTCACCGTGACTGTGGCACCTTACTTGACCAGACCTATTTTGTTAACTGCAAAAATAAGTAAACCCACCCACTGACACACAAAAATTACAGTTACTTCCGGATGACTCAGACACAAGCATACTGACAGTGCTGGCAAAACACTCAGGTTCACAAATGCCAAAAGAGATGTGGCTAGAGAGGGACTGTGGCTGGCATAATTTTCCCTAATGGTTTAAGAGCTCTTAATTGACACCATGACAGCAGTGCTGGCAAACCCCTCAACAGACAGCTTTGTCAAACGAGAGCTGTGACTGAAAGGGGACTCGAGTCTGGGCTGCTGAAAAATGCTCACATACAGAAGGCTACAGTCAGATAGCACAGCGCCAAAAAGTCTTACAACACAACCACATTGTCATCGAAGCAGACCAGAACGTGGACAGATGCAGAAGATGAGTAGATGTTCACAAGAACAAGACCAAAGCCAACAAAAATTACTGGGACACCAAAAATGAAGTTCCTTGGACTCAAATGCCTGATGAGAGCCCCACTTCTTGCCAATATATGAGCTCAAGAAGGAGAAGCCAGAGGTGATGCTAAGCAAGCAATTCAAATGCCAGTACAGAAGTATGCGTTACTTCAGATGGCAATAAAGTTCTGCCAGGTCTGACCATGGCACCTGGTTCTAGTATCTGTTAAGTCACAGGCCATGCACCCCATGCCAAGAATCAAACTGAATGATTAATGGCTCTACTTCACCGCGGCCTCCAAAGGACGCTTCTTCCTCCGACAATGGTCAAAACTGAGATCCTCATGCCCTCTCTCTAATGCGGGCTGGCCCTTGGGCACCTGTACAGCCTAACAAAACAGAGAAGATATTACGCTTGTGTACCCTGCTCTATCATGTTCTCAGTCTTCAACAAAATGAATGAAAAGAACAGTACTGTCCCCATCACTATATAACAGCAATAGTTTGCACAGTATGCAACTGAGCGATGTGACATCACGCACCCCTGTAACTGCAGAACTCTGCTGCAACACCGCTTCGCATTTCAGCAATGGTGCCCACTACCCCTGGCCACACATATGGGCCTGATTCCCTTGAGATGCATCCCAAACCCCTTTCCTTGTCACCTGGAAAAAATGTGTGAAAAGTAATTAAGAGAGTCTGGCAATTAAGATATGCCCTGAAGGCATAGGTGTACCACACCTTATCGGAGATAGCTGGCTTCCTCTTATGCAATTACACAGTTAAAACAAAAACCTTAACCTCTGAGACACTGTGAAAGGGATTAATGTATCCACATAGTATAGACTCAGACCATTGACCCACATATCAGACGTCCTTGGGGATGGCCCTGCAAAGACGAGAGGAAGCCCGATCCTAGCTCCCTAGATGTCCTGGAACTGAGCGCTCCGCTCCCCTTCCCACTGTGGGAGAAGACCAGTGAGGATATATTGCAAAAAAGAGGAATGTAAGCCCCAGGGACCAGAATGTCAAAAGGGGACCTGAGTCTACCTGCAGGCGCAAAAAATCCCAGGAGGCACATAAAATAAAATAACAGCAGAATGCTCAAAGACATATGGCATGGTACCATGTGGCAACTCAGACTATGAGATGGATGATATGGTGATGACGAGAGGCCCACGACAGAGGCAGCGCAAGACAGAAAGACATCAAGAAGCCTCAGCTGGGGTACCTACAAAGCCCCATACAGAATAACGAGGGTGGACAGCCAATTAAAAAAAAAAAAACAACCAGACAATGGTGTAATGGGGTGTCTCAAAGAGATATAAGATGAAGACTGTACAACTACAGAAAACTGTGTAAAATAGATGATGAAAAAATGAGGACAAGGAAACATTACTGACACAGCTGGAACCAGAGCTAACCTCATGAGACAGCATGGAAAAAACATCCAACTGGGAGAATGGAGAAGGCTTGCATGCCCAGAGACTGGGGGAACTGGGCGGGGGGGGGGTGGGGGGAAGCAGCCCCTGGTGTGAGACCATTATAGGCGTAGATAATACACATCCTCTTCTCCAAGAAATGCCAGGGAAGACCACTACAGAAATACACACCTACTGGATGCCTGTAAGAAGCAAAGCCTGTGAGATCCGGATGGATGGCAACGAAAAAGACTTGATAAGAACAATGGGGAGGGCCACAGTTATGGTGCCAAGAGGGGGAGGAGACCTCAGAGTTCTCTACGGTACATAATAATATACCTCACACAAACCAAATGAACAAGGGATACTATTCATTCTGTGGCCCACTTTGTGCAGCCTATTGTCCTACCTCTCTGGCCCATGATGTCTCTCTGAGCTATGGTTCCCACAATATTTGCCACACTCACGCCTAAATCACACTTTCTCATTAAACTAACCTCAAACCACACTATCCCTTCCATTGCCACTTAATTCCAAACTGCCCACTATCTGCTTCGGCCTGATGGTCGATGAAATTCATGCCATGGAGCATCCTGTCTGTGCTGTTTCTGAAATAAGACTTGCATCTCACGTTCGACTGCATGGCCAAAGATGCCCATGGCCTTATGGCACATTTCTTGTACACTTGGTCATTGCTCCCTTCAGCTGCAGAGCAACAAAAACTGAAGGGACCTCATCTTGACTCAGATTCAACTGCAAAGCCAGCCTGAATGCAAGCGATGACTCACCTCCTTTTCCCAGCCATCCCACAGTGCCAAAACCATCAGGGAGGGACTTATGCTCCTTCCCAACAGTTCCTGTTGTGTATCTGCGCCCCCAAACCCTCTGCCTCATCTGCTCTTTGGGAGCCACCTTTCTGAGTTGGGCCCAGTCTCCTGTGGGCACCCCCTATCCTCTCTCCTCCCAGATGGTCCAGGCTCTGCTCCATGCCTGGATAGTAGATGATTTCCACACAGTTGTTACCTAACAAGGGTCCACTATGTCTCCCAGAGACTGTAGGAACAACAACGTATCTTGCGGGCATCTCACACCCTGAAAAAGATGATGACTTGTATGCTTGCCACTTGCTTGAGAAGCAGTGAAACGTCATATCCAAATGTAGAAAAGTAGCCCCCCCCCAACCCCCGCTATTTACTCTTACTATCAGTCCTAGCAAAGAAGACATCATCACCGACTATCACGATCTCCAACAGACCCTGGGATGAAATAAGGTCCCTGCTGCAGTAAACTTTAAAAGTTCCAGAAAATATGATCTACATTTAACACACTAAAAAAATAAAATGCAGCTGCAGACTCATGAACTATCTCCCATCCCTGAACACCCTATATAAATTTACCAACCTGTGGAACAGCTTCATGCAATAAGCATGCTTTCTCTCGGACGTGCTGCTTGACCTTGACTCTTCCCACTGCTCTTAGCTCTAACAGAAGCTTTTGCTTCTCTGAGTTTGGAAATCTAGTGTCTAGCTCAAAGAGTGCTATTGACACAAGTAAATGCATAGCACTGAGCCCACAAGAGCCCACAAGCAGCCTGACCTCCTTGCTGAGGGGTCTATGGTTGATACACCCCCTGAGCCCTGCCCACCATCCACCAAAAGAGAGGAGAAACCATCAGAAGGCATAAGGAGAGCTGTCAGATCAGCAGCGAGCCATTTGCTCTGGTTTAGGTTTACAGCATACAAAGCACAGAAAAAAGAAATGGGCTATTACTGGAAAAGACGATACCCGCTTTTTTACAGCAACTTTGTATATCGCACCAACAATATGACCGGGTAGGTAATTAAGCTTATTTTTACTGGGGTAAAGACATGCCTCTGTTTAGAGCTTTAAAAACAACTTAAGTTCTAGTAAGTTATGTGTGAAAGTAGCTGATCAAATATGGTAATAGTATTAGCAGGGAGGGTAAAATGGAGGTAAAATGCTTTACTTGTAAAAAAAAAAAAATGCTATGCTGTTGCCATTCATTTCTATCAAGCTCACACATAGTACCCAACTTACACCAGTACTGCATTCTGCATAGGACTGAATGACACAGCTGAATTAGATCCTCTAAGAATCCTTTCTCTAAAAGATCTCCAGATTCAGAGGGAATTGCTTACTTTATATCACCACTAGTTCTAGGTTACCAAGATTCCCAAAATGTCTCTCCCGCTGACTCCCCTAACGGAAATAGACGACTCCCAAAAGACCAAAATAGGGCTGAAACACCAAAATGCATCAGAAACTGTAGTAAACACCTTAGATAACACCAAAGGGGCTAGAAGGACAATAAATGACAATACATAATAAAAAACACCTCGGGAGAGGTGCCAAGGAAGCTACATGAGTCCACAGACAGCAAGACCAACAAGAGAAAGCTCTACCCCACAAAAAGGCATACAAGAGTAGTCCTGAAGAAGCTAGAGGTGTCCTAAGAGGACTACACAGCCAAGAGAAGGTTCTGAGGCACTGTGGAGCCTCAAGATGGCTTTTGTGTGCAGCACAGAGGGGCTCAAATGCCAAAAGAGAGGGTCCCACATGGGGTAGAAGGCAAAAACCAGTGCTTTAGGGCACAGGTATGGTCTAAAGGCTGCTTTTGAGGGGCCTCAAAGGATCCTAAGGGTGCTACAGTGGCACAAGAATACTCACAAACACAACAATAAACTCAGGAGGAGATCCGAGTGGAGCACAGATGTCCTTAACGAACAATAGAGAATTGAGACTGCCTAGATGGCAGAGATGTCAAAAGAAGTGCTCTAAAGCACTAAGACGACCTCATAAGGGGTCCCAGGAGACCTACAAAATGTCAAAGAGTGCTACAGACCTGAACAAAGGCACTGAGGTGCAAGGAAGACATCAGATGCAATCATGAAAAGACTAGAGGGGTACTGAGAGGGCCAGAAGGGCAAAAGAAGACTCTAGGAAACACTAAATGTTTCAGAAGGTGTTCTGAAAAGGCCCTTAAAAGGATGAGCAGGCCTATATAGGTTTCTTATGTGTGAATAAGGCAGGAAGGCCTCAGGAGCAGTCATAAGGAGACCAGTGAGCTCCAAAGATGTCAAAAGGAGAGAAGAAATCTCTTAAGATGCAATGAGAGATGCATGAAGGGGCCAAAAGTGTCCTACAAGGACTACACAGGCAACAAAAGCCCTTGAGGCACAAAAGGATCACCATGCTACATCTGCTGTATACACCGCAAAAGTTCGGGAGGGGCTCAAAGACCAAAACAGGAGTCCCACACAGAATAAAAGGCACAGAGAGTCCTCTGGGGCAGAAGGAAAGCCAGACAATTACTTGTTAGGGAGCTCAAAGGATCCTAAAGCTGCTACAAAGACCAAAAAAAGCTTGGTGAGAAAATGAGGAACTGGAGAAGGGATGTGAACAGAGTACATCAGTCCTCAAGGGGCAAGGGACCAGAGGTATCCAGCCTAGATGGCATATGGAACAAAAATAGTACTCTGGGGTACAAGGAAAGCCTAAGGAGGGACGCTGAGGGAAAAATATATATGCAAAGACATCTACATAGGTAGAAGATGCCTGCGCACTGCAAGGAACACCTCAGTAGGCATCGTGATGGGACCGGACAGGTACCGAAGGAGGAAGACAAAAGGTGTCACAGGAACCCAGAAGGGGATCTAAGAAGGTTGCAGATGCTCTCAGGGGACCAGAGACAGAATGGATGCATCCTAGGTAGCACACAGGAAAAATAGACTGCTCTGGGGCACAAAAATGGCCACAGCAGAGGTTCTGAGGGAAGAAAAGGGAGGGGTCCAAAGTGTACTACAGAGCTAAAAATGTGCTAAGAGTAACTTAGAAGGCCTCAGACTACATCGAGACAAGGAGTAAAGGATTCCCGGGTAGGGTGGGAGTGGGCAGAGAGACAAAAGAAGGCTAGAGGACACAATGAGGAACTTGGGAGGGGATCTGAGCAGAGTACAGATGTCCTCAGGGGGGCAAGGACTGAACAGAGGCATCCTAGATGTCATAGAGGACAAAAAGACTGCTCTGGGGCAGAAAGACAGCCTGCAGAGGGGTCCAGAGGGAAGAAGATGGGTCAAAAGGAGGCTGCAGAGCTAAAAATGTACTGTGGGGCGCAAGGAAGGCCTCAGGAGGGGATCGTAATGGGAGTAGAGGGGTCCTGAGGGGACCAGAGGGACTAACAGAGACTCAGGAACACAATAAGGAACTCAGGAGTGGATCTGGGCTGGGTATAGATGTCCCTGGGGGGCCAAGGATGGAGTACAGGCATCCTACATAGTGTAGACAAGAAAAAGACAGTTCTGGTGCACAGACATGGCTTTAGGATTGGTTCTGAGGGAACAAGAGGGGTCCAAAATGTGGTACACAGCTAGAAGGGGGCTGCGGGGCAGAAGGAAGGCCTCAGGAGATTTGAGCAGAGTACAGATGTCCTCAGGGAACAGGGAATTAATAGAGACATCCTTGATCCTTCTGCACTCTGGGGGGGCAGAATGAAGGCCCCAGGATGGATCGCAAGTGGACCAGAGGGGTCCAAAGGGAGTAAGAGGTGCAAGAGAAAGCTTTGGGACATAATGGGGAAGGCAGGAGGGGTTCTGAGCATACCACAGGGTCCTCAGAGGACTATACAGGAAAGAGAAGGCTTGGAGGGCACAGTGGGCCCTCAGGACAGCTTCTGTGCACAGCACAGAAGTCTCACAGGGGCTCAAAGGCCCAAAGATGGGTCATTCTAGACAGGGTGTGAGGTCCAGGGTCTTTCAGGTGATTCTAGGGGTGCTTGGACAGCCATAGTGCTGTCCACATTTCCCTGGGGACTTCCCCGTGTGCTGCACACACACAGCCCTGCACCATCCCCACCTGGTACTGCCGCTCTTCAGGGCTGCTGCCGCCCCAGCCCCAGTTGTGGGCAAAGCTACTGCTGCCGAGTTGCCCTCCAGTGGCCCCATACCCTTCCCTGCTCCCCCTCTGCAACTGGGACAGCCCCAGGCAGCGATGGCCTGCAGGGCAGAGATGGAGGTAGAAAAAACAGGGAGGGGGAGCAGGACAGAGGAAGAGATCGGGGAAACAAGGGACAGGTAGCTGAACAGAGGGGTATGGCAAGAAAGATCTGGACAAAGATCTGGAAAATGGGAGACAAAGACAAGGAGCAGGCCAGAGGAGTAAAGAAACAAAAAAAGGACAGGGAGAAGGACAGACATGGAGGGGAAAAAAGTAATGGGCAGCAGGACAAAAAGATGGAGCAACAAAAAACAGGGACAAGCAGCAGGACAGAAGCACAGCAAGAAAAGGAGAGGGACAGGGAGCAGGACAGAGATGGGAGAAAGAAAAAATAGTGATGGGCAGCAGGACAGAGAGATGAAAAAATTCATACTTATAGGGCGGATGATGGATAGGGTGAGAAAGAGATGAAGGGGAAGCAGGACACAGGGATGCAGAAAGAGAAAAACAGTGACAGGGAGCACGACAGAGGGATAGATAAACAAGGTAAGGGACAGGGAGCTGGAAAATAGGATACCAAGAAAAACAGAGAAAGGGAGCAGGACAGAGAAAAGGGAGAGAAAGAGAGGGATGGAGAGCAATACAGAGCTGGAAAAATGAAAAACTGTGATGGGAAGCAGGATGGCTACTTCCCATCCTTCTTCTCAAGAAGAAATACTGACAGGGAAGAGGAAAGAGGGACAGAAAGACAGGAAGCGGGATATAGAGACAGAGAGAAAAAAGTAAAGACAGGGAGCCAGAAAATGGGATACACAGAAAAAGGCAGGGACAGGGAACAGGACAGTGGGATTAAAAAAAAGAGGGACAGGGAGCAAGACAGAGACCTGGAGAAAGAAAAATAGTGATGGGGAGCAGGACAGAGGAATAGACAAAGAGAGGGACAGGCAGAAGGACAGAGGGATGGACAGAGAAAGACAGAGAGCAGGACACATGGACAGAGAGAAAAGAATACAGGGAATGGACAAGGGGATTGCAAAAAAGAGAAATGCAAATCAGGACAAAGAGATAAAGAAGGGAAAAGAAGTCTTGGACTGTGCGGGAGGGGAGGGAAGGACAAGGAGTGGGAGAGAGGAGAAAAGGGACAGCCAGTCAGACAGGGGCATATAGCAAGCAAAAATGGGAGAGGCAACAGGAGTGGGGGGCTGGCGGGAGGGAGAGCGAGGAAAAGGGTGAGGGGCAGAAAGATGGAAAATGGGATACAGAAAAAAAGACAGAGAAAGGGAGCAGGACAGAGGAATAAAGACAGAAAAAAAAAAGGACAGGGAGAAAGACAGAAATGGAGATGGAAAAAGCAGCATTGGGGACAGGACAGAAAGGTGGAGAAAGGAAAAACAGGAATGAGTAGCAGGGGAGCGGAACAGAGAGACAAAGAGAGAAAAGGAGAATGACAGAAGGACAGATAGATCAAGACAAGGCAAGGAGCTGGACAGAGAGAGGGACAGGGAGAAGGACAGAGGGATAGAGAGATCTAGGCAAAGTGACAGGGAGCAAGACAGGAGAACAGGGAAAGAGAAAGGCTAGTGGGACAGAGGGACTGGGAGAAAAAGAGAGGGTCAGGGAGAAGGACAGAGGGATGAGAAAGAAAAAATACAGGTAGGGAGCAAAACAGAGGAATAGAGAGGGGAAAAGGAGACAAAGAAGGACAGAGGCATAGAGAGCAGAAACGACATGACAGGGAGGCAGATAGATGAAAAAAATAGGGACAGGAAGAAGGACAGAGGGACAGGAAAAAGATAGGGACAGGTAACAGGACGCTGAGTTAGAGAGACAAAGAAAGGGACAAGTAGGATGACAGAGAATTGGAGAAAGAAGACAGGGACGGGGATCAGCACAGAGGGACAGAGACAGATGGGTACCAGGACACTGGGATTGAGAGAAAAAGACAGGGACTAGGAGCAGGACAGAGAGATGGAGAAAGAAAAAAGTGGGATGGTGAGAAGGACAGAGGAACATAGAGATGGGCCAGAAGAATCACAGAATCACTAAGGTTGGAAAAGACCTGTAAGATCATCAAGTCCAACCAAAAAAAAAAAAAAAACAAAAAAACCACACCACACAACAACAACAAACCACAACACACCAAAACCCAACCCACCCAACACCACACAGCTCCATGCCCATCAAGCTACATCCCACAATGCCACATCCACACGCTCCTTGAATACCTCCAGGGAGGGTGACTCTACCACCTCCCTGGGCAGCCTATTCCAATGTTTCACTACTCTCTCAGTAAAGAACTTTTTCCTAATATCTAGCCTGAACCTCCCCTGGCGCAACTTGAGGCCATTTCCTCTAGTCCTGTCACTAGTCACTTGGGAGAAGAGACCAACACCCACCTCTCTGCAACCCCCTTTCAGGTAGTTGTAGAGAGCGATAAGGTCTCCCCTCAGCCTCCTCTTCTCCAGACTGAACAACCCCAGCTCCCTCAGCCGCTCCTCATAAGACTTGTGCTCCAGACCCTTCACCAGCTTTGTCACCCTTCTCTGGACAGAAGTACAGGGAGAAAGACTACAAGAATGACAGGGAGAGGGAGCAGGGCACAGGGATAGAGAGACAAAGAGAGGGATGGGGACTAGGACTGAGGGATAGAAAAAGAGAGGGACAGGGAGTGGTATGCAAGAATATAGAGAAGAACAGAGGTACAGGGAAGCAGAAAAAATGCCAGAGAGGGAAAGAGATGGTTGGGGAGTCAGATAGAGGGTGAGGGAGCCAGGCACAGGGATGGAAAGGCAAAGAGAGAGGTGTAGGGATGAAGAACAATGCAACAGAGAGATGGAGGCAGGGAGACTCAGAGAGGCGGGCTGGAATGTGGAGGGGTAGGGGAGGAGGAGGAGGGCTGGGAAGGACTGGGATGCAGAAGGAGACATGCACCAAGGGCCCAGAACTCACCACACTCCCTCTCTCAGTGCTGGCTAGAGAATTTTACAATTCAGACACTTCTCTCTTTTCCTTTTTCTTTCTCGCCCATCCTCTTCTGCAGCTCCAGTCACTTGACTGCCATCCACCTACAGACTATCTTGATGTTTTATAGCTCTTAAGTATAAGGCTTCATAGACACCTAGAGCAACACACACAAATACACGGGTTTATCATACTTTTCGTTACACATACAGCCCCCGGCTCATATTTTGGTCATCTAGCCTGCTGAGGACTACTAATAGGAATCCTTCCTGACCCAGAGAGACGGGGTTTCTCGTCTGCAGACAGTGACAGCTTCTAATTCAATCCACCTCATTCTATTCTTTCTTTTTCTGGTCTCTCCAACTTCAGCCATGGCAGCTGCTCTAAAAACCAAGCAAGTATTAGACTTTCCCCTTTTCAGAAACACTCATATGATAACGAGGCAAACCAGAGCCAACCGAGGCAAACCAAAGCCAGACGGTGCCAGCGGCACCCTCAGGGGAAGAACGCGCAACCCGCGCCTCGCCCTGCTCCCGGCACCGCGCATGCGCCCGAGCCGACGGCGTGAGGGAGGGGCCGGAGCCGGCTCCCGGGAACTGCGCGTGCGCAAAGGCCGAGCTGCAGCGCCCAGTTTTGGTCACTGGGTGGCAGCAGTGCTGCAGCGCCGCCACGCCCGGCGGAAGACCACGGCTCCCGGCATGCCACGCGGGCCAGCATGGCTGACCGGAAGCGCTTCCGCACCCGTGCCAGTCCGGTGTCTGCGACCTCTCCTGGTTCGCAGGTCCGCCCCTGGAAGTGGCGCCTGTAGTTTCTTGATAGCTCACCAATTAGTGTGACAGGCGAGGTTTGATTCTCGTCATTGTCTCCATGTTTGCTTTGTCAGGTCTGTGTCTCTGTATATTTTGCTTCTGGCATCCTGCTTTTCCCTTAGTTTCCAGGCTGACAGGGTCCCTGATCAGGTACGTTTGCTGGAATAAACATTCTCGTCCTCCCACATGCTGTCATCAGTTAGTGTGCCTGACCAGGTTTGGTGGTCAGGTTGGTGGCCTTGTGTGTCCTTCTCTATGGCTTCTTCCTTTTCTTATTACCCCTTCTTTAGCATTGAGAAGGGTCCTTGACCGGATACCCTTAAAGGAGCAAACACTCTGCTTCCACATACCCTTACCAACAGCAGCTTCATTTCAACAAGGTCAGACTATCCCTAAGAGCCTGATATATCAGCTAGGCCTTCTCCACAGCTGAAGCTGTCAGCGAGGTGGCAGTTTGAAAGTTCATCCTGCACATGGTGAGTGATGGGGATGCCGATGTGACTGCCCATACCAGGGCAAGAGAGCCCATGGCAGAGCTTTGGCGAATCCTTGCTAGTATGACCGTGCAGCTGGCTGAGGTAAGGGGTTGAGCTGGGGGACAGAAACGTCAGGCCACAGCTGCCTTTGAGGCAAGCAGAGAAATAGGCGCTAGAGGAGGGAAACCAACGAGACTTCTCCGAGCTCTGAGAGAACAGCTTGGGTTAATCCTTGAGCAAGGACATCCCTGCAGAGGAAACATCTTCTTGATGAAGAATGAAGTGTTTGCGGGGAGACCTGCTCTGTGGAGCCAGCAGTGCCAGCGCCCAGCGAGTTTGGGGGAGCATCTGTGGTGGGTAGCTGTACTTTCTGTGAGCAGCTAAATCAGATCTAAAGAGAGGGCCTAGAGCCATCAGCTGCTGAGGTCCTGCACTCCTTAGTGAGACTGCACAGGATGGGGAAACACTGGGATCTTGGTGGGCAGGCAGAGATCTTTGCCAGTGGTGGGAGCCTGAGCAAAGTGGTGGCTGCTGAACAAACCTCCCTCCATCGCTACTGTCAGTAGGACAGAAATGGCCGCAGGGGGAGAGACCTGCTGCAGGCACCAGCCATCCCAGCACAGCAGGGTGTGTCATCCTGCACAGAGGCAAACATGGGGGCACCTGGATCTGCATGGTGGCTCTTAGGGAAAGTGTCATCAATGAGGTGAAAATGGAGAGGGAAGTCAGCAAAAGAAAGATGCCCATTGTGAGACAGATCTGTTTTCCCTCAGGCCCTGGAGTAATGGTTCAGCTTTGTCAAAGAATGGGAGGAGGAGGACCCTGCAGGCTTATGCCCAGCACCTGGGCACTCAGAATCACAGAATCACAGAATCACTACGGTTGGAAAAGACCTGTAAGATCATCAAGTCCAACCTGGAAAAAAAAAAAAAAAAAAAAAACACCACCACAAAAAACCAAAACCCACCGCACAACAACAAGCCACAACCCACCCAACACCACACAGCACCATGTCCATCAAGCTACATCCCACAATGCCACATCCACACGCTCCTTGAATACCTCCAGGGAGGGTGACTCTACCACCTCCCTGGGCAGCCTATTCCAATGTTTCACTACTCTCTCAGTAAAGAACTTTTTCCTAATATCTAGCCTGAACCTCCCCTGGCGCAACTTGAGGCCATTTCCTCTAGTCCTGTCACTAGTCACTTGGGAGAAGAGACCAGCACCCACCTCTCTGCAACCCCCTTTCAGGTAGTTGTAGAGAGCGATAAGGTCTCCCCTCAGCCTCCTCTTCTCCAGGCTAAACAACCCCACCTCCCTCAGCTGCTCCTCATAAGACTTGTGCTCCAGACCCCTCACCAGCTTCGTCGCCCTTCTCTGGACACGCTCCAGCACCTCAATGCCTTTCTTGTAGTGAGAGGCCCAAAACTGAACACAGTATTCGAGGTGCGGCCTTACCAGAGCCGAGTACAGAGGCATGATCACCTCCCTGCTCCTGCTGGCCACACCATTTCTGATACAAGCCAGGATGCCGTTGGCCTTCTTGGCCACCTGGGCACACTGCTGGCTCATATTCAGCCGAGTGTCGATCAACACCCCCAGGTCCTTTTCTGCGGGGGAGCTTTCCAGCCACTCGTCCCCAAGCCTGTAGCGTTGCCTGGGGTTGTTGTGGCCGAAGTGTAGAACCCGGCACTTGGCCTTATTGAACTTCATATTGAACTTCATTCTATCCTCCTAATTCTTCCATTCTTCTATCAAAGGGAACAGTTCCAAGATATGTTTATTGTACATTTTTTTTAATCTTAACTGTACAAAGAAAGCCAAGTAGGTCAGAAAACAATTCTCTCCCCTTTACAGAGATTTCCTCTTCCCCTTCCCAGTCTCCCTTCCCATAGCTACTGACAAAGGCACATATACTGCCGGATTGGTCTCTCAAAGAACACGCTGGCTGCAGAACCAAAAACCTGAAATCATTCAGTAACAGAAGAACAGAAACATTAAGAACAAAACACATGTCTGCAACTTAGTGTAGTGGTAGCGTGATGTGGTTTTTTTGTCTGTTACAAACGTCATAACTGCACCTTAGCTGGGAGATGTTCCAGCATCATCAGCAATGACAGCTGAGGAAGAACCAGTTTTCTATAGCATCTATTAAAAAAAATAAAAATTAAACTCCCCTTACAAATATTAAGGATTATTACTAAGAATGTACTGTGTACATGCCCTTCTCCTTTATGTATATCGAGAAGATTCTGTACAGTGTGTATAGCAGCCTGCCGCAATGCTGCTGGCAGCTACAACTTCTTGGTGATTTCTTTAATACATCAGCTGCACTTACAAAAATTCTTTATTTTCCTAAGAACTAAAAATAGGTTTTTTTCTGTATGTCAGATGATAATAAAAACACAGTTTTACATGTAACTGACACATGAAACTGCAGGAGATTGAGGACTTCTAATAGGTACAGGACAGGTTCAACAGAGTCTTGAAAACAAACCTCTGCCTTCCTCAGTCCAAAGGGACAGCAGAGTCCAACAGCATACATTCATAATAATCCTCTGGAGAACTGATCAATGTTTGCCGATACCCAGGTTGTGATTCCTCTCAGAAGCTCTAAGACTGCAGACATGTGCATGCCAGTGGGACCTGGAGATGAGCCCGCCTGGCAAAATGTTGGTGCCAACTCTAAACATGATCAGTCACTCTCCCAAGTTCCAGTGACAATACTGACTAAATCTCCCTTGACTTAGATGAAAGGCTAGACACTTTGTTCAGTGTACATACATACATCACAGAAGCTTAAATATAAGCAAGATTAAATCCACTCTAAAAGCCTTCTTGTTACAGGTCTGCAGGTTCTTCCTCCTGCACAGGAAAAACACGCCCAACTATGGCATAGGCACTCTGCTGAACTTTTTCTGCATTCTTCTTACCTTCTGGTTCTCTGTCCAGATTCAAAGGAGCTTCTGATTGTGACCTTATCTAACGTTAGTGACCAAGACACAGTTTGCTCCATTTCCGTCCATGCTACATCACTGTTCCCATCGTGTACAAAGACACAGAGTCATTTGTGGCAGTACTGATCTAGCGTATCAACTTCACTCCAGTATTCACGTGAACAGCAGAATTCACGAGTCACCTTGCTGAGTTGTTTCTTTTGCTTCTTAGGTTTTCTCCCCAAGAATAAAAAGAAAGACCAATAAAGGATGCGTGAAGCAACAATACTAGGATCATCTTCACATACTTCATTTATTCAGTTGTACGGGAGGAGAGCAGTAGGACACAAGTCTAAGAAATATTTGATCTCTCAGATAATTCTTCTGCTTTGGAAAACTGAGTAGCATATTTTCTCTGGTTACAGAAGCTGCTCCTAAACTGTTGACTTGTTTGGTAAAGAGTTCTTTGATCACAGAAAGCTGCAAACAGCAGCATTACTGGCAGTGCATCTGGGAACAGATTTGTCACTATCAGCCTTAAAGACTGATTTTTCTTTCAGCTCTTGATCTTATGAATAAAGCTACTTCTGTAGAGACTACCAAATTCAAGCACATCTGGTACAGACAAACATGCTGGTGTTTATGATCTAATACCATGACAAGAAGAGTGGAAGTTACATTCTTTTGATAGCTCTCTATATCGATAACAGTTTGAAGCTCTTCTTTTGTCCATGTCAGAAATTCTCTACGCTCCATCATCCAGGTCTGCTCGTGCTCTTCACAAACTTAGCGTTACTTTTAGTCCATTGCAAAGTGACAACCTGGGACACAGAATAAGGAGGAAATTTGCGCCCTGAAACTTGGCCTTTAAATTTTAGGAAGTCAAGTCAAATACTGCCACCCAGATCCAGTTTTTTTGAACCTGTCCTGCATGTATGTGGCTGAGCATCAATATTTGTACAGGAACATGCACTCAGATACACAAATATAGCAGTGTCTTTCTGCTCCTACTTCCATATGCGTGTTTACAGAAATTTTGTTTGTTTTAAAAAATGCTGTCTCTCCTTTCTGGTGTGTGTACACCCTTCTGTCTATTGGTTTTCTCCCAGCATTTTCTCCCAGCTGGATTTATACACTACGCCGACGGTTGTTGATCATGGCCACAATGTGTGACAGGTCCAAACTTTTCATCATAACCTCCATGAACTCCTCATCTTTCCTTGCTCCCTCCACAAATTCATCCAGAGAAAGTTCACCTGTGTCAGACACAGACAGAAGGCATTAGAGTCATACCAAACCACATTTGAACAGGAAAAGGAGTACAGTAAACTAACTTTAGAGCCCACTTACTATACATGCACTGTTCTAAAGCACCAAGAGGCCTCAGAGAGTCTTTTTAAGCTTATATAAAACTTCCCTGATATCCAGGCAACTCCAGCTTCCTTTTTTTTTTCCCCACACTAGGGAAAGGGTACATAAGAAAGAATAGAGGAAGTGCGTAGCTAAGGAGTGGGATCATAGCTTCCTATAAATAAGGCTGGATTTGGCCTAACCTGTCACAGTCCTAACCTGCCCCACACTTGCTGGTTTTCATGTTTAAAAGAAGTGACAGAAGGAAGCTGTGACAGGCAGAAATAGGTCTTCTGTCCTAGGCCAAAAAGCCCTTGTTCAGGGAAACAGCTCGGCAGAGTTCTTCTGGAATAGCAAAAGAGCACGTCAGAATGAGCACATGAAGTAGCAAGGAAAGAAATATCTCTCGGGAACATACAGCGGCTACAGTGGCGTTGACCGACTTTTGACTGACTGGTCCATAGCACTTCATGTGCTTGCTGTACTGCCTGTAGTAGACCCAGTGAAGAAACTCTGCAAACTTCAACATTAAATTCCAGTTCTTCCTTTCCCTGCTGCTGAAATGTTAGGAGCAGCTGGGGCCATCTGTTAATATTTCCCACCTCTAACACTGACATAAGCTACACAGCAACATACAAAAACGCAAAAAAACCCCCCACTCCAAAACCCCACTACCAAACTCATGTGGACTGAGACTTAGTACAGGGAACAAATCCTGTCATACTGATTATGTATGATGCACAGAGAAAAATGCCTTAGCAAAATTAATGGAGAATGCATTACTGGATGAGAATTCATATAACAAGCAAATATAAAATGAAGAGGCATAAAGTTCAATCAAGAAAGGAAGACATGGATGTCTCTCTGTAGCGCAGAGACCATCTGAGTTGGATGACAAAGACAGGAATCTTACCATCTCCATTCACATCAATTTTGTTGAAGACTCGGTTGGTGAACTCTTCTGCCGTAGTTTCATGGTCACCACCATTAATAGCTCGAATAGCCTACAAGAAAAGAGCAAGAATAGGAAGCTGCCTAATGACTCCCAAAATGATGGACTGATTCCACTGCAACCTGTCAGCGTAGATTCAGAACAAGACAGTCATGCCTGGTATCTTCCCCATATAAATGAACGAGCATCATAAGAAAACACAACAGAAATCATCAGGCCTTACGGTTGGCACTGACGGGTGCAAAGGGTGCATGGTTCTGGAGCATGGAATGAGCAGTGAAACCCAGAGGATCACCCTAAATCTGCTTAGGTAGGTAAAGCACTGCAGAAATGGCAGAATCAGGATCCACCTAACTGATGCAATTTCTATTACCCTATGGTCCACCAAGCCCAGTAAACACTGTCAAACACCCTCTGCATTTGACATGATGAAATTCCTTTGTTATATGCTGTGGTCATTTATTTCTATTCTTGCTTTCCCTACTTCCATTTATATACTGCTTCCTGTGTGTCCTGCTTCTCCCTAAAGCTCCCTGGAAATTAATTTTCAGCTTGTGAAAGTTTAAGCATTATTCACTAGTGTTTACTACAATTCATCTTATTCATAACCATATAGTGCAGGGTTCTCTTTTCTTTCCATGCCTAATTGTTTCCTTTGTTTAAGGATGTCCATGAAATATGTGATTCCAGGGCCTTCATCTTGATTCTAAGACTATTCAGTTTCTAGTTTTTACCATCTGATATTTGATGAGTTTCTTCATTCTTTTTCAAATAGCCATTTTACTAAAACTAAGTATCACCTCAGCAACTTCCTAAGGCTGCCAAAAAAGACACTGAACTACACCCACAGAATTCAAAGGGCAGTAAATTGTTTCCCACCAATTATCACCCACAGGACTTGTTTCTCAAGAGCTCTGTGTTAAACAATTACTACCTGTTACTTCACTGTGATGTCTGAGTATTTCTATTGCAAGCTATTAGTAGGAGGCTGTATATTATTACAGTTATTGATTTGGTTTGGTCTCTTCAATGCCCAGCACTGAAAATCATATCCAGATGAGAATGCATTACTAACATCTTATTAGTGGTTTTATTTGTGGACAGCTCAGGCTTCAAATCTTTATCAAATCCATTTCTGACCTTTCTTATTCAGAAATGTAAGTTATTTAGGGTCATTGAATCTTTCTTGCATCTTTCTAGTTTCCCAGTCTCTACAGAATAATCTGTACTTCCAGCATAATTCATTATGATATATTCATAAGGTCATGTTTATGCCTGTAATTCCAACACCTTCCACAATAGCTATTTGCATACAATCTTTTCCATTGACAATCATTCTTCTTCAAACCATTTGCCAGAGTCAGAAATGTTTTATTACACTGACATTTAGGAGCTGGTTCTAAAAAGCAAACTGGGAGTAACTCTTCAACTACTATTTGCATGGGGAAAAGGACATACGAAGGACACATCGCAGAGACCACAACTGACAGTCATGGAGTTTGAGATCTTGGAAAGTGCAATTTAGGTCCTAGGCAGCTAAAACAATTTTATAGAGTTAGCTATGCTGTAACATATGCTGTGGTGGTAAAGAAGAGTCTGTCAAGTCTGCTTACTGGACTATGAGATTGTGGGGAATTCTGCTAGAAGAAAGAATGCTGTTAAAGAAGGTGTCATCCATGATCATCCGTATGGAGAACAGCGGAAGTCTTGTGTGGTGGAATTTGTCTTTAAGGAAAGAGGAAAGAACACAGACCCCCGGAGACTTACCTTAATGATGTTGAGCAATTCATGTTGATCAATGCAGCCGTTGCCATCTACATCATAGAGCTTGAAATACCACCGCAATTTCTGCTCCATCTTCCCACGGAGAACGAGGCTGAGGGCAGCCACATATTCCATGAAGTCAATATATCCATCCTGTGGGAAAACGAAAACCAGATTGTGACAGGAACAAACTGAGGAAGTTATGGCTCTGGAGCTGTTTTACCTTACTGCTCTTCAGATTCACAGGTAAAAAAGAAAGAAAAACAAATGGCACAGAGACTGGAGCTTAGGAAAAAAGCTTTAGTACACACACATACACGTACACACACACACATGCTATTTCTCTGTCCACCTTTAAGATCTCCTAAATACCTGGATTCCTAAAGTTATGATCTATTACATGTCTAGGCTACTCTGTGCTTGCCACCTGCAGAGATGGAACCTGTCACTCCTCATGGCCAGTGTGAACAAACCCCTCTCTGTCCACCAGAGCTGACTGCCTATGGCCTGCTGGGACGGAAAATTGATCCAGAGCCCTGGCTGCAAGAAAAGTGGAAGGTAATTCTACCTTAGGTTTTCTGTACTAGTCTGCTTTGTCTCTGTGGGAAAATACTGCCATTTCAGTAAGCCATAGATCTCTTCTCCATTCTCTGAAAAAAAAAGTGACTGAAGATATTTTTTTAAAATACATAGAACATGAGTTGACAGCTGGAAAAATTGTTCCGTATTTAGGTTTTTAAACATTCCATGTCTTGAATCTACAAAGAAACTCAAAAAGCACTTGTTTTCTCTGCAAGAAAAATGCCAGACAGTAAAGGTTCATAATCCCTACATTTAACACTTACTAAAATTTGAAGTGGTTAAAAAGAAACAACAAATAAAGTGCATATCTCTGTCAAAGATTCTGGATAACTACTTCAACAAATTACAGTGAAAAAAAAAAAGAAATTTTCATTTATGAGGTATTTAAACAAAGTCAGATGCCTTTCTGGAATGGATGTAAATAAATATATGTAAAAGGCAAATGAAAGTGGACTAGCAGAGCACTACTGTTTTACAGCAAGGATCACAACATTTTAAAATATTCATTCAGGATCATTGTCGTACTCCCCTTATGTGAGTTTTTCTTAACTTCATTGAGCAAAGTCACAGAAAACAAAGATAACCAGCTCTAAAGGTGGGAAGGAGGGCATAATTGCAAGTTTTAAAATAACTCTGTTGAAAATTTATCCTTTTTGTCCTCAGCAGAGTTCTCAGAATCTGAAGGTCCAGAGGGCAGATGATTCCATCCATCATCAATGTCTGTATTATTAGAGGGTGGCTCTTCCTCTGAGTGCTCTTGTTCCTTGCCCTTGTTTATAAAAGGAACTTAGATTCAGTGGCTAACTGTTAAGAGGCTAAGATTAACTGATGTAGGTTCATCTCCACTAGCTGCCACACTCTTACTTCATTCCCCTTGAGATCGCTATCACTTTATTTAGAAGATAGCTTTTTATCTTTGTATGACCAAATTTGAATTTGAGAGTCTTCTTAAAACATTGTTTACTGCATAACATGGGGCTCACAGGAGAACTTTGGAATATGTAACATCCTTGAACAAATTTTGAAGTCCTTAAACATGCCAAGAAATGACAGAGGTAAAGGGGAAGACTTGTGCAAGAACTGTAAACGTGTTGGTTTAGTTTATAAAACTGCTTCTCATCACTATCATCAACCTGGGCACAGAGAACTTCAGGATGAGAAAGGATATTATATTCTTTGAGATTTGTAGTCATTTCCAGTCATTACATCCACTACAGGACCTCAACTACCCTAATGGAGCCTGGCTGCTCCCCTCTTACCTTTAAGAATTTTGTAATATTCCTTAGCATTCCTTAACTCCTTATGCCTTCTCACATGTTGTCCAAACCAACGTTCTTTGCTCAGTCCCTAGGCTTTCCTTCTTCAAAACTGACCCTGTGACTTCCCACCGGTTTCACATGTCTCCTTGACTCACAGACATCTGCTCCAGCCATTTCAGAACCTTGGAGCAGAGAGCAAAGCTGAATTTTCCCAGGCTGCCATAAAACCAAATTTCTCTGTCATTGAGGCGACATGCCTGCAAGCATAGGCCTAAGTATATATGGATAAAAAACAGGCAAAAGTGAGAGGCATTGCATGCTTAAAGGAATTATGGGGGCTACTGTTTCTTACCTTAGACACAGCCAGTGGTCGCCTGTCACAGTGAGGAATACTACCTACATCCTAGCTACTGCTGTATGCTATACCTCCTAGCAGTGAGGAGAGCCACATAGATTGTCTGCCCATGCAGTATTAATTTCAGCTGCCAAATACCTGGAAATTACCTTCTCTGTGAATGCTATAATGATTTCTATTGTGTTTGATTTCTGTAGTCTCTACTATCTAATACAGATATATTTTTTAATAATAAGGATTATATATAACAATGAAATCACCTTTCATTAGTATTTTGCTAGTCAAAGAAGGCCAAGTCAATTAATACACAATAAGGAATTCTCAAAATTCAAAGATGAACTTGCACAAGGTAGTTAGATAATAAGGTGTTATTACCTATGGTTTTGTTATCTATGTCATTAGCTACGCACATTCATTTGCTCCTTTCATTTAGCTACTTTACATTAGTGACCCTCAGCAGCTTTCCACACCAGTGTTTGTAAAAGAAAACAAATGATTCTAAAAATGCAGGAGTTGGTTTGCTTTTAAGCAGTACAAGGCAGTTAATTTCCTTGCCAGAGTACTCACCTTGTTCATATCAAACGTGCGGAACATCTGCTCAATATACTCATTGGCCTCTGGATCCAGCCCTCGAAGCCCAAAGAACTGTTTAAATTCATACTCCGTCAGCTGTCCAGAAGGACACTCTGTCATGAACTTTTTGTACCAGTGGTGGATCTCAACAGCCTGTAGATCATCCACTGTGGAGCTGCTGTTGTTCCCCATGCGTATGCGTGGTCAGAAGAATGCTGCTACAGGAATGATCCTCTTCCTCCTGTTGCTCTCACAGCACTGCCCATCTGCTCCTGTCCACGTTCAACATTAGGGTCAGTTAAGTGAGGGATCTAACTTTCCACCAGCCAATTATAAATGTTAATCTGCTTAGAGGCTGATTTACAAACCTGAAAGTTTCAACGATACAGACAGTCTTCTTAGAATGGAAAGGAGGTGCAAGATAATCTAGGAAATCACTGCTATTTCAAGAGCCAAATCAGAAAGGATGATAAGGTTAATCAGACACTGGCATCAGGAGCTATACTGGTTTGATACGCTACCCTATTCTTAACCTTGATATAATTATACATAAAGATATGAGGAAAAGGCTACAAAATGTGGGATTTGAGGGGAAGTAAAGATCTGCTCCTCTAACTGGATTTGAGAGTCTGTTTTCTCAAATAGAAATGTTGGATAACTTAGTGTATAGGACCAGAAAGTGTTACAGAAGTAGCCCATCATAAATGTTAGGCTATGTGGGAAAAAGCTTATCTCCATGCACACAAAGGGGCACAGAGGAACAATGGCAGGTGGGCGAACCCAAATAATCCCCTGACCTGGCTAATCCCAGAACCACCACAGAAGTCCAATCAACCCATAAAAGGTTCATCTGCACAAACAGGAAGGAGCAAAAAGAGACAACCACAGGCTGGGGAACCCAAATAACCCAGTAAAAGAAATGGAGACCCTGTCCCGGCTCCTTCTAAGGCTGTCATAGGGCAGCCATCAAACCCCATGGGCCTGGAGGTGACACCCATCACAATGAGTCAATGGCAGAGGTTGTCAGAGTACCTTACAGACTGAGCCTAGGGGTATGGAAAACATTGTGGGGTGCAGGGGAAGAGCATCTGCGGACTGCACAAGACATATAATGGGATGTTTAGGGGAGGAACCAAAGATGGGGAAAGGGATGGGTCTAGGTGGTTTGGGGATGAACAAGCATGGGAAAATGGAGGGAAAGGGGATACAAGGGGCTGGTTGCATGTAAAAGGGTTGCTGGTTAGTATGAGTGCCTAGCCATGCCCTGTGACTGATCATCACAGTCTTTCCTGTCTTCTAACATTTCTAACTCTTTCTCTGGCTGTGTGGCTCTGTTCTGTGTGCATGTGTGTGCATGGGGATTTAAGTGCCCACAAGTAGAGTGGGAACCATGGATCACAGGAGCCTGCATGTATTTGGTGCCAGCAGCTGAAATCAGTGAGGATCTAAGTGTCAGCAACTGGTGTCAGGCCATGGATCACAGGGTCCTGCATGTCTTGGGTGCTAGCAACTGGAGTGAGTGAGAGTATGTGTGTCAGTATATGATCACTAGTGAATATCAAGCCAGACTAGCCAGCAAATAGGTTAAGTGGTTTGGGAACCAGGTGTGTGTATGTCTACGTTAGTGAGACAACTGGAGGAGTTGACTATTGGAAGCACCAGGGGTCCAGCCCAGCTGCTGGAGAGACTGTAAGGTGTGGGGTTGAGGGAGACCCATTTGTCTGTGTGTGTTTCTCTGTGCAGGAGACAGACAGCTGAAGAAAGCAAGGATCCTGAGGGACTCATCATAGTTACTGGTGGGACCCACAGTATACGTGTCTGTGTGTACGTTGGTGTGTGCAAGGGGATCTGTACCAGCAACTGTAGTGGGGCTGTGGACCTTGGGGGTCTGGCATGTTCAGGTGCCAGCAGCTGGGGAGACCAGGCATCCAGAGCCAGCTACTGGGCAGACCGAGCGTCTAAGCCCAGCTACTGGAGCGATCTGCATTGTGCATATGTGTATATTTCCCACTGATGGATCTTCACCCTCATCAGCCAGAGAGGGGAACAGGATGCAGCCATCCGTGCTGTTTGTGTTTGTGTGAGTGCTGGGTGCTTCTGTCTGTGTTGCTGGCTGAGTGCATATGTATATGTGTGTTGTATACATGTGTTTGTGTGTATGCCTACTAAGAATACATTCTCAGCTTTGCAACGGGTTGGACCTGGGGGCATGGAGCTGTAACACCCTCACCTCCTTCAGGCCACCAGATCCGGCAACTCCTAACAATAGCACAGATGAATCAGAGGCAATCACCATCTTTACTTAGGAATGGTTGTCATTCCAATGTTTTATCCTCACATCTGTTAAAACACAGTAATAGCTTATTTTTGTAGTGTAATTAAAAAAAAAAAAAATCCAAACCCATAAACATTTTATAATAAAACAAAGAGAAGTAATTTTAGATCATGAAACAATGAACAATGCTAAACAGTCCATGTACTTATCTTTTGTGGCCAGCATTATGTAACAATGCAAGTAGTACCACCTCAAATTCACTTTCTCAAGAGCATATTAAATCAATGCAACAAGACTATGCATCACAAATGTTTCAGCTACTTATACTGAAGCTGCAGATAAACATTATCAAGACCATTAAAAATTGTTTGTGTTACTGAAATGTGGTGAGATACTAGTGTAACTGAGCCTTGAAAATTATCACCATTAATCCATTTAAGAAGGACAGTATGTAAAGGAGATGGAGGATTTCTATATCTGTTAGACACCATTACTAAACATTCTTAAACTAAGAATTCATGGTTACATTCAAAATCTTGTTTATGGATGAAAGGGAGGTATACCTTACATATAGAATCATAGATCATTGATAATAGAATGGTTTGGGTTGGATGAGTCCTTAAAGGTCATCTAGGTTCCCCCCCCCCCCAGGCCCCCTGCCATGGGCAGGGACATCTTTCACTAGATCAGGTTGCTCAAAGCCCTCTCCAACCTGGCCTTGAACACTTCCAGGGAGGGGCATCTACAACTTCTCTGGGCAGCCTGTTCCAGTGCCTCGCCACCCTCACAGTAAAGAATTTCTTCCTAATACCTAATCTAAATCTACCCTTTCAGTTTAAAACCATTACCCCTCATCCTACCACTACACTCCCTAATAAAGAGTCCCTCCGCATCTTTCCTGTATGCCCCCTTGAAGTACTGGAAGGCTGCTCTAAGGTCTCCGCAGAGCCTTCTCTTCTCCAGGCTGAACAACCCCAACTCTCTCAGCCTGTTGTCATAGGGGAGGTGCTCCAGCCCCCTGATCATCTTCGTAGCCCTCCTCTGGACCCACTTGAGCAGGTCCACGTCTTTCTTATACTGGGGCCCCCTGAGCTGAACACAGTAGGGTCTCAGCAGAGCGGAGCAGAGGGGCAGAATCACCTCCCTCAACCTGCCAGCCGTGCTGCTTTTGGTGCAGCCCAGGATACGGGTAGCTTTCTGGGCCGTGAGCACACATTGCTAGCCCGTATTCAGTTTTTCATCCACCAATACCCCCAATACCTTCTCCGCAGGGCTGCTCTCAATCCACTCATGACCCAGCCTGTATCCGTGTTTGGGATTGCCCCAACCCAGGTGCAGGGCCTTGCACTTGGCCTTATTGAACTTCATGAGGTTCGCACGGGCCCACCTCTCGAGCCTGTAAAGGTTCCTCTGGATGGTATCCCTTCCCTCTAGAGTATCAACCACACCACTTTACATATATATGTAAAGCCAAGAATTTATTGTTAGTATAACAGAAATTTTAACAGCCTAGTTCAAGAGTCATCATTAGTCTAGATCTAATTACAGAAAAGCAAAGAAAAATAACGTAGATCGAGTACTTATATACAGGAAAAAAGTTGCACTAATAGCAATAATAGAATTAAAATTGCAACACACGCACGTAGTTTCTATGCCTTTTCTGGTGTTACACTCACCTGACGGCTGCTCCTCTGGACATTAAGAACTGTGGTTCACTCTGATGTTTGCAGTGAGGGGGTGTCATGGCAAGTTGTCTGCATCTGGAGTCCTGCACTGGGAAGAATGTGATGTTCTTTTTAATGGTTTCCTCATGCTCTCTTCTTTTTTTTTCCCCCTTTCTTCTCTTGCCATCCACTTAGGTTCACGTATATATGTTTGCTAACATAAATTTACACTTTTGTCTTCCTTTTTACTTTTACATTTACATTTCAAGTTACTCTATATGGTGCCCTGTAGATATCTTAGATACGTTTACTTTGTTACCCCTAAAACTAGTTTTGTCCAGCTCTGGGTCTGCATTTTTCTAACTAATCATGAGTTATTTGTTTATAGCCACGGAGTCTCCAGCAGAAAGCTTGTGCCCCATCTCTTTATCCTCCCATGCCTGTTCTCCTCAATGCCAAATCCTGCGTCTCCACTTCTCAAGACCTCAGCTGTTTTACCAGGCCTGTGTTTCTCTACTCTACATCACTGTGCCAGAGCTGTAAATATCTCAATCTACCTAGAGTAACTGCTTGCTAATACTACCTATATAAAACCATGGTTGTACCACACAAGGATAAGTAAGTAAAATAAATTAGCCATAGACACCTGATCATCAGAGAAATTGCTCTCACAGCTAAACCAAGTGAAACAAAGCTGCAGACAGGTAATGAAAAATTCAGAGTAGGCCTGGCAAGCCTTAGTCCTGAGGCCCCAACTCAGTACAGAGCCTACGGCAATACCCTGTGACAGGACTACATGGTTACATCAGAAGCAGGAATACGAGTGCATTCAAATGTACGTGCTAACACATGATGAGGACAGTCGGGAGGCGAGGGAGATTGTGCTGCTCAGACTTCGTGAAGTCTTTGTGAACTTCATGAAGTTCAAAAAAGCCAAGTGCAAGGCCGTACGCCTGGGTTTCATCAATCCCCGGTGTCAATAGAGGCTAGGGGGTGAATGGATTGAGAGGAGGCCTGAGGAGGATGACTCGGGGATACCGGTAAACCAAAAATTGGACAGGAGCTGGTAACGTGCGCTTGCAGCCCAGAAAGCCAACTGTATCCCAGGCTGCATCCAAAGCAGCGTGGCCAGCAGGTCAAGGGAGGGGATTCTCCCCCTCTGCTCCACTCTGGTGAGACCCCCCCGGAGTACTGCCTCCAGCTCTGGGGTCCCAGTACACGAGAGACATGGACCTGTTGGAGCGGGTCCAGAGGAGGCCGCAGAAATGGTCGGAGGGCTGGAACAGCTCTGTCATGAAGAAAGGCTGAGAGGGTTGGGGTTGTTTAATCCAGAGAAGGCTCCAGGGAGACCTTACTGCAGCCTTTCAATATATAAAGGGGGCTTAAAAAAAGACAGAGAGAGACTTTTTAGCAAGGCCTCTGGTGGCAGGACAAGGGGGAACGGCGTTAAACTGAAAGAGGGCAGGTTTAGACTGGACATCTCCAGAAGCGTTCAAGGCCAGGTTGGACGGCGCTTTGAGCAACCTGATCTAGTGAAAGGTGTCCCTGCCCAGGGCGGGGGGGGCTGGGCCGGATGATCCTCACAGACCCCTTCAGACCCAGCGCGGACGGCGCTGCCCCCTCCAGGGCGAGCGGCCCACACGCCCCGCCCCGCCGCCGCCTCGCCACACCCCTCACAGTGTCTCAGAAAGCCTTGGCTGATTGGTTGCTTCCTTGTTATTGGGCGGGTCCCCAAGCCCTACTCGGGATTGGTGATTTTGTGCCATGTGTCAGGATAACCATGTCCCCTAGGCGGCTGCTTCGCCGTAATTAGCTGACGGTCACGTCTATCTTCGTGTCTCCGTAGCTGACTGGCTGTCCTCCTGCGGGGAGGCGGGGCCGCGCTGGAGGCGGAAGCCGCCGCGGCGTGTTCCGGTGCTGAGGTGGCTGGGGGCGGGATTGGTTTTACAGCAGCGGAGTCGTCGCGAGGGTCGGCGGCCGTGGGTCGGCGGCAGGTCAGTGCCTCCCCCTTCCTCTCGGTGTTGTCTTTCTGCTGTGTGCGGTCTGCGGCGTCGGCGCTGTCGCCCGGCTCTCGGCGGTGGTCCCGGACCGGGTTCCTTCCGCCGTGCAGCGCTGGGACACCGCTGCCAGCCGCGCTGGGAGCGGCCCTGCAGGGCCCGAGGGACTGGGGCGGGTTCGCAGCTTCTTGGGGTCCAGGGCGGTGAGGAGTAGCGGGGCGGGCTGGGCCGGCGGCGGTCTTCTCTCTACCGGGCTGCGTGATCCGGCCCGGCCCGGCCCCGCCACGCCGGTGCCTACGCTGCGACCGTGCTGCCTTTCGCCGGCAGTCTGACCGCGGTGTCCAGATGTAACCGGCAGCGGAGGCCGTCCTGGGAAGGTTTCTGCCCTGTGAGGCCCACCGGAGGCACTGCGGTCAACTAAGCTCTCGTCGGTAAATCTGTGGGACGGGTAGGGCAACCGTGCATTCCTGTAGCTGCATCGGCGCTGCCTTCCCCTTCCCTTGGTGGAAGGTTGTTGGTAGTTCCTGGGGCCTGGGATTGCAGGTGACGGCGGCAGTCAAGATCTGTTGCTCTCCTTCGATCCTTGTACCTTTCAGAGCCCCCTGCACGGTGTGAGAGGTTTGGCCCAGGGTTTGTGTACGGCAGCAATGTCTTCAATGCCTGTTTGCCTTCAAAAGAAGGGAAATGCAAAGAATTAAACTTAATTCGTGTGTAATATAATAGAATAAATTAAGGAAAAACACTATTAAGTCTTTCTTCCCTGTGTCTGACTCCTAGAGATAGAAATGCATGGATATATGCACTGCTTATTACAGAGACTGTAATAAACAGTGCATACTATCCTATGACTAGTAAGGGACTTAGGCTGTTTGGGTCAGTAAGGAAAGTATATTTCAGAGTAAAGGAGCCTCTTCTAGAACACCACTGGTAGTCCCAGTGTTCAAAGTAAAGTCTCGCGAGCAAAAGTTCATTAGCCATAGGAATGCTGAACAAAACATTATTTTCAGCTACAGCCAGAACACAAACTGTACTGGCTTACATCATGAACACAGTGCAGGTCTTTTGTGTTCTGCTGTTAATTACAAAACTGGAAATCCATACCAAATTCTGTATGACCCTGGAAGAGCAATAGTTTTGTCTCTGAGAGCTGTACTGTTTACTTTATTTGGGTGAGGCAGTGGAACACTGAATAACCTCTGTCCTATTGTGTTTGTCTACTTCTGTTTATGAGGAAATTCGCCAGCATTGTATAATGCTTTCCTGCTATAAGCTCAGAAGTAAATACGAAGTGCACCAGGGTATTCCTTCCACAAGTCCTTGAGGCTAATGTATAAGACAGCTACCACCTTGTGTGTGGACTTGTTGACTTTGGGACAGTATTTAAAGCTATGTTATGCTTGTTCCTGGATTTGTTCTCAGGGAGGGTTCAAAGAAGACTGAGCCAGGCTCTTTACAGTGGTGTCCAATGACAGGATGAGAGACAACGAGCACAAACTGAAACACAGGAGGTTCCCTCTGAACATCAGGAAACACTTTTTTACTGTGTGGGTTACTGAGCACTGGCACAGGTTGCCCAGGCAGGTTGTGGAGCCTCCATCCTTGGAGATATTCGAAAGCTGTCTGGACATGGTCCTGGGCAACTGTCTGTCTCTAGGTGGCCGTGTTTGAGCAGGAAGGCTGGACCAAGTGACCTCTGGAGGTTTCTTCTAACCTCACCGATTCTGTGATAAGATCTTCCCTGAGCCTTCTTTTTGTTGTCCTTCACTGAATTTGCTCCAACGAGTTCCTACCTCTCTTGTTCTGGGGAGCCCAGAACTGGACACGGTACTCCAGATGTGGCCTCACCAGTGCTGAGTAAAGAGGAAGGATCACCTTTCCCTGGCAACGCTCCTAATGCAGCCCAGGATGCTGTTGGCCTTTGCCATGAGGGTGCATTGATGGCTTATGGTCAGCTTGTTGTCCACTGTGATCCTCAGGTCTTTCTCTGCAGAGCTGCTTTCTAGCTGGTCTGCCTCCAGCATACTGGTGCGTGGGGTTATACTTCCCCAGGTGCAGGAGTTTGCATTTCCCTTTGTTGAACTTCATGAGGTTCCTGCTCGCCCATTTCCCCAGCCTGTCAAGGTCCCTCTGGCTGGCAGCACACCACTTTGTGGGGTATCAGCCACTCCTTCCAGATTTGTGTCAGCTGCAAAGTTGCTGAGGGTGTACGCTGCAGTGATATCAGCCAGCTGCGCCTGCACTTTTGAGTGCATCCTGTCAGGCCCCGTGGACTTGTGTGTGACCAGTTTGTGCTCCCTAGCCTTTTCCTCTTCCACATAAGGTAAGTCTTCTTTGCTCCAGACTTTGCATCAGGTGTCAGTGGACTGGGATTCCTGAAGCCTGGTCTTGCCACTGAAAACTGAGGGATAGAAGACAGCGAGTACCTCAGCCTTTTCTGTGATCAGGGCCCCTGACACATTGAGCAGTGGGTCCGTGTTTTCCCTGGGCTTCCTTTTGCTGTTTATATAATTGTAGAATCACTTTTCATTCCCCTTCACATCCCTTGCCATATTCAGTTCATCTGAGAATATAATTTAAAAGTGAGTTCAAAAGACGTGAGTCTATAAGACTTGAGTTCAGGTTATTAAAGTCCATGCCTAGATGCAGACAGGCCTCAGTTCCTCTGTTTGCATTTTGAGGAGGCCAACTGTGCACCACGCCCAGGAAGGCACATTAGCTTGAGTTCGGTATCGGGTTAATGTAGCCAGCCTGGACAAAGGCCAGGGAATCTATTCTCAACATAGTCCATGTACACATGCTTGAAATTGTAATGCCTGTAGCATGCAGATATGTGCTGAGCCCTGTACGTATTTCTGGCTACAATGGATGTCTGCAGATGCCTAGATGCTACTTTCTTCCGTATTTCTAATACCACTTCTAATAATTCATCTATTGGTTCTATCAGTCCTAAATCATGTTATCTTATATTACCTCATGTCACATCTCAACGACATATTGTGTATTTGTGACTTTAAGAAGCTGTGGCCTAATGCTCAATAGGAAGATCAGAACCATCCTCTTCAAATATTGGTGACAGTCAGAAAGAGGCATTTTTGCATGTGGGTGACTGTTTTCTAAAGTGTGCTTTTACCACTGCCAAGACAGCAGGTTTTGTTCCTCACTGGGGCATTGTGGGGGTGGTGGTTTACAAAACTATAAGTACTTCATTATTCTTAAAATGAACCAGGGATTCCAGTCTTTAAATGAGTCTTTTATATTACCAGCTTGGTGAACAGTTGATGTTGACAGAAGAAATTTCTCTAGTAGGAACTGTAACTATATTATTGTGGAAGTCCATGCCTCAGTCTCGTCTGGGGCCAGCTGAGAAGTAAGCAAAGTACTAGTACTTTTTTCACTGGCTGTTGTATTGATACGGAATGTGGACAATCCTGGCTTTCTGGCAGTATGCTTCTTGAGTAGTTTCGTCCTCTAGAACTCTTTGCAAGAGACTGTCTGAGGCCTGGCTTCATGTCTTTTTGCTTCACTAACTGCTTCTTGAGCATTTTATTCTGTAGGCTGAAGAAACTAAGCTCGTACCATACAGAATAAGAAACCAGGACATGTCTCTGCAAGAACAGGAGAAATCCAGTTTCCCAAACAGGGAAGACTTTTCACTTTTTATGGTTTTTGCAAATGACTGACTGTAATAATCCCAAGGTGTACTGTGTAAGATGAAGAATGGGTTTATTTCTTTACTGTTGGATAAATTATTTTCCTCTTTTTTTTTTCTCTTTTTTTTCCCCTCTCTCCATCAAGAGTATTCGTTCATGTAACCTATCAAACCTGTCATTACCCAAGAGATAAAAAAGAATGACATGAAGGACCTGTGTATGACTGCTCTGCCTTGGAAATCTCTTTACCACTGAATAAGCAGACCTATGAGCTACTTGGTGTATAAAAGAGGTTGGTGTTTATATGCCCTTTTCTGTTATTGATACTCTAATGTGCACTGTGAGATTTTTCTATTTCTGCAAAATCAGGTGGTTAGAAGGTGTGACTGCTACAGAAGAACAACGTGTTATGGTTCTCTCCATTGTCAATGTTTCCACACTTTAAGTAGCAATCTAAGAGCAAAGATTTGCTTACTAAGATAAAGGAGGTCAGGAATGAGTGGATCATTGTAGCCCACTTTAGAAGCCTACTTCTAGCTAAACAGAGACATCTTGTCATATTAAAAGATTCCATTTGATGGAGATAATTATTGTAATGTAAACTTGATCTTATGGCTAATGTGAGTTTGCCTAGTTTCAGTTTGCACTATTGGAGCTGCTTCTACATTTGTACAAATTATTTTGCCATTTACAGGCATGGACTTACAGTTGGGACAGATCTATAGCTTTTCTGTTAAGAGATATGTCAAGTGTCATATGTGACCTTTCTCCATAGAATACTAGAATGATATAGGTCCTAAGGGACCTTGGGAGTTCATTTGGTCAAACCGTCTGCTCTTAGCATGGCTAATTTCAAAGTTAGATCAGGTTGCTATGAGCCTATTCCAGTATTTTTTATCATCTTCCTGGTGCATATATTTGGGTTTTTTTCCTGATTGAAATTTCTTATGCTGCAACTTGTGTCCACTGCCTCATGTCCATCTGCTGTGCACCTCGTAAGAAGTGTCTGGCCCTGTCTTTAGCTACGTAATAGGTGATTATAGGGAAGACAGCAATTATATCCCCCTCCTTACCCGCTGTTCTCAAGGCTGAACAAGCCCAGCATTCTTAGCCTCTCTGTATGTCTTGTAATCCAACCCCCAATCATCCTGGGGGCTTTCTGTTGTACTCGCTTCAGTTTGTCCATGTCATTTTTGTGTATCAGGGAGCTTGAAAGTGGATATTGTACTTCAAATGTAGTCTTACAAGTGCTGAATAGAAAGGAATAATTGCTTCCCTCAACCTGCTGGCTGCAGTCTTACTAATACAACTCAGTATATAGTTGACTTTCTCTGCTGTGAGAGCTCACTGCTGGCTCGTGTTGAGCTTATCCACCAGCATCCCTAGGTTGTCTTCTGCAACACAGTCTTACAGCCAGTTGGTCCCCAGCCTGTACTACTGCATATGTTTGTTCCATCCAGGTGTAGGGCTCTATATTTGCCTTTTCTGAACTTCATGATGTTTCTATCCATCTGTTTCTTTAGCCCGTTGAGATCCCTCTGGTTGGCAGCTCTATACTTTGGCTTATCAACTGCTCATTAGAATTTGGTGAGCTTACTGAGGTGGGTTGCATCCCATTGTCTGGGTTAATAATAGAGAACTTAATCTGTCACTCCCCCCAAAATGGCAAATTCTGTATGGCTGGATGGTACTGCCGCATTTTTCTGGTTCTTCACTTCCACTTGCTGGATCAGTTTGGCTCCTGAATTTCAAGGAAAGAAAAGAAGGTATGCTAAGCAGCAGCCAGGGAATATATGCCCTCTCCAGACTATTCCCCTATGTCAAGGCCCTGTCCTGTCACATATGTGACATGCAGAGGTCTCATCATCTCTGTAATGTGACATACTTGCATCTACTTAGCAAATGTCACGGCTGAGTTCACCATTCCCACTACTTATTAACAGAAAGCTTCTTTTATGTATTTACAGGCCATGTTTGGCCTCTAAAGAAGTGACTTAGTTTAAGAATCACTTACTTCTCTTTCGAGTAAACTGAACAGATCATGGTTCTGTAATGTCATAGTTAAGAAAGATCAAGAATGAACTTTGAGGGTGACTTGAAATCTGGTATAAAAATGTATTTTTCAATCATACTTTCACCACTCTACATGTATCTTCATATGTCTTACCAGCACATCCCCAGCTTTTATGTTCAGAGAGTCTGGCTGCTTTTGTTAACATGATAATTTCTTTATTCCTGAGGTTTTACTTTGGTTTTTCTCTCTTGGCAGAGGAGACCTATTCCCTGTAAGCCTGCTCACCTCTATAACGTTAGAGATCAGCAGGAAGGGATGCTTATTCTTCTTAGCAGTTTTGGCTCTGTAACTGTATTCTGACTCTTTGTTTTGTTTTAGGCTGAAGATGCTGAGCCGTTTGTCAGGTTTAGCAAGTAGTGTTTTACAAGAGCTGTCAGGTGATGATGGAGACGCAGTTACTGAATCCTCTACTGCTGTAAGTACAGTGTTATCTAAAGACTTTCAGATCTTATTGAGAGTTAGGTTGGGGAGTGTGAATCATTTGACTGCAGTGAGAACTGTTTCCTGCTTCTTCATTGCTGAGCGCTAGACTGAGCTGTCATTCCACTCTGCTTCTATATTCCTGACCTCTTAAGTCAGCACTTTTGTGGGGCAGACCATAATCTCCTTAGTTTCCATGTCTCAAGGTCATCCTAGAAAACAAACTAGAATTAGGGTGAAGAAAGACTTTTAAGAGTACTAACGATTCTGTGTAGCAGAAAGGGGATCTCTGCATGATTGGGTGACAGTGGAAGGCTTGATCTGTGTGTTGCCCTGTGGTACTTTAGACTGTGGATAGTGTGCGAGTGGTAGAGTGTCTCCATTGCCACTCATTTCAGATTTGCTGGTAGTGTGTTCAGCAAAGGTGCTCTTTTTTTGTGTATTGGCTCATGGGTATCCTGAGGTTTCCTCCTGGTTTCACCTGATTGTGTATAGTTTTATAGGCTACATGAAATGCTTGCAAGGAGCAGAGTGCAGCGTTTAGGAGTGGAGCTGAAGATATCATTTGGATGCTATGCTGCAGTCTCCTTAGACTTTTTTCCTCCAGAGCACTTGTTTCACTGTTTCAGGTACAAGCTTTAGAGCCAGAAGCAGAAAGCATGGAGGAGGCACCTGAGGAGCTATTGGAGCGCCTAGCCCAAACAGAAAAACTAGTTGTTCAGCTGAAGGATTTGATCCGAGAAAAGGATGCCCTGCTCCAGCAAAAAGAAACTGTACTCAAGGTACCATTTCTTTCACCAGGGACCTGGGAGCAAGAGTAAAATACTGCTTCAGCTTTCTGTGCAAGCCAGTTTCTGGTTTCTTTTGAACATTTGAGACACCTGCACTGCCAAATGCATTGATTCCAGAGAATTATTGGAATCCAAAGAATGGACCCTAACCCAAGAAATGTAGGATAGCTTCTGTTCATTTTGCTTAGGGGTAATTCCTTCTAGAGTAGATAAGATACATCAAAGTTATGTAGCATTTTGTCTCGGAGCTCCTCAAAGCCCATGCAGATTCCTGGTGGCTCTAATAAATACTAATGTCTTTTGTGAGAGGTTTTTCTTTTCCCACTTCAGAGTGTTTGAGACAAAGAGTAGGCTGTGTTGCAGTCACCCAGCAGTCCAGTGGTTTTATGTACATAACCAAAGATACATGTTGTAAACACTGAGACATGACATGAGAGAAAGTGCGGTTACTCGAGATAGTGTTGAGGGACTGCATATAGTAGAGGAAGTCAAACTGAGTTTGTACTAACTGCTAGGAGAAGTCCCTTTAGTTATCTATCCCTTGAAGAGAAAGTACTAGAGCAGAAGCTAACGATTTTGCTGTGTATAGTGTTTCAGAGCAAATTTGTTTCCTGGAAGTGTTTTAATTAGCACTGCTAGTGGGGAGGCAGGTTTGGACAATGAACAGCAGACTCACAAATTATGTAACTTTTCCAAGTGGTGTTTTCAGGGTGATAGCACTGGTATTTTAAGTGCAGTCAGTTTGTATCCTTCTTTTACAGGAAGAGCGAGATGCTGCAGATGCTAAGCTGATGAAGCTTAAACTTCAGGCCAAAGCCAAACTGGCCTCTCTGAACAAACGCATTGAGGAGCTGACAGAGAAAGGATCACCATTGCCTGCACAGACCTTATCAGAAGAGCAAGTGTATCCCAAGGTTGGGAGAACAGGGCTACTTAAAAGATGTTAGCCTCTGCTGATAATCTGGTACCACCCTACTTTTTAGGTCCCAGTGAGCTAGCAGGTCCTATCTCTCTTGTTAGCAGGACATTCATAGTTCCAGCAAGGATGTCTATGCTGTAGGAAGCTGGTCTGTGCAGCTTCCTTATACTGCAGATGCCCTTGGAGTGCACAACTTGATCTCCTCAAAGGAATGGGCCAGTTTCACTTTTTATGCCTTCAGTAATCTGTTGTAGCAAATTTCTTTCCTGCAGAAATCACATTTCTATCTGAGCAGTAAGTTTCCAAATGTTATCTGTCATGTGAGTACAGCAAAGGAGAGGGAAGGCTGGCTGAAATACAAGAACAAGGAGGTAAGGAGGTCATTAAAATTGAAAGGCAGTAACTTAAATGTAAAAGAAAAAAAAGTATATCTATTTTTCCAGCCATGTAGCTTCCTGTGCCACCACTGAGTTTTATGGTTAACAAGCCATAATTGTGTAAAGCTAGGTAAAAAATAAGGGGAAAGTGTCCTGTACCAAGACATTAAAGAAGTTATTAGCTACTAGCTAGAAACGCTCATCGGAGCTGGTAATTTTTGGAAACTTAAAATTGTTCTGCTAACCACATAGTTTTCTTTAAAAAGTTAGTAATATTAGGCAAGGGAAATGTGATAGAAGTCCAAGCAGATGGCAGGACATCAGGTGATGTTCATTAAACCAGAGAAGATAAGGGTTATTTGAAACACTGCCAAAAAAAAAAAAAGATTAAAAGATAGGAATCAGTGAAGGGTGAGTGTGAGATCTGTCAGGTGAGAGGTGACTACTAATGGAGTAAAGATTGGTTCCATGACTTGTGCTTACTATTTTTGATTGATGGCATCATAAAATCACAGAAATGTGCTACTGTAATTCACTTTACAATACAATCTTGAGAATCTTTCTCAATGCGGAGCAGCATTTGATTTTCATACAGGAAGAATTGGATGATCCTGAGGATTGACGTAAGATAACAATAAAGCAAAATTTAACAAGTGCAAGGTCAAGCACTTGTGGTATCCTGCCACTGTGTACTGCAAGGCCGTGGAAAAAAATCCGCTGGCTGCAGAGGACAGTGAAGGCCCTGGAGGCTGTTTAGCTATGTCACTTTGCATTGCTGTCCTGCTGCTGAGGCTTTTTTTTAGCTTATTCATATGTAGCATGTGTAGACCTGTGTGCTGTTACATTACTTTGTGCGGACTTGCTGTTGTGGACTAATGAGTGTTCTTCCTTCAAATTTCAAATTTGTCAGCTGAAGCAGGCAAAACGAAAGAAAGCTTATCAGGAGTTAATCAGTGTGATGTAGATTTTAAACAGAGGCTGCCCCTTTTTTATTCAAGGCAAACAGTTATCCTTCCAGCTATTATGCTAAGAGTGGCAAGGCCTCATTTGGAGTGTTGTCATGTTCTCTTCACTTGGTATTAGGAAAGAAATTCTGAGAGGAGCAAAAGGTTTTCCGTTCTGCTGTCATGTTAGTAGATGCTTTTACTAGACACTCAAAATAGCCTGGTTAGTCAACCAAAGGCAAAGAGGAAACATCATTTCTTTCTACAGTTGTATGAGGAAGGTAAGCACCAAGAAAGTGGGAGAACTGTTAAAGTGAAAGGATGGTGCTGTCAGGTGAATGGATGGGTGTAAATTAGCCATTAAGCAAAATGGCCTTCTAATTAGAGGAATAAGGTCTTGATACAGTCTCCAGTGGAAATGGTGTGGACCAGAGCCTTATTGGTTTTAGGTTAGAACATAATTTAAGAGAAATGATGTTAGGGCAGTTACCTGCAATATTTGGTATTTGACCCAGAAAGCACTTTCTAGATACTTTCTTGTAGGGTTAGACCTACTGAGAAGCTACAGATTCCTTTATTTATTCATAATTATTTCCCCAAGTAGATGCTGTCTTGAGTAATGGTGATATTTCCTAGACAGATACCCTGTCATCTGAAGATGAAAAATTTAGGTCAGGTTTGCATGTTTTGCTGAGGTATTGAACATTGGTGGTTCCTTTTGGAAATCATGAGGGATAAATATAGCAAAGGGCTTTTTTTCCCTTTCTGTGGTGGGGGCCCCGTAGGAAGGGTGCATTTTAGATATCTAATTGGTACTATTACTTTCTGGGCTTTTAACAGAGTGCCTAATTTTCAAGAGATTCAAAATATCAGCTTATATCTTTCTATTAAGTAGTTGGTATTTGTATACAGAACAATTGAAGCTGCTCTTAAACTTTTAAAGGGGGTAAACACAAACTATAGATATACAAGAGTTTATAAATTTTGGAAAAACGTGACATTTGAAAGCTTGAGCTCTGTGAACTTTGTGGCTGTGCTACTGTCCTTAATTGTGGTACTCCATATAGTGGCCAGCATGCAAGGACTTTATCAGAAGCTTTTACAAATCTGACTGTAAATATCAATCCTGAAAGCTAATCCCAAGTAAGCAAACTAATCCAGGCATCTTTTCCCCCCTAGCAACTGCTTTGCCCCAGCCTAATAAATTACATTTATCCCTGGCTTCTTAAAGCTTCCTGCACTTCTGTTGTTTCTTTTTTTTCCCCCGTTCTACTTCTAAGCTTAAGTGCAATTAAACCTTTTCTTGTCTGTTTATTCTACCTGCTTCCAAAGACCTTCTCTGTAGGCGACACATCTTTTGAGGAACCGCTTCTTACTTATTCTTATTACACTGACTTATAAGTCCTTCTAAAAGCCTTCATAAATTTTTCAGAATGGGTTTAAAGGATATAAATACCCTGTAGACTGCATATGTTATTGGTGATCTTTGATCCAATACCTGTAACAAGCAAAAGGAAGGATGTACGTTTTGTATATATTCAGTCAAAAATCCCCAGCACTAAGTGCTTGAAGAAGTTGGGAGTGCTGAGATGGTAGCAATAGAAGGGTGTGTTTCCTGCTTCTCAGTGACAGTGTTGATATGCTGGACCTAATATGTGACTCTGTGTTAAGTAGGTGTACAACTGTGGTATCAGAGAATTGCTTGCCATACAGCTGATCTTTGAGAGACAAAAAAAGAGTGCAGGTGTAGTGTGCTAGTATGTCTGAGCAGACATAGCCTAAGCACATATTTTATGTGAAATGTTGCCTGAGTTTAAATTTCATGGTCATAAACAGAGGATTTTAGTGCCTCAGAGTGGAGTAGAACTGATGATTGTTTGCATGTTCCCTTTGCTTATTTCTAGCAGGTTCATTGCTCTAAATCCCTGTAGTCTAAAGAGATTTCCATGGGCATTTTCTGTAGACCAGAATGTTTTGTTACATGGAGAATATTCTTCTATTGCTAATTAAAAAATGTTTCATTAGTGGTATTAGAAAATCTCTGAAATTAAAAAGCCTCACAAATCAAGGTGGTCATATCGTAGATTATATATTATATTTTATTTGATAATACGATTTACCTTAGTTTATATGGTAAGCATTCATGGATAATTAGCTGTTCAAAGTGATTTGATGCGTCCCAATTAAAGACGTCTTGTGCATATGTACACAGAAATAGGGAAAATAGTTACTTAATGTAGGACAACTTATTTTAAAGAAACAAAGAAAAAATAAAGTTAAGAAATACAGAAATGTAGTAGAAATAAGCATCTGGTTAGGAGTCAAGAGTGCAGTAGCATTCTAATTTTTTTTAATTGTTGAGTAATACTGATTAGCATACTTTCTTCTGTTTCTTTTCTTCCCACTTTCTACCTCTTACAATGCCAGAATAACCAAAATACAAGTGAAGGGCATAGAGAGGAAGCCAAAGCACTAAAAGAGCAGCTCAGAGAGCGAGAGGAGACTGTTCAGGATCTGAAGGAACAGCTGGCTCTAGCCAAAGTGAATCTGAAAGATGCTGAAATGAAGTATGCAACACAGGTACAGAAAATTTCTTCTATTCATCAATCTGTGTGTGTGTTTCCCACCCCACCACTTACATTAGCATGATAGAATAGAATACTTCAGCTGGAAGGGACCTATGACGATCATCTAGTCCAACTGCCTGACCACTTCAGGGCTGACCAAAAGTTGAAGAATATTATGAAGGGCATTGTCCAAATGCCTCTTAAACACTGACAGGCTTGGGGCATCGACCACCTCTCTAGGAATCCTGTTCCAGTGTGTGACCACTCTCTTGGTAAAATAAATGCTTCCTAATGTCAAGTCTGAACCTCCCCTGACAGAGCTTTGAATGATTCCCTTGCATCTTGTCACTTGATCATTTAAGAGAGACGGTTGTTCCTGAGGACATGCTGCTGCTAGGGAATATGGCTAAATCCTGCAGCCTGACAGAGGCAAGGTTGCCAAAGCTCCATTCCCCCTCAGTCCAGCCAGTAGCACGGCTGAGAATGTGTTCCCAGCAGGCATGCGTGTACAACTCCTGTGTACATATATAGATGGCCAGCCACACAGGTAACAGAGACAGAAGCACCCAGTACTCACATGAACGCAAACAGCGCCAACAGCCTCACTCTGTTCCCCAGTATGGCAGCTGAGATGAGAGAATAGTAAGAACGCATACAGATGTACATTGTGGATTTCACCAACAGCTGTGCTTAGACACTCAGTCTGCCCAGTAACTGGCCCCTGGATCCAAGTCTCCCCAGTTGCAGGCAGGTGGACATGCAAAGCCTCAGGGCCCACAGCTCCACTCCAGCTGCTAATACAGACCTATCGCTCACAGACGTGTGCACAGAGCTGGCTGGGACTCCCCTGGTCCCTCCAATAGCCAACCCCCCTGTGCTGGCTTGCTTTTAGAAAAATGCGTGCATTAGTGCATGCGTTCACGCACACACCCACCACCACCACACCTGACCAGGGCTCCCCTGCCCCCCTTCAGTAGCTAACTCCCTGTGGGTTGATCCTTTGAGAGACAGACACACACGCGTACCCTGACCAGGACTGTCCTGGTCCCTCTGGTAGCCAACCTCTCTGTGTGCTCACTCTTAGAGACATACAGGCGTGCACATGCACACGCACACAGCTGACCAGGACTCCCCTGGTCTCTCTAGTAGCAAGCTACCTTAGAGATTCGCACATACACAAAAGCAGGTCTCGTCCTTAGAGACCCCCAAGACCCTATGGTCTCTGGCAGCTGGCCAGAAGTCCTCTGGTCCATCCCATAGCCACGTCTGCCTGTGGTCTCACCCTTGGGCACCATCCTCCCTCTGTCCTGGCTCCGGGGCTACTTCACCTACTTGCCAGCTAGTCCAGCTTGATACTTGTTAGTGATCATACATTCACTTGCACACTTGAACTCAAGTTTCTGGCACCATGTACACACAGGCCCTTTCCCCTGTGGTCCCACCGCAATTGCTGGCACTTAAGTTCACTTGCTCTAATCTCTCCAGTTGCCGGCATTGTGGACACACGGGCCCTTTCACCCACAGCCTGATTCCAGTTACTGGCACTTAGACCCGCCCATACACACACAAATGCACACCGAATAGAGACCCTCTCCCACAATGAAAGAGTTAGAAATGGTGTTTAGTAAGAAGACAGGGCAGACTGTTGATCAGGTGCAGGGCATTGCCAGACAAGCATACTGAGCAGCCACTGTTTGCATAATTGGCCTTTTTTAATTCCCTTATCCTGTATTTTTTCATTTTTGTTCCTCCCCAAATCACCTAGGTCTACCCATTTCCCTGCCTTTGGTTCCTCCTCTAAACATTCCATAAGTCTTTTGCAATCCCAAAACGCTCTTCACCTGCGTCCCATGATATATCTTGTACCCCTAGGCAGTAACCACCCTTGGTGCTCCCCAATTAAGGCATCTTAATGGGTTTCACACTTGGACAATGGGACTGATGGCCCTCTGAGGAGGCGGGAAACAGCCCCTGGAAGGGCCTGGACAGGGTGTCCCTTCCTCTGAGTCAGAATTTGGGTTCTTGCCTGCCTGCCATTGCTGTTCTGCGATGGGCTTTGGAGTAGCTGGAGCGGAGTATTCTTTCAGCTCCCAGATCTGCCATTGCCTCTCTGTGTTCTACTGTGGGTGTGCAGAGGAGCTTTTTATCTGTTATGTTTTTAGCTGTTATGTTACATTGTATTTATTTATGGAGAGATTTTTGTTAATACTCTGAATTCCAGGTTTAGCTTTTGATCTGTGAATTGGGCTGTATCCTGTACAAATGAAAACTTGTAATTACATAGTAATCATATCTTTTATCATTCTGCATATTGTAGATGAAATTCTGTGGGGTTTCCTTTCTGGGATCTGAAATATTATCAGTTAATATATACGTATTAGTAGGATAAAGATACCATTTGACCAAGGTGACATAAAGGATTATCAAGCTGAAGACCTCATCACACGTATAATATGCTGGTGCATGTTGAAAGCAAGCCTGTGTGTCTGACAAGCTCATGAACTTCTTGCTGTTGGGTTTTTTTATTATTTATTTTGTGGCTTATGTTTTCAGCTGAGGTCCCTGCAGGAAGTGATTCAGGAGAAGGAAGCTCTCCTAGAAGAGCAGGTTCACCAGCACCAAGCTGAATTGCTGAAGATAGTGGCCCAGTCAGATCTGGAAGTAGAGATGCAGCAGGTATATTTGATATAATAATCTTATTATGGGAGGAGAAAGGAAAAGAAATTTTACCAGTCTGAAGACATCCTGAGAGAGCGGTTCTCATCGAAGTAACTCAGAAGGGGTGAGAAGAGCTATGATTTGATTGTTTGGGGTTTTGGGGGATTCTAGTTTGGACTTTCAGAGTCCTAGCTTCAATCTGCTGATTTGCTATCAGTTGAAAAGAAAGAACAGTTAAAAAGAAGTATTAAATTATTGTGCTCCAGTTCCCTATTTGTGAAACAATGGTGAGCTTTTCCTACTGCACCAGGGCTCCAGAATAAGTGTCAACAAAAATGAAGTTATTCAGGCTATTAAAGTAACTGTGTTATGAAAACTAGGTGTATGGATGAAAACGTCAAATCTAGCCTTCTTACGTTAGCCTCTCAGATACTGGTGCAGCATTATGTCTCTCACAGAACCTGCGTACGCTTCAGAGAAAGCTAGAGGAGCAGGAAGCAGCTCTGCTAGGACGAACTCAGGTGGTGGAACTGCTGCAGCAGGAATTACGTACTGCTGAACAACAAAACCAGGTATCTTTTCATGCTTTGCTTATTGCCTTACTCTCACGTGTAAGTGATGGATGGAGCCTTTGTCAGTAGCTCAGAAATTACCAGATTAGCGTGTTTCTGGCACCAGGTTTCCAGCATGAAATCAGCTGGGAGGCTCCCTCAGGTCAGGTTTTAGAGGTGCAGGTCTGTATGCATAGCTTATAGTAGGTCCAGCCAAACAACAGGGATGGGGATGCTGCAGCAGCCACCTCTAGTGACTCAGATTCTGAGCAGGTGGACAGGGACAAAATCTATCCATACTCCACGCTGCTGACTGATACATTCAAAGCCATCAAATACACAATGCTTCACCTAAGACAAAAGTGCCTAACACAGTGCTGCTGTAGCTACACTGTTTCTGGACTGCAGTATCAAGGCCAGATGAGAGCATAGACAGATATGCTTTGGTATGTCTTGCTGAGGACTTGCTAATATGATGACACAGCTTCTGGAGTGGTATTGGCTTGCTCTTAATCATTTTGGAACGTGAAGAGAATGAGATCAAGTCTCTGCATATTTGACTATATACACACGTGCCCCTTGAGACAGGGTTTAGTACGCAATCTCTTAAAAGGCTTGTTTACAGATACAGGATGAGTGTATTTTTAATTTTTTTCCAACATCTGAACTTCTGAAAATAGTTCTCCATCCCTTTAGAAGAGACCTATACTATATCAGTGTCATGTTAGTAGGCTGCACAATCTTCAGCCAATCTAGTGCTAAACCTCTTTTTGATAACTTTTACACACTTATGCACCACTCTGTTTTCTTTTCCCATGTGTCCCAGCCTGGCACAGTGGTGGGACCTCTTACCACCAGAAAGAGGTGAAGAACCTCAGTGACCTGACTTGTACTAGCTACTGATTATATTGCTCACCAGGATGTTTCATGGAATGGCAACATGGATATCTTCATGGCATGCTTGTTGGGGTCCCCTGACGCTTGCTCTGTGTCTTTGACTCCCCTCATGCACATAATATGGTCAGAGGAAGACCTTGGTACACATATAAACTTGAGGCCATGTGGCTGAAGCTTCTCTTCCTACCCATAAAGTAAAGAGAGCTCCTCATCAGCTTCCTCCCGAAACTAGCTATGCTGACTGTCCACAGCTCCAGGAGGGGGAAGTTTGACAAAAGGAATTCTGGCAAGTGTAGGGTCTGTTTCTGTTCCTTGGTTGTCTTAAATCTCTGGTCAGTGTCAACGAGCTTTCTGGGATCTTTCTTGAAGGAGTGGACACTGTGGAGCGCTCTGTTACCTCCAGTTTCCAATTTCAGCATTTTTGACTGCCTTTCACGTACACGTTTTTGTTCTGTTTTTTAATTGTACTCTGTAATTGTTGCGTGCCCCCTCTTTTGTTATAGTCCTTCCTCCCCTTTTTGGGAAGCTTTCTTTCTTCTAAAAGGGAACTCCTGGCTACTGTTCCATTGTTTCTTTCCTCTACATTCCCCTGCTCTAAATTAAGACTTATCTTTTCTTTACCAAAATTGAGAGTTCTTGTTTCTCCCAGCATTGCTTTCTTGCAATTTGCAAATAGTAGGGCAGTTTCTTTCTAACAAATTGAGATTGCTGCCATGTTTATTTCCTCCTTTCTGCTACTTAGATACTTGGAAAATGGTTTAATGGCAATTTTAAAATATAATTCAGGTACTTTGCTTTGGCAATGTATTGAACTATCTGCGAGTTAAATTCATTTCCATATCCTTTTACAGACACTCCTAGATCAGTGCCAGAAGATGGAAGTGGATCTAAGCTCCCTGAGGGATGTCCTAGATGCAGAGAGACGAGAGTCTCAGAATCTCAGAGAGAAGATGGAGCTGGAATTAGCTGAGAGGAAACTGTCCTCCCATCGCTTGCTGGAGGAGGTGCAGTGTCTCTCAGAACAGCTGGAAGAGGCAAGAAGAGCACAAGCTGAATTAGAGGTGAAGTATAAAGACCTGGAGCAGGAACAAAGGCTGGAGGTGGAAGAGAAAAACCTGCAGATCAGTTGTCTTAAGGTGGCTGAGCAAGAGCTGCAATCTAGCCATGCTGCCCTTATAGCTGAAAATGATCAGCTGAAACAGGATGTTGACCGGCTGTTGGTGTTGTCTGCTGAAAACAGTGCTACAATACAGAAACTACAGGGTGAGCAAGCACAGCAGTTTGGTGAAGCAGGTTCTCAGGAGCCTAAGGATCCTTGGGTTGCCTTCTGTTTGGCTTTGTTTTTATAATAGCTTATAAGAAAGTCCTTGGTATAACAGTTCCTGATTGCATAGGAATGTAGGAGTGGTTGTACTGTGACCAAAGCCAGTTGCAAGAGGAGGAGCATAAGAGTAGGGCAACATATACGGTGCTTTCCTTGTGTACTGTCCCAGCCTATAGTCTTTTGAGGCTTATGGATTTCTTGAGCCAGATGTATTTTTTTAATTAATTTTAATAACTTGTTGGATTTTTTCATCAACTTATGTAAGTTCTTTTTAGATGTGCCACATTCTTCAGTGTCTTTTGGATTCTTCTACTGAAATTATAAGTAAAACAACCAAGGAAAGCAAACTGTACCATTTTCTCTGTAGGCTTGTATTAGAACTAATAGCATTGATCTTGCCTCAAGCTATTATTTCAGATTGATTTTCTTCCAACTCCTTTATGGCCCAAAACTGAAGCAGTGACTGAGAGATAAAGGATCTCATATACTATTGTGCATACGTGTAAACTGGATATATTTCAGCAAAAAAGGCCAGAGCATGCCTTAACTCCCTTTTTTCCCCTCCATTAGATGAACTTGTACAGAAATCTGAAGAATTTGTCTGCTGTCAGAATGAGCTGAAATCCCAGTCAGTGGTGCAGGTCTCTGAATTAAAGAAACGGGTATGATATTTTCATATGAGTCTCCTGAAATTTTCCCATATGTTGAGGAACTGAAATGGAATGAAATGTTGGGAATTCCTTTTTTATGATGTACTGCTTGAGAAAGGCTCATACAGGTTTTCTCAGCTGATGGGCAGACGTGTTGTGACTATGGAAGCCTGGGATGAAATAGGAGTCAATTTGAGTAATTTAAAAGTTGCCAGTTGATTTGTTAAAAGGTTAACTGAAAGATCAAAGACTAATGTGTATGTATAAACAGTCTTGAAATTTATCTTTCTCCTTTCTGTCCTATGTTTAAACAGGGTGAAACAACTTCACAGGAAAAAATAATAGATCAGGAAGATCAGAATGGGACTTCACTCCTACAGACACTCCTACCCACAGAAAACTTGGAAGGACAGAAGACTGAAGGTGGTATGATTATCTTACCTATTTTAATGTTCTTAAAATAAGTAAGAATTATTCTTACCTATTTTTAGATGATAAACATGTCCATGGTTACTGGTCCATTATGCTTTTCTTGCCAAGATCTTAAAAAATACTATATAATTCTTTCCTGTGGTTAAAGCAGAATTTAATTCTAAAGGGAAAAGGAACTATTTGAATCTCAGTGAACAGACTGACAGAAACAAATAAGTAAACCATCTGGAATTATTAAAAAGACTGGGCTGCACATCATAGGCCTGCCTGCATGGTGTTGTCTTGTGATATGAAGCGATGGTTGGTGTTTTGGCCATGAGACGGAATGGCTAGAACTTGTTACCTGTATGGTTCACGTGTTTTATATTTCTGCATGTATCATCTATGGTGATAGGTGCAAAGAATATGGAGGAGACATGAAACAGCTAAGATGAAGGCAAGGATGTAATATTATGTGATTGCAGGCTTTTCCAGAAAAGGGCGCCAAGGTTAGCTTCATTGTGATAGGGCATATTAAGTTCAATGAATAGTTTTGGTTTATTGGTTTTTTTGTTCCATTAATGTCACTTATGCCTAAGGATGGTAGAATAAATTCTGTGTTCCAAGACACTGTGCACTGCACATTCTTAGATTGTACAGACTAAGTTATAACTGAAGTAGTAGCTCCTCCCTGATACAAAATGCTGACCATCTGCACGTGATGCTTCTGGGGGTGTTAATTTTGATAGCTTTTGCTGAAACAGTAAAGGGGCCATACATACGCCACATTAAAAAAAAAAAAAAAAAAGACAGACAATTAATTTGGTTTTGAGTGTCTAGGCATGTAGACTGGTAGCAGTAATATCACCACTCTATCAGAATTATAGTATAAACAGATGGGTTCCCACAGTTTTTGACTTTAGGGTGTGGTGCGCTATGGCAATAGACTGCCTTGATTTTTGCAGAAATAGATTCCTTTTGCTTCCTATCATTCAGAGATATACCCTCTTCATAAGAATCCTGGTGGGGAAATAATCACTGATAAACCAGATTCCTGCAGTCCTAGAACATCTCCCTTCTCTCTCTTTTTATTCCAGGAACTCAGAAATGCAGGTCTTTAACAGTCTTCAAGACATCATGTAGAATCATAGAATGGTTTGGGTTGGAAGGAACTTTTAAATATCATCTAGTTCAACACTCCTGCCCTGGGCAGGGACATTCTTCACTAGATCAGGTTGCTCAAAGCCGCATCCAACCTGACCTTGAACATGTCTAATGATGGGGCAACTGACAACAACTCTGGGCAATCCAAAGAGAAGAAGCCTCTTGAAAGGCTGCAAGAAGGCTTCCCTGGAGCCTTCTCCAGGCTGAACAACCCCAACTCCCTCAGCCTTTCTTCATAGGATAAATGTTCTAGCCATCTGATCATTTTCATAACCCTCCTCTGGACTCACTCTAACACATCCATGTCTGTCTTGCACCGGGGGACCCCAGAACTGAACACAGTACTCCAGGTGGGATTTCACGAGTGCAGGGTAGAGGGTGAGAACAGTCTCCCTCGACCTGCTGCCCACACCATGTCCCACAATGCCGCGTCCACACGTTCCTTGAACACCTGAGCTTCCTCAAAATATGTAATACTTAGCAAATACCATTTTGTATAGTCAATTGTATATAGAAAAGAGTTTAAAGGGGCACAAAAGAAAACCTGATACCATATGTTAATGCTGTGTCCTCTCTGCCTGCTCAGAATTGGAAAGTACAAAAAATCTTATCCCTAACAGAACTGTTTAACTTGGTCCTGAATTTTATTTTGCATATATATTAACATACATTTCACATCATCATTGATAGTTATTTGTTCACAAAAATGGGGCCTGGTTTTTGGTGCTTCTAAGTTGATATTTCTGCAGAAGAAAGACGTATTGTATAAGTTGTTTTACTGGCTTTAATACTAAAAGGTTGAGGTATCATCTCCTAATAGAATTAGCTAGAACTGAGATGAATCATAGAATCACAGAATAATTTACATTGGAAGGGACTGAAGGTGGATTTTAGTCCAGCTTCCTCCTAGAAGTAGGATCAACTGTGACATCAGACTGGGTTGCTCAAGCCTTTATCCAGTCAGGTCTTGAAAACCTCCAGTGATGGTGACTGCACAACCTCCCTGGGCAGCCTGTTATGACACTTGACTGTCCTCATGGCAAAAAAGGTCTTCATTACATCTATTTGTAACCTATTTTGTTTCAGTATATGTGTGTTGTCTTTGTCCTCCTACCTTGCATCACTGTAGAAAGCCTGGCTCTGTCTTCTCAATAACCTCTTCACAGGTGTTGGAAGGCTGCTTTTAGGTCTTCCCAAAGCCTTCCATCCTCCAGGGTAAAAAAGCCCTGTTCCCTCAGCCTTTTCTCACAGGGAAAGTGCTCCAGCCCTGTGACCATCTTGGTGGTCTTCCGTTGAACTTGCTTCAGTTTATCAATGTCTTTCCTATATTGGGGGTCCAAAACTGAATGCAGTACTAGAAATGCAGTCTAATGAGTGCCCAGTAGAAGAAGATAATATCTTTGATCAATGTGCTGTTCATACAGTCCAGGATGATGTTGACCTTGTTTGCTGCCAGGCACACTTGCTGACTAATGTTTAGCCTAATGTCTAGCAGATCTTCTTCATCCTTTCTTGCAGAGCTGGTCCCCAGCCTACATTCCCAGGGGCGGGACTTTACATTTGTCCTTGTTGAATTTCTTGAGGTTCCTATTGCCCCATTCTTCTAGTCTGTCTAGGTTTCTGTAAATGGCAGCCCTGCCAGCGAGGGTATCAGCTATTTCTCCCCAGTGTGTTGTGTTCTCCAAACTTGTGTGTGGACTCTGCCACCTCCAGGTCACAGATAAAGATGTCAAGCAGGAGAGGTCACAGACCTCTGTGATGTTCCACTTGTTACTAGTCTCCAGACAGAGTATGACTGATTCACCACTATTCTCTGAGCCTCATCATCCAACCAGTGCATTTTTTATGCATTGAGTTGTCCTTCAGTCCAGACCATCGTTTCTTATTTTTGATACAAAGATATTGTGTGAGATGCTGGCAAAAGCCTTGCTAAAGTCAAGGTAAATGCTGTCCGCTGCTCTCTCCTAATCCACAAATGCATAAAAGGAAATTGGGTAGTCCAAATACGATTTAACCTTGGTAAATCCATCCTGACTGTTTCTTAGTCACTGCCTCCTCTTCCATGTGCCTGCTAATGTGCTCCAAGAGGCCTCACTTTGTGATTTCTGGAGGGACTGAAAGGAGGCCTACTGGCTTGTAGTTTACCATATCATCATTTTGGCCTTTTTTTGAAGATGAATACACCATTTGTCTTTTTCCAGTCATAGTGGACTTCCCTCAATTTCCATAACCTTTCAGTGATGATATTGTCCTTGCAAGGACGCTGGCCAGCTCTCTCAGGACTCTTGAATGCAGAACAACACATCTGTTCTCATAAATTTGTGTTGCTTGATTTCTCCCAAGTAGTCCCCGACTCAATCCTCAGGACAGAGGCTTGGAAAACTTTGTTGGTGAAGACAGAGACAGGGAAGGTACAGAGTGTCTTAGCAACACCTGTGTGCACTGTCACTAAATCATAAACCTCATTCAGCAGCAGTCCCACATATTCCTTGTTCAGCCTTTTACTACTAATGTAGAGGTAGAAGCTATTCTTGTTGCCCTTGACATCCCTTGCAAGTCTCAGCTCCAGTCATTTTTGGCTTTTCTAACACTGTGCTTAAATGTTCCTGAATTCCTGCTTTGCAGCCTGTCCCTGTTTTTATCTCCTATATAATACTACTTTGCCTCAAAGCTCTGTCATGAATTCCCTGTTTACTCAAGCCAGTCTCCTGATATGGTGGCTTGTTTTCCTGAGTGTTGAGATGGGCTGTCCTTGCACTTGGAGGGTGTGTCTTTACAAACCTGCCAGCCTTCCAGAGCTGTCTGCCATGGGATCCCCCCTACCAGTTCCCCAAATAAGGTGAAGTCTTGTCTCTTGAAGTCTAGGATCTGTACCTCTGTTACTCTCCTTCCTCACTCCACTCAGGATCTTGAACTCCTCTATTTCACGGTCACAATAGCTAAGGCTGCCACTGATTATCACATATCCAACCAGTTATTCCGTGCTTATGAACAGCAGATCTAGCTGTGTGTCACTCTTGGTTGGTCTATGCAGTACCTGTATCAAGAATTTATCTCTGATGCTCTCCAGAAATCTTGTAGACTGCTTGTGTTCTGACGTGTTACCCTTCCAGCAGATGTCAGGGAGATTAAGGTTCCCCAGAAGATTCAGGATCTGTGACACAGACTTCCTCAAATTGTTCAAGGACAGACATTTACTGGCAAGTAGCCAGCGTGGAAATGAACATGTTCTCTGTCTTCACAGGTAGTGAGAAGACTGAGATGATATCTGTTGGTATCAAATGTAAACAGAAGCTTTCTTCCTGTTGTAATTAATCAGGAAAGCTAAATAACTGTAATTATTACTTTCAAACATTTTTTTTTCTGGATGTGGTACAGGACACTTTTTTGCCTATCTTCTGCTTTGGAGTATCAAAATGTGTTGAGTATGTCTTGAGTATCATAGAATGAATGGTTGAGGTTGGAAGGGACCTAGAGCCAGTTGCCCAGGAACGTGTCCAGATGGCTTTTGAATGTCTCCAAGGAGGGAGACTCCACAACCTCCCTGGGTAACCTGTGCCCACGCACAGTCACCCTCACAGTGCAAAAAGTGTTTCCTGATGTTCAGAGGGAACCTCCTGTGTTTCAGTTTGTCCTCGTTGCCTCTGGTCCTGTCACTGGGCACCACTGGAAAGAGCCTGGTTGCATCTTCTTTACGCTCTTCCTTCGGGTATTTATACTCATTGATGAGATCCCCCCTGAGCCTTCTCTTCGCTAGGCTAAAGAGTCCCAGCCCCTCTTTCCTCACAGGAGAGATGCTTGTGTCCCTTCATCATCTTCATGGCTCTTTGTCAGACTCTCTCCAGTATGTCCATGTGTCTCCTGTACTCAGGAGCCCAGAACTGAACACAGTACTCCAGGTGTGACCTCGCCAGTGCTGAGTAGAGGCGAAGGAATACTTTGCCTGATGCAGCCCAGGTACCGTTAGCCTTCTTTGTGGCAGGGGCACATTGCTGGCTCACATTCAACCTGGTGTCAGCCAGGACCCCCAGGGCCTTTTCTGCCAAGCTGCTTCCCAGCTGGGTGGTCCCCAGCATAAACTGGTGCTATGGGATTGTTCCTCCCCAGGTGGAGGACTTTGCACTTCTCCTTGTTGAACTTCATGAGGTTCCTGTCAGCCCATTTCTCCAGTCTGTCCAGGTCCCTCTGGATGGCAGCACAACCCTCTGGTGTATCAGCAACTTCTCCCAGTTTTGTGTCATCTGCAAGCTTGCTGAAGGTGCAGTCTGTCCCATCATCCAGATCATTAATGAAGATGTTGAACCAGATCGGACCCAGTATTGACCTCTGGGGTACACTGCTAAGTTACTGGCCCCCAACTAGACTTCATGCTGCTGATCACCACCCTCTTGGCTGGCCATTCAGCCAGTTTTCAATCCACCTCGCTGTCTGCTCATCCAGCCGATACATCAACAGCTTCTCTATGAGGCTCTGAGACGGTGCCGAAAGCCTTACTGATGGCCTTGATGATATCCACTGCTCTCCACTCATCTACCAAGCCAGTCAATTCATCATATGCAGTGACATACCTATGATAAATGGTGTTTATATGGCAGTTTACAGAAATATGTATAAAAATATCCTGAGTCAAACAGCAGCTGAGTTCTTGTACCAATCTTAACTTGGACTGTGGCCCTTGAGTGTTTTATTCTTCTCTAATTTTAAGAATTTCTCATTTAATTTTTATCCAAATGAAATTTGAAACGTTTTGCTACAATAGTTCTTTCTTTCCCCTCATCTATAAAAATGTTTCTTAAAATTGAAACTCTATCAGCTGTCCTTTAATTTTAGTCTGCGTAACAACAATTGTTCTTTTCTAAAAGATGCTTAAAACAGCATATTGTTTTGGTGGTTTGCCTATTAAAAAAAACCAAACCAAAACACATTATCCAATGACAATGTTCTGTATCTCCATGGCATAAAGGTTACTAATGGCCATGTGCCCTGTTCTCTAAAGCTCCTGGAAGAATATCCTGTTACTCTACAAATCAGAGTTTTAATTTTCAAAGAATTTGTTTGTGTTTGAATGTTTCAGAAATACCACACTTGCAATTTGTTCTCCGGGAGCCTCAGCAGGAAGCTGTGATGGTCGCAGAAAATGCGAAGCAGGTAATGATTAAGCAGCTGAAATAAGCTAAAACTAAAAGAGGTCAAGGACTGGCCTTAAAACAGCTAAGCTGTTATGGCCTTTTTTAACAATCCTCTTTGGAAGGTTATTATTAACTGGATTAATGATGAAAGACAGAAATAGCTTCCAAATGCTGCTTGTACTGTGTTCTTATCAGACTGTATTTTCCTTTGTTGGCCGTGTGGGATTCTTGTGTCCTTCATCCATATTTGTGCTACTTTCTGCCTCTTGTGCATTAGTTCTTCAGCAAAACCGCAGGCTAAACTGAGGCAAGTCTCAGGAAATACAATTCCAAAGGCTCAGCTGTCATTATAGGATGCCTTTCAAACCAACCCTGTCCATTCCCACTGTCCTGATGGGGACCTGGCAGAATGGAGGAAGCTGAGTTCTCTTTGTTAAGTGGGAGACAAGTAGACTCTATCCTTGTACTCTTCCACTATGAGCAGCTGCAGGTACAATTGCAGTCAGTCTGTTGGTGAGAAGAGTGCAGGGTTAGATAACCTGCTGCTTTACTTTATACTCAGTCAGCAAGGTGATGGAGATGACTGCCTCTGTACATCTGTACTAAGAAATTTGTTGTAGAATTGTTTGTTAGCTTAGAGCAAGGTCTGGACTCTTTCTAGACTGCTTCACTCTGTTCCAACCTGCCAGGCAGGTGATGAAGATGCTGCTGTGTTTTATCTAATACATTCCTCTCCAACAGAGAGTTTATAGTATATGTATTACTGTGAAGTATTAGGGCAAAAGCTGACGTTTGGGACTTGTGTTAGAACTGGAGAAGGCATTTTGAATCAATTCAAATGCTGCTTGACTTCAGACCCTTATATTCCCACTGCCTGTAGTAGAAGTGTAAGATCAGTCAACAGGTACACACACACACACGGTCTTTTCAAGGGCAGGTATAAGCCTTTGAACTAATTTCAACAGCCCCTTTATAGACAGTGGAGATAACAAGTTCTTTAGAATATGATTCACCTGGACCAAGGTGGATGTTGAAAACAGGTCAGTGAATCCAACCCTGGAATTGTCCATTTCAATGTCTTAATTATAGAGAGTCTAGCTAAATAGCTTGCATGTAAGTATTTACACTTGGTCAGCTATATCCCGACATTTGTGCATCTGACCCATGACTTTAGGCCAAGATAATGTGTGAATCCAAACCCAGTTCAGGGTTTTGGGTCATGTGCACAAGTTATTTGGATGCATGCCATGCATTCCATTTCAGTGCTTGGAGCTTGCAAAGGCAAAGTGCTCTAGAACTTGGCGCTGGAGATCATTTCCTTATGATTGCGTGACCTGTTAGTGCCCTGTACTTACATTCTAGGTAGTTACAGCGAATGTTAATTCTGAATACTTCATTTTGTTTTCAGTCTTTCCATTGTTGGGTTGGGGTTTTTTCACTTGCTTTTTTTGGGGTGGGAGGGAGTAGCTTTTTTTAGAGACACTTTACTTAGTTCTGACTTGCAGTCTCTTTGTACTCTAGTTCAAGCCTTTTCCCACAGAAGGAGTACTAACAGTGCCAATTGTTTGTTGTGGTGAAAGACAATATGCATTGGGAACTAGCCAGAAATACTGCGATTTATTTTAGGTGCATGTTAACTTATAAGTGGACTTTTCAGAATGAAGAAATTAGTAGATTAAGTCTTAGTTCTTGTATGGATGTCAACAGCAAACTAAGCAATTTCCTGGGCTTTGTTCAGTATCTTTGTGTGGGCAAAAAGAATTTGTGTTTGTGAAATAGCAAAATCTCCTCTCTCTTTCTAGTGTGTTCCATCGTCTTCAACGGTCAGGTTCTGTCCTGTCTGACAGAGAAGCAGGAGACATATAGCAGTTAACAGATTGTTGTGGGGTGGTTTGTTTGTCTGTGTGGTGGAGCCTAGTGTAACTTTCCTGGAAAGACTGCAGGTTCTTTATCTGCTGGAGCAGTGAGGCATACAGTGACAAACACATGACTTCTCACCTTCTCTGCTTGGGTGGTTCAGTGAAAGATTATTAATCTATAGTTAGTCCCTTTGAAGCAGTGAAGATGCAAAAGGAAGCATCTCAAGGTGGGAAGGAAGTTATTCGAATTGTTACATTCACTGATATCCTAATCTGCTGAGATATGTGTTAGTCTCATGCTTAACATCAAAACCAACCTACCTTTTTTTTAATTTATTTTCATTAGGCATCAGAGTTGCATCTAAAGTTAGGACTGATAGTTTTTACTTAAAGCTTGACAGAGCAGCAGGCAGCTAAGATAGCTAAGTATTTTTTCTTCAACCAATAGATTAAGAATGTTGGACCTGAGGTGAAATTGCAAGACTTGCAGACTCTGGAAGCTCCAGCCTCTTATGTAGACTGCTCTTCTACTTCTACAGGTGAGGACACAGAATAAGGCATGTGACAAGAAAATTGTGGAAATCTTGAGACGTTTCAGGGACAAATCAAAGGTGATTTGGAAAGAGCAGCTTTGCGATCAGAATCTAAAGACATACAAGAGATAGAAAAGATGCACGAGGTAGAAGAGAACGTTCTAATGTGGGATGGATAGGATATATCAGAAGAGAAGAAAGAAGTGGTTCCTAAGATGAGAAAGGGAGAAGGGCTTGAAGGAGAGTGTGTTTGTAGATGCAAAGGCTGATGTGTAAGACACAGAAGAGAATTAAGAAAAGATGAAGAATTGGGTTCCTCTCTGCAAGCTAGTAAGTTTCTTTTTGTGTCTGGAATTACCACCACCACCCCCGCCCCCAAATCATAAAAAAAAAAAAACCCACAAAAAACCCCAACAAACGAAACCCCAAAACCAACCCAAACCAAAACAACCTGTTACCTAGTTCACTTGTCTTTTTGCCTCTTTGTTCTTCTGTAGAGGTCAGATACAGTGTAGAGTTAGGTAATGCCAGCATGCAGTAAATGCAGGAGGTTTTGCATGTGCAGAGCTATTTGGGATGTCTGGGTGCGATGCATAGGCTCAAACTCTTTTTGGTTTTTTTTCTTTCTCACCTTGGAATCTGGAGAAGCTCCATTCCCATATATTGTCCCTCCACTTACCTACTGACTTTACATGCAATTCGTTATGCTGATGGTAATAAGTGTACCTTTTATCACTAGGTGTGTCAGGAGAGCTGGTGAATTCTGAACTGCAAAAGCCTTGTGATGACACTTTGGTGCTCCCTGAGGTACAAATTTAGTCCGGAACTTTTTTCTCTCAGTATTGTATGCATCTGTGGATATGAAAACTTTAATTTAGTTTAAAAGCCCCAAAGAGTTGTTTTAACGTCCCGTAACTTAAAGTGGTTGTTGCAACACTGTAACAGGCTTTAAGAGATAGCTCTCCTTTAATGGTTACCCGTAAACTGTTTCTGCCCTCCAAACTGATGAACGGAGAGCCTTTACAACACAAGATGTTAACCTATTGGTGGGCTGCCGATCCATGCTTTCTGGGAAGAATTTGTGACTGCTTTTCTTTTGTAATCTGTTTCTGGGGGTGGGAGGAAACCTTAATATAGTTATTTGGAAAAAGCCAAGCACTTCGGTCCAGATGCTTTGTCTAGTGCTCTCACTTTGGAGATGGACACAGACTGGAATATGGGCTTCTTACACTGTTTCTTTGCCATGTTAAATGGACAGATAGAATAGGGGACAAAACCTCCTCATTCAGAGACTATGGATAGGATGCCAGGAAAAAATGTGGCTGGATAAGTACACTGGAGGGCTTGTGAGAACCACAGAACTGAAACACTTCAGAATCATACTATCTTATAATCAAGAGAGAATGGGAAATAAGGGAATAGGAAGTTACATTTATGGTTTAATCCTAAAGCCAGAATCTTTCATGCTGCAACTCCAGAAACTTGAAATGAACAGAAATGACCTGAGGAGTCCTCCTGCTATTAGTGAGGCTACTATTTATTGCAATAGCTGGGTCAGGAAAGGCTATCCTTAAACTACAAAATGCGGAAGGCAGATACTTCCAAAAGTGACCCTTTCACAGGATTCAAAGGAAAATTGAAATATATTATTTTCTTTTAGGCAAGAACAGATGGCTTTCCCAATGGAAACAAGCAGTTTACTGAGGAAAGTTGTCCACCTGGAATTCTAGAATATCTTGCTGCAGAGAAACAGAAAGAGCTGTCAGTTTTGCTGCTGGAACTGGAAGAAGCCCAAGAAGAAATAGCTTTTCTGAAAAGACAGCTCAAGGGCCCAAACGGTCAAACTTCTACAGGTAACCAAAGAGGAGAAGCAGCTAACGGTCTGGAAGATAATTCCCAGATACGGTTTCTTGAGGGGGAAGAGCAAAAGGCTTCAGATACACAAAATGAGTTGGGCAGTAGCTCATTACTGAGAGAAATAGAAATGCAGCAAATTAGTGTGCTTCAGGAAAACAAAATCAGTCTTCAAGAAGTGCTCCAGGGGAGCACTGTCCCCTGCAGAGGGGAGATGGAGGGAATGCAAGAAGTCTCTACAGCAGATCCAGAGCCTGGTACCTCTCAATCTCAAGAACTGATGAAGTTACAAAACCAAATTACAGAACTGCAGCTAATCCTGCAGAAATCAGAAGAATCCTATAAGAAGGATATAGGAGAAAAAGGGGAAGAAATAAATAGGCTAAACCAGTTGGCTGAGGAATACAGAAAAAAAATAGAGGATTCTGACAGTGCATTTTGTGTTTTGACTGAAGAACGAGATCAGCTCCTGTGTCAGATGAAGGAACTTTCTACCATAACAGAACTGAAAGAGCAAGTGAAGCAACTTGAGGAAAATCTAGCTCTTTCAGAAAAGCAGAGACTGTCAGACAGTCAAAGCAGTCTTCTGAGAGAACAAATCCAGAGCCTTAAAAATGAATTTAAATCCAAGGAGATAAAAATTGAAGCTTTGCAAAAAGACTTGGATGAAGCACAACTTCAGCTTTCTGACCAGGACATGCAACTGAAAGATCTGAGAAGCCAGATCGAGAAGAAGGAATGTGAAGTACTTGATCTAAAACAATTTTTGAGGAAGAATACAGCTGAGATAGAAGAGCTTTCCCAAAACTTAGCCTCAAAGGGACGTGAAGCAGCAAGCCTAGAACAGCTTGTTGCTGAACACACCAGGTCTATAGAGAGACTGCAACAAACCTTGCTGGAGAAAGACCAACAGATGACAGAGATCAGTGTCAGCATGTCTGAGAAAATGGTCCTGCTGAATGAAGAGAAATTTTCTCTAGAAAATGAGCTGAAGAGTCTTAAAGAGCAAACAAGTCTATTATTAAAAGCCCAGGAAGAAAAAGACCAAAACATAGAAGCAAAAGATACATATCTGAAATGTGAGCCATCTGGGCAGCAGTATGAGACAGAGGCAGCATGTAAAGAAAGTGAGGTATTAGTAAATAAACTTGAACTTCTGAAAAAAGAAAATGAGCAAGTAAAGCGGAAGCTGCAAGCAGCACTTGTTAACAGGAAGGAGCTTCTGAAGAAGGTTAGCAAATTGGAGGATGAATTAGTACAATTGAGAAGAGGACATGAATCGGAAACCTCAGTGGCTCAAGAAGCTGAAGGGGAAGAAAATATGACAAGCGTGATAAGCAGAGACATGAATCTTGGAAGCCAGCCCAGTGAGGAGTATCTAATTCAGCTGCTTTCTGAAAAGGAATCCGAGTTGCAGAGTATCCGGAAGGATCTGCTGGATAAAGAAACTACTGAAGCACAATTGCAGGCAGTGATTGAGGAGATGAGGCGAAGCTTGCAAGGTAAGACAAACATTGTTTCAATTAAAGATGAATTCATGGAGAGTCAGACAATTGCTGACAAAGTAACTGAAACCAATAAAAGCCCAAAAGATTATGAAGAAAATGAAAAAAATAGTTCAGCAGCTACAAATCTTGAAGAAAACCAAAAGTCTGCTCTGAAAGAGAGGATTTCAACTCTGGAACAAGAAAAAGAACAACTTCAAAAAAAACTTCAGGAAGCCCTGGTATCTCGCAAAGACACTATAAAAAAGGCTCAAGAAAAAGACAGGCATCACAGAGAACAGCTGAAACAGCAGAAAGATGATTACAACATCCTACAAGAACAATTCGATAAGCAAAGCAAAGAGAAGGAGAGCATCCAAGCTCAGCTCAGACAACTCCAAGAACAGAAAGGATCAACAGAGAGTGTTCTTGGGAATCAAGATGGGTTGGATTCTTCATGCGTGGAAGCAGAAAATACAACAAATAACAAGCTTGTAGAAGTTGCAGATGTTTCTGGGGAAGAGTTTAAGAAAAAACTTGAAAAATTGTGGAAGGAGAAGGAGGAACTGGAATATAACGTTAGCTATATGCAAAGTGAACTTGCTTGCAAATCAGAATTAGTCTTACATTTGCAAGAGCACATAGCACAGTTGTTTCTGGAGATAGAAGGGCTGAAGACAACCTCTGACCAAGCTGAAGCTAAGGCAGCAAGTCTTCAAACAGAATTGGAGGAGAGTCGAGCAAAAATTTCTAGAGAGGGCAGTCTGGAAGACCTGAAAACACTTATGCACCAAAAGGATGAAGAAATGGAATTCCTTAACTTGCAGTTAAGGGAGAAAAGTGAAGCTCTCAATAATGTGCAGGCACAGTTGCTGGAAAAAGAGGATTCAGTCAAGAGACTATGTAGTCAGTTGGAAATTCAGGCTCAGGTACATGAGGAACAAAGCAAGCGACTGCAAACAGAGTTGCTTGAAATTCAGGAGAAGCAAGATGACAGTGCAGAAGCAGCTAAACAGAAGAATCAAATGCAGAGAAAGTTGCAAGCTGCACTTATTTCTAGAAAAGAGGCACTAAAGGAGAGCAAATCTCTAAAAGAGGAGCTGGCTAATGCTAAAACTACTATTGAAAATCTTTGTGTCAAGTTGACAGATAGGGAAAGCCAAATATGTGGCCATGTTAAAGAAACAGATACTTTAACAGAAAAGTTAGTGGGCCTCACTGAAGAGCGAGAAAAACTTATTGCAGAAGTTGATAAAGTACTTAGAGAAAATCAGAATCTTGATGGATGCTGTAAAAACCTGACGTTTACTCTAGATAGCGTTGTTGTAGAGAAGGAGAAGCTGGAGAAGGAGATGGAATCCTTGAAATGCCTTCAAGCCGCTGAGAGTTCTGAGTGGCATGAGAAATACAGGGAGCTTCAGAAAGAATATGAAACTCTCCTGCAGTCATATGAGAATGTGAGTAATGAGGCTGAGCGGATTCAGCGTGTTTTGGAAACTGTTAGGCAGGAAAAGCAGGAAATTTTCATTAAGCTGAAAAGTGTTGAAGCAAAAAAAGAGGAAACAGATAAGCAGCTACAGGAAGCTGGACAAGAAATTGATGGAATGAAGGAGAAAATGAGGAAATTTGCAAAATCAAAGCAACAAAAGATCCTGGAACTAGAGGAGGAGAATGAGAAGCTTAGAGCAGAGATGCGTTTTACAGATGGAGAGCTACACAGGACTGGAGATGCCTTTACAAATACTAGCCTGAAAGAAGATCTGGAGAGCTCTAGGAGGGATCACCAGTCTCTTGTTACTCAGCTTGAGACAGTAATGGCTGAAAAGGAGTCTCTTAATCAAGAGATCACAGACTTGAAGTGTCATTTGCAGTTAACAGAATCTAAGCTGAAGGAAAGCAGAGAACTGGTAGACAAGTATGTTGCTGAGAAGACAACAGGGGAAGAAACAAATCAGGCAATAACCACGCCACCACCACCAATGGAGAGGACTGAAAATCAAGTAGATATAAGTTTTAGACCAGAGTCTCCTACTGCAGAGCTGGAACAAAAAGCATTTGAAGGTAGTAGCCCATGTGAAGATCTTGGTACCTACATACAGCAGATAGCTGAGCTCACAGAGCGAATCACAGAACTAGAAGATAATAGGAGGGCTTCAGAGCAACAGCTGGGTGATATCCGCCTATGTGTTGAGACTTTAGCAGGTGAGAAAAGGGCTTTAGAGACCCAAATGGAAGAGAAAGTCCATGAATTGAATGTTCTTCAGGACACAGTAGCAAAGATGGAGCAAACAGTCCAAAAAACCAAAGATGACCTTGTCAGGATGACAGAACTGAAGGACACGCTAGAGGCTGAGAAGGATGATCTGGAAGAAAGGCTCATGAATCAGCTGGCAGAACTTAATGGGAGTATTGGAAACTACCAGCAAGATGCAACAGACTTCCAGGTGAAAAATGAGCAACTGAAACATGAGCTTCAGAGTTTGCAGAGAATGATGTATGAACTGGAGGAGGAGAAATGTCAGATGGCAAGGGAGAACAGTAAAGCAAGTTCAGAAAAGCAAAAGGAATTTTTAGAAAAGCTAAAATGCAGTTGGAGGGGAGACAGCAGCACACATGTAAAGGAGCTTCAGGAACTGCTGAAACAGAAACAGCAGGAGATTAAGCAGCTGCAGAAGGACTGTATTAAAAGCCAGGAAAAGAACAGTAGTTTAGAAAGAACTGTTAAAGCTCTGGAATTTGTGCAGAGTGAGTCTCAGAAGGAGGCGGAAGCAGCCAAAGAGACTTTAGCTAAAGCAGTTGAAGACACCAAGAAAGCCCAAGCAGAGCTTGCTCTCTGCAGAGTAGTATTGGATGACACCCAGAGTGAGGCAGCAAGGGTTCTAGCAGAGAGTGTCAAAGTGAAAGAAGAGTTGCAGGCAAACAAAGAGAATATTAAAATTCAAATGAAGAAAAAAGATGAGGACTTTGAGAGAAGACTGGAACAGGAAAAAGACAAGCACTCAAAGGAAATTAAAAACATGGAAGAAAAGCTGGCAACTTTGCAGAGGCAGAAAGACTATATGGAAACAACTGTTGGTGATCTTCAAGACTCCTTGAAGACAAAGGATCAAGAAGCCAAGCAACTGGAAGGCAGCCTAAACAACACACTAGCCCAGCTTGCAGCCTTCACCAGGAGCATGTCTTCCCTTCAGGATGACAGGGATAGAGTGATAGATGAATCAAAAACATGGGAGAAGAAATTCACTGAAACTATTCAAAAGAAGGAGGAAGAAATACGTTCAAAAGAGGAAACTTGTGTTGTGCTAAAGGACCAGATGAAGCAGATGACCATACGTGTGGAAGAACTTCAGGCTCATATATCCAGGTAAAGACGGTGATAATGACTCAGCTGGTATTCTCGTATTTCCTTTTGACAAGGCAGCAGCCAGAGGTGAGGTAGGATTCCCCCTTCCTTTTGCAGTATACCAGAAAGAAAGAATTTTGAGTATGTAAATATGCTAAATGTGACATGATTGGCAAAACTAATGAATGCCTAAGATGGAGAGCAAAATTAGTCTTCCTAGTAAAGCTATAAACATAAGGCTTATCTCCTGGATCATTTATGTTTGGATAGAAAAGAGGTTTGGAGTTATGTTGTAGGGAGTTACTATGTATTTGTTGTCTGCACAAGGATACAGGGAGATTAACACTGTAAAATATTCCTTCTTCTCATCGTTAGGGTACCCATATTAAATCTATTCTCTGTCACAAGCAGTAGCCATCTGAGTACTGTCTAGAGTCTTTATTAATCTGAAATTTGAAATAGATTGTTTTGCATAGAGTTGTTGCATTCAGAGATTAAACTTGGCAGGTCAAGAGAACATTGGGATACATAATTCCAGTTTAATCCCAAAATAGATTTTGAGGGAAAGATGGAGCTATGGAAACGTACCAAAATGTACATCTGGGAATTTCCAAAATTCAAAACCAAACTGTTCTTGAGTAAAATTGTTCTATAAAGTTTGTGATCAAAATGCTATATTGTTGCATGCTGGAACATGAAATGAACATCAAGCATATGAGAACAGCTATTTAATTGATTTTTTTTATTTTGTTTTTGTTAGGTACAATGTATGAGAGAAAAGTATTTTAATGAGAAGGAGGTGATAACATTCAATGTTTAACGTCCTCCATTTTTTAAATATTGACATAAAGATTTATCTCACTGGACAACTTTTAAAAAATATTCCCCCAGCACCACCCCCTTCAGACAGTAGTGCAGTCAGAACTTTAAAAGATGCCTTGAATTTTAAATTGAGAGAAAGCTAATCATCTGGATATTTCTGGCTTGCTTTCTTACACTAAAACTAATTTTGTGGGTTTTCTAAATTAGTATAATCAATGACGACTATTAGTGTGGTTTTGCATACTGAGATACTTCGTTGATTTGTGACTGACTTTCTCTTCTCTGTTTTCAGGCTGGAACGCAACAAGAAAGACTGGGAGTCTGAATCCAAGAAGGAGATTCAGCATCATCAAAAGACATGTGAAATGTTGCAGGAGGAAAAAAAGGAGCTTTTGACTCAGCTTGAAGGGTCTCAGAAACTGTACAGCAAGTCGCAGAATGAACAGCAGAAACTGGAGTCAGAAATCAGCAGCCTGAGAGACCAGCTTGCTGACTTACAGAATTCCTTCACCAAATGTGAATTGGTCAGAGAAGAGCTGGGGAGTATGGTCAAGCAACAAGAGATTAGTATCCAGAATTTTAAATTCAGCTGTGAACAGCTTGAGGCTGATCTGCAAGCTTCCAAGGACCTAACAAATAAGCTGCATGAAGAAACTAGTGCCAAGGATCAAAAGATTGTTAGTTTGCTGTCTGCCAAGGAAGAAGCAGTTATGGCTGCTCTAGCTGAATTACAGCAGCAACATTCTGAAGAGATGAAAGAGTTGGAGCATAGGCTAAGTAAGGAGGAAGAGGATAAAAAAGCCTTGGAAAATGAAAAGAACAAATTTCTTGACAAACTTGATCATCTCACTGAAAAGGTGAAGATAAGCAGAGAAGAAAGTAAGCAGCAGAAGGCACAACTGGACTCCTTCACCAAGTCCATGTCATCTTTGCAAGATGACAGAGACCGCATACTGAGAGAGTACAAGCAACTTGAGGAACGTCATCTTGTTATAATCTTGGAAAAAGACCAACTAATTCAAGAGGCTGCTGCTGAAAACAATAAGCTCAAGGAAGAAATCAGAAGTTTTCATAGCCGGATGGATGACCTCAACTCCGAGAATGCCAAGCTGAATGCAGAGTTGGTGCGGTATAGAGAAGACCTGAACCAAGTGATTTCAATAAAGGACTCCCAACAGAAACAACTTCTCAAAACACAGCTTCAGCGGATCCAAACTCTGGAAAAGGAGAAGGCAATCATAGAAACACAGCTGAAAGAGTCCGAGCATACTCAGGATGATCTCAGGAAGTGCATGGAAGCCTTGAGAGAGGATAAAGTCAACATGTCTCAAGAGATTGAAACCCTTACGTCCTCTCTGTCTCGGGTGCAGAGTGACATGACAGCATTACGTGAGGGGGGTCCTATCATGGAGTGTCAAGCACAACTGAAGGCCCGAGAGGAAGAGGCACAAGAACTGAGTCGTAATCTTTCCCTCTCACAGAAAAGGATAATAGAACTTGAGGGAGAACTAGTATGTGTTCAAAGGGATGCAGCCAAGAGAGTGGGAGAGGCTGAGGACAGGCTTCGAAAGGAATTGAAGCACCTACATCATGATGCAGGGATAATGAGGAATGAAACAGAGACGGCAGAAGAGAGAGTAGCAGAGTTGGCACGGGACTTGATGGAAATGGAACAGAAATTTCTTGCAGTCACAGATGAAAACAAAGATCTCAGAGCTCAAATTCAGTCTTTTGGGAAGTCCATGAGCTCTCTTCAGGATAGCTGGGACCAGGCCAATGAAGAGCTTCATGTTTTGAAACAGAAATACTCTGCAGACTTAGAGGAACAAAAGAGTCTGGTGCAGAATCTTCAGAAACAGATGGTTCAGCTACAAGAAGAGCAACATTCCACTGCCAGGGACCGAGATACAGTGAGGTCTGAGCTGACAGAACTGCAGAAAGCCACTGAGGAAAGAGGTCTCTTGGCCCAGATTGAGAAACTTAATCAGAAGCTCAGAGCCAAAGATGATGAGCTTCTCCGTTTGTCTTCAGAACTGGAAGGCTCTTCCAACCAAGTTAAATCTTTCTCCAAGGCTATGGCAAGCCTGCAAAATGAGCGAGACCGTCTGCTGAATGAATTGGGCAAAACACGTAAGATTGAAGAAGTGAAGCAACAAGCGGAAGGGAGCACTTCCACCAGTCCTTCAGAAGTGCAGAGTCTTAAGAAAGCACTGTCCTCCTTGCAGAATGACAGAGACAGAGTAGTAAGTCCTTGTTCTCTCTTCCTGCTCTTACTTAAAGACCCATAGGAGATTTGGATCTTCAGATCTTAAAATTAGCGCACTTAGATCTGGTAATTACAATGTGAAACATAGATCATTGTCTTCACAGAATCACAGAATAGTTGAGGTTGGGAGGGACTTCTGGAGATCTTATAGTCCACCCTCCCTTCTCAAACAAGGTCAGCTGGAATAGGTTGCCCAAGACAGTGTCTGGTTGGATTTTGAGTATCTCCATTGGTGGATATTCCACAACTTCTCTGGGCAACCTGTTTTTCCATGTATCTGGAAATGGTTTCCAGAATTAGTTGCTCCATCACCATCGGAGGGATGAAGATGAGACTGACCAGCCTGCAGTTCCCCAGTTCCTCCTTCTTGCCTTTCTTTGTAGGTAGGGATGACATTTGCTTTCTTCCAGTCTTCAGGAACCTCTCCCAGTCGCCATGACCTGTCAAAGGGAATTGAGTTGCTTCCCAATGACCTTAGCACTTGTGGGCATGCTCCATCAGATCACATGGATATAGTATGTGCCATCTATGTTCTCTTCTCTGATATATGGAAGCTGTGATTTCATTGTTAACTTTGCAGGGTGGTTTCTCTTGTTAGCTTGATTTAAAATATGGAATCATAGAAATAAGATATGGGTTCCCTGTTAACTGGGAACATTGTGGAAGCTTGTACATTTGATTTGTCTTAGATTTCTAGAAGACACTAGAGCAAAGACTTGGGTCTGTTTCTCCTCTTGGCAGCTGATTGTCAAGATAGGTACAAGGCATTGCAGCTTCATTTTGACATCCTTGCTTGCATACTTAATGTGTCCGTGTTTGTATAGCCTCTGGCACCATGCGACTCAGCAAGTTTCAGAGTTCTAGTTGCTGGTCAAATGACAGACTTCTACAATCATTTTCCACTGCCCATTAGTCTTCTGTTAATTCACATCAGACTTGTGATACTGTCTTAAACACATCTTCCTTCTTGTCCATTTTATATCTCAGTTATTTGTATATTTATGTCTCCTCTACTGCTGTTTTGTTGAACTTGCCTATCTGTGTAGCGCTGCTAATACTAAGATAGATCCTCAGTAGAGGGATCTCCTTGTCTCGAGAGTCAGTCACATCTTCTTGTCTGCAAAAACTGATTGCAGCGATGGATGTGTAATGACAATTTATTTCTAATTCCAGTCTGAGTAGACTGTCAAAAGGATTTTAGTTCCTCTGTTCCTGGGTTTACAGTAAATACCAACTTCAGGAGTTATTCTTAACCAGTGCTGTCTGTCTCACTTTGTCTTCCTCTGAATAAGGGAATTAATATTGTAGTCTGGGGTCTTTCTGGTTATGTATGTCAAATCTTCATGGAAGATCTCAAAACTCACTGCTTTCATTAACGATAGAATTCTCTGAAGTTTTTTTTCTGAGCAGTTTTTAGTAGACTGCTGTAATCACTGATTCAATTTCTAGTTTCTCTGTCATCTGAATATGACTTTTTTTCTCCAGATGCCACAGTGAGAAATGCTCCTAAACACTTATAAGCAATGAACTTAGCTGCTTGCTCAGTTGTCACACACTCTGATATTTCCCTTTAATTAAAGGTAAGAGAGCTGAAGAATCTGCAGCAGCAATATATACTAGTCGGGGTAGAATCAGCTGAAAATTCTCGCTTAAAAGCACAACTGCAGGAGTGTCAGCAAGATGCAGATAAACAGCACCGTCTCCAAGAACAGCTGAAGCAAGAAAGTATTTTCTACCAACAGGAGCTCCAGCAGCTTAGGTGAGAATTGTCTGTCTTCTCACTGCCTCAGAGATGCAAATGTGCAGTTTCTTTCAAAGAGCAATTGTGGGCAGAAGGCAAAGAAGGCACTGAGAACCTCAGCCTTACCTGTGTTAGCTGACGCTAAATGACTTTGCCCTGTTCAGGAGTGGGCACACATTTCCCTTGTTCGCCTTTTGCCTTAGAGGAAGGATTATAGCCCAGCATACTGGAAGGAAATGCCTGTGTGAAATAGATCAATGACCTTTTAATTTTTATTTCCTTCATCCAGTGGTAGCCAATATCATCTGTCTGAGAGGAAACTTAGACTGTTTCTTGTATTGGAGCTTATGTATATAATTACAGAACTCTCCGTTCCAAGCTAATGATGAACACCCTTTATTATCCCATTGATATAATTGTTTACAAAATACTTATTTTATATGACTGTCTAATCCTTTGTTTCACTTGCTTTATATCTTCTATTTTTAAAAAAGTCTGTAATTCAAGTCTAGTGAATTGTCATCTCCAACTGCACTAAAACTAGTCAGACAAATATGCTCTGTTCTAATAATGGGGAAAAAATCCTTTCAGGTACTTCAGAGATCCATCTAAGAATGACTGAACGTGGAGTGAAAGGGGTGGGGTTTTCTGTGGAAAGATGTATGGCTTATCTTTGGACAAGGTGATAGTAAAACTTGTAGTGCTCCTTCCCCCTCCCCCTGTCTCCAATCTGACCCTCAAACTAACATTCAGGTCTCAAAGTTTTGAAGCAGCTGACAAATTTTATATATCTCCTGATAAAAGAAAAGGAAATTTATTTCCTGTCTAGCTTCTACAATGTAAATGAAGGTAAGGCCTCAAGTTTGCATGTTGGGATCAATGCTATGGTTCTGGTGCATATTTGACTGAGGCAGTGATAATGTTATGATGACAAGTGGCATTGTCCATGACTTGCTTGACAAAACTCTCTATACAGCAAGATCAAAACAAAGTCCAGGAACACCAAAAGCGTGAGCATTGAACAACCTGCAGTGTTGAGCCAAATACAGAATACTTCCTTAAACCTGCTTTTAAGGTTCCTGTACTTAAGTGGGTTGTTTTGGTTTGGTTTAGTTATAAAACTTCTTTTCTGGCATGGGTTAATGATAGGGAATAAAATCATCCTCAGCTCATTCTGATCTGAATTCATGGATATCATAAGTGATACTGGTAACTTCCTGGTAATTGCCTTTGTGTCGTACTGGGCAGACAAGAGAAAACTACCTGGGAAAAGCAGAACAGCAGCATAAAGGAGCAGTACCTCATGGTCATAGCAGAAAAAGACAAGCAACTGAGCCACTTACAAAGGATCACGCAAGAAATGAAACTGCCCCTCAGCAAGTCTCAAATTGTAGAGGAGCAGTACCAAACAAAGGTGGGTGGAAATACACAGAATCTTCATTGCATGGAAATGTCAGGCTTGAGATTCAGCCAAAGCAGCATGTGTTGCTTGTATTCAGCTCGTACAGACTGCAGTATTGGATTTTGTTGTGTGGCCTCCAAGGACTATATCAACAGTGTAACTTGGATCCTTGAAAACCTTTAGAAAACTCTGGCATACCCTTATGTGCTCTTCCCTTAGGTTCACGGTTCCTAATGTTTCAAGAAAGAAAGTAAAATAGACAGGGCTCCCTAGGTACCTTAGGTCCTTCTAAGCAGTATGGAACTTCTCAGGTCTTTCTTTCTGGCTATTTTAGAATTGTCTCTTGCATTGTGTTTGAATCTAAGATCTTCTGGTTTAGTTCTCCTTTTAATGTCACATTCTAATTTTTAAGTTTCCTGTTGAATTCTTATTGCTCTTTTTACTGTGACAGGGATCTACAATCCTGACTCAAGCCCAGAGAGGCTGAGGATTGAACATTGTACTTTCTCCCTTCTTTCCCCTGTATCACAGTCCTAAAAGTGGAGTGGAATATGTTGAGTATTTTGCTTGAGCTAGGGAAGAACGCTTGCCTGCTTCATGTACAATACTATTACATTATGAGCAAGGAAAGAACTTTCCTGCCCTCATCTGTAATGTTCCAGTGAGAAGCTTTTATGTCAGTGGAGGAGGGAGGAAATCTCCCTTTATCCCTTCGACACACACATGCATATATGCAAAGAAAAAGCTAGAACACTGTGTGCATGTGTTGCTTTCCAGGAGAATGCTTCAGTGCTAACCTTTTAGTCGATGTTGAATGAGAGCACTGTGGCCATTGCTTTGGATTTTTGTTTGTTTTTCTTGTTCTCATTCATGCCCTTTTTTTCCTTCCTGTATTGTAGACAGCTTTAAGACAACTTTTGAGAAGGACCCATCGTATGTGCAAGTTCAGGGATCCTTTCCTAATTGTTTGGATTTTCAGATAGCTTTTAGGATATTTCTGTTTATTCCCCATTTGCTGTTTTTCTTGAGCAGATCAAGTTCCAGGCCTAGGAATAATGTTGGACTTGGACCTTGGAATACTAAACAGAGAGGACTAATACAAGAGTGGGTTGTCACATGTGCAGTATATTTTTCATTATTCTTTCCCTGCCAGATTTCTTCAGAAGTTCTGAGAGGGGACTTTTCAAGCCTAGAAACAGAGACAAAACATCTCCAGGCCCAGCTAAGTGACAGCCTCAAAGAACTACACCAAAAAGAGCTCAGAATTCAGCAGTTAAACAGCAAGGTACCGATTATCTTATATACTTGGTTACAGAGTCCGGGATGAGGAATGTGGGGAAGAGTGTATGTAGGCTTGAATAGGGCTCAGGGAGCAGGAATGAATCTTTCTGTTCTTGTGGGCATTTAGTGAAGTAACACAAAATCAGAAATATTAGTTAGAAGAGACTTCTGGAGATGATCTAGTACATCCTTCTGCTGCTCAAAGCAGCACTGTCACCAACATTAGGTCAGGTCAGCCATGACTTTGCCTAGCTGAGTGGTGAAAGAATAGAGATTCCAGAACCTCTCTGGGCCTTTGTCCACTGCTGCTCTACACTTTTAATGCAAATGTTTTTCTTAATGTCTAGTCTGACTCTTCCAAGTCACAGTGTGGCTATGGCCCATTATTATGTTTTCTGCCACTATCAAAAAGAGTTTGGCTCTGTCTACTTTATGACTCCCTTTAATTTAATTGTAAGCTATTGTTAAATGACCCTTTAGCCTCGTCTTTAGCAGGCTAAAGCAGCCCAGCTCTCACAGGCATCATGTGCTCCAATCCCTCAACAGCCTTTTCCTGGAATCCTTCCCATTTCTCTATCCATTTTAGAATCATTTAGGTTGGAAAAGACGCTTAAGATTACCGAGTCCAACTGTTAACCTAACACTGCCAAGTCTACCCCTAAGCCATGTCCTGAACTGCCTCATCCACATGAACTTTTAAATACCTCCAAGGATGGGGACTCAACCACCTCCCTGGGCAGCCTTTTCCAGTGTCTGACAACCCTTTTGGTGAAGAAGCTTTTCCTAATACCCAGTCTAAACCTCCCCTGGCACAACTTGAGGCTCTTTCCTTTTGTCCTGTTGCTTGCAACTTGGGAGAAGAGACCAACACCCACCTCACCACAACCCCCTTTCAGGTAGTTGCAGAGAGCGATGAGGTCTTCCTCAGCCTCCTCTTCTCCAGACTGAACAACCCCAGCTCCCTCAGCCGCTCCTCATCAGACTTGTGCTCCAGACCCCTCACCAGCTCCGTCGCCCTTCTCTGGACACGCTCCAACACCTCAGTGTCCTTCTTGTAGTGAGGAGCCCAAAACTCAACACAGCATTCGAGGTGCGGCCTCACCAGCGCCGAGTACAGGGGCACGATCACATCCCTGCTCCTGATGGCCACACCACTTCTGATACAGGCCAGGATGCCGTTGGCCTTCTTGGCCACCTGGGCACACTGCTGGCTCATCTTCAGGCGGCTGTCGACCAACACCCCCAGGTCCTTTTCCGCCGGGCAGCTTTCCAGCCACTCGTCCCCAAGCCTGGAGCGCTGCATGGGGTTGTTGTGACCCAAGTGCAGGACCCGGCCCTTGGCCTTGTTGAACCTCATACAGTTGGCCTCGGCCCATCGATCCAGCCTGTCCAGATCCCTCTGCAGAGCCTTTCTGCCCTCCAGCAGATCAACACTCCCGCCCAACTTGGTGTTATCTGCAGACTTACTGAGGGTGCACTCAATCCCCTTGTCCAGATCCTTGATAAAGATATTTAACGGAACTGGCCCCAATACTGAGCCCTGGGGAACACCACTTGTGACTGGCCACCAGCTGGATTTGACTCCATTCACCACAATTCTTCGGGCCTGGCCTTCCAGCCAGTTTTTTACCCAGTGAACAGTATGCCTGTCCAAGCCATGAGCAGCCAGTTTCTCCAGGAGAATGCTGTGGGAAATGGTGTCAAAGGCTTTACTAAAGTCTAGATAGACAACATCCACAGCCTTTCTCTCATCCACTAAGCGAGTCACCTTGTCATTAGTCAGGCAGGGCCTGCCTTTAATAAACCTGCGCTGACTGGGCCTGATCACCTGGTTGTCCTGTACATGCCGCGTGATGGCACTCAAGATGATCTGCTCCGTAATCTTCCCTGGTACCAAGGTCAGACTGACAGGCCTGTAGTTCCCCGGATCCTCCTTCTGGCCCTTTTTGTAGATGGGCGTCACATTTGCTAACCTCCAGTCAACTGGGACCTCCCCAGCTGAAAATGAGTGACCTAAAACCAGTGCCAGTATTCCAGGTACAATGTTACTGGTTCCAAGCAGAGCAGGTAATAACATCCCTCAATACACTGGCCTTGCTTCTCCTAATGTAGCCCAGTGGCTACAGTTTGCCTTGTTCACAATGAGGGTGTACTCTTGGCTTGCATTCAGCTGGGCAGCTCCTGTAACTCCCTGGTCCTTTATAGCAGAGATGTTGCCTTGGCAGTCTCTTCCCATCCCATACGGATGCATGGGTTTTGCCTCAGGTGCAGAAGTTTACACTTCTCTTTATTGAACTTGTGATTTCTGTTGGCCCAATCCTCAAGTTTCTCAAGGTCCCTCCAGATTGAAGTTTTGGTCTCTGTCATGTCAGCCACTCCCCAAAGTTCAATATTGGCTGCAAATTTGCTGATGCTGTTCTCTATGTCATAACTTACATTGCTGTCAGTGTTGAGCAATATGTGCCCCAGGTAGGCCCCAGGAGTATTCTGCTCTTTGCTGGCTGTCAAGCCATTGATCATTGCCTTTGAGTCCAATGGTCCAGCAGCTGACCTGAATGGACCAGAGGGATATTCCAGGCCATATATAGATCACATTCAGGAGGATCAGTGACGGTACTGTCTGAATCAGCAACGTCTCTGCCACTGAATTTTAGTGCCCTTTCTTTAAAATGACCAGAGGGAGAAAGGAGGAGAGGGGAGGACAGAGGAGGAGAGGGGAGGACAGAAAGAGAGGAGAGAAGGTGGTCGCCATCACAGAAACATGGTGGGACGACTCGCATGGCTGGAGTGCTGCGATGGAGGGCTATAAGCTCTTCAGGAGGGATAGGCAAGGAAGGAGAGGCGGTGGGGTGGCTCTGTACGTCAAGGAGTGCTTTGATTGTATAGAGCTGGATGATTGTCACAACGGGGTTGAATGCTTATGGGCAAGGATGAGGGGGAAGGCCAACAAGCCGGATATCCTGCTGGGGGTCTGTTATAGACCACCCGACCAGGGCGTAGAAGCTGATGAAGCGTTCTACAAGCGACTGGCAGAAGTCTCTCAGTCGCAAGCCCTTGCTCTTGTGGGGGACTTCAACTTACCGGATGTCTGCTGGAAGTACAACACAGCTAAGAGGAAACAGTCCCGGAGGTTCCTCGAGTGTGTGGAAGATAACTTCCTGACGCAGCTGGTAAGCGATCGTACAAGGGAAGGTGCCCTGCTTGACCTGCTGTTTACGAACAGAGAGGGTCTGGTGGGAGAAGTGAAGGTCGGAGGCCGTCTTGGGCTTAGCGACCATGAAATGATAGAGTTTTCAATTTTTAGCCAAGTAAGGAGGCGGGTGAGCAATACCGCTACCATGGACTTCCGGAGGGCAGACTTTGCCCTGTTCAGGACACTGGTCGGGAGGGTCCCTTGGGAGACGGTCCTGAAGGGCAAAGGGGCCCAGGAAGGCTGGACCTTCTTCAAGAAGGAAATCTTGAAGGCGCAGGAGCAGGCAGTGCCCATGTGCCGTAAGAAGAGCCGGCGGGGAAGACGGCCGGCCTGGCTGAACAAGGAGCTTATGCTGAGGCTCGGGGAAAAAAAGAGAACTTACCACCTCTGGAAAAAGGGGCAGGCAAGTGAAGAAGAATACAAGGACCTCGTTAGGTCATGCAGGGAGGGAATTAGGAAGGCGAAAGCCCAGCTAGAGCTCAACCTGGCCACGGTCGTAAGGGACAACAAAAAAAGCTTCTATAAATACATTAGCAACAAAAAGAGAGCCAAGGAGGATCTCCATCCTCTACTGGATGCGGCGGGGAACATTGTCACGAAGGATGAGGAAAAGGCTGAGGTACTTAATGCCTTCTTTGCCTCAGTCTTTAACAGCCACACCAGGTATCCTCAGGGTATCCGTCTCCCTGAGCTGGATGACAGGGATGGAGAGCAAAATAGGCTCCCCATGATCCAGGAGGAAGCAGTTAACGACCTGCTATGCCACCTGGACACTCATAAGTCTATGGGGCCTGATGGCATCCACCCAAGGGTGCTGAGGGAGCTGGCGGAGGAGCTTACCAAGCCGCTCTCCATCATTTATCAACAGTCCTGGTCAACGGGGGAGGTCCCGGATGACTGGAGGCTTGCCAACGTGACGCCCATCTACAAGAAGGGTCGGAAGGAGGATCCGGGGGACTACAGGCCTGTCAGCCTGACCTCGGTGCCGGGGAAGGTTATGGAAAGGCTCATCTTGAGGGCGCTCACGGGACACGTGCAGGATAACCAAGGGATCAGGCCAAGCCAGCACGGGTTCATGAAAGGCAGGTCCTGCTTGACCAACCTGATCTCCTTCTATGACCAGGTGACCCGCCTAGTGGATGAGGGAAAGGCTGTGGATGTTGTCTACCTGGACTTCAGCAAAGCCTTTGACACTGTTCCCCACAGTATTCTCCTAGAGAAGCTGGCGGCCCGTGGTTTAGACAGGTACACTCTTCGCTGGGTAAAAAACTGGCTGGATGGCCGAGCCCAGAGGGTTGTAGTGAATGGGGTGAAATCCAGCTGGCGGCCGGTCACAAGCGGAGTCCCCCAGGGCTCAGTTTTGGGACCGGTCTTGTTTAATGTCTTTATTGATGATCTGGATGAGGGGATAGAGTGCTCCCTCAGCAAGTTTGCAGACGACACCAAGTTGGGAGGGAGTGTTGATCTGCTTGAGGGTAGGAAGGCTCTGCAGAGGGATCTGGACAGGCTGGATCGATGGTCTGAGGCCAACCGGATGAAGTTCAATAAGGCCAAGTGCCGGGTTCTACACTTCGGCCACAACAACCCCAGGCAACGCTACAGGCTTGGGGACGAGTGGCTGGAAAGCTCCCCCGCAGAAAAGGACCTGGGGGTGTTGGTCGACAGCCGGCTGAATATGAGCCAGCAGTGTGCCCAGGTGGCCAAGAAGGCCAACGGCATCCTGGCTTGTATCAGAAATGGTGTGGCCAGCAGGAGCAGGGAGGTGATCATGCCCCTGTAATCGGCTCTGGTAAGGCCGCACCTCGAATATTGTGTTCAGTTTTGGGCCTCTCACTACAAGAAAGACATCGAGGTGCTGGAGCGTGTCCAGAGAAGGGCGACGAAGCTGGTGAGGGGTCTGGAACACAAGTCTTATGAGGAGCGGCTGAGGGAACTGGGGTTGTTCAGTCTGGAGAAGAGGAGGCTGAGGGGAGACCTTATCGCTCTCTACAACTACCTGAAAGGGGGTTGCGGTGAGGTGGGTGTTGGTCTCTTCTCCCAAGTGACTAGTGACAGGACTAGAGGAAATGGCCTCAAGTTGCGCCAGGGGAGGTTCAGGCTAGATACTAGGAAAAAGTTCTTTACTGAGAGAGTAATGAAACATTGGAATAGGCTGCCCAGGGAGGTGGTAGAGTCACCCTCCCTGGCGGTATTCGAGGAACGTGTGGATGTGGCATTGTGGGATGTAGCTTGATGGACATGGTGCTGTGTGGTGTTGGGTGGGTTGGTTTTTGGTGTGTTGTGGCTTGTTGTTGTTGTGTGGTGGTTTGTTTTTGTGGGTTTTTTTTTTTTTTTTTTTTTCAGGTTGGACTTGATGATCTTACAGGTCTTTTCCAACCGTAGTGATTCTGTGATTCTGTGAGGAGGGGAGGAGGGGAGAGAGGACAGACTGGGGGGGGACATGCAATGGGGGAAGGATGGAGGGGAGAGAGGGAGACCAGACAAAGGTACCAGAGAGTGAGATTATATGAAGAAAGTTGTTTCCAGGTTCCATTTCTATTGTCAGTAGTTCTTTCTAGACTCCTGAAGGAAGTCTTTCCTTCAGAAGGCATGCTTCTGATCTTGAGTGCTGCCTGCGATCTTGAAAAAGTTTCTGTATTTCCATGCAGAATCACAAGCAGTCCAATTCCCACATTGAAATGGAAGACTCAGAATTTAGCAATCTTCAGAGAGTTGCATTCAAGGAGAAAGCAAGAATAAACAAACACAATTTATTGATGCTATTTCTGAAAGGTTTAGGTCAATCTCAGCACTTGTTTTGGAAGCATGTTATCTTGTACATCGTGTTGATTTTTTGGGACTCCTGTTCTGGAAACCTTAGCCACAAGCTACTGTTGGAGATTATCACTGGTCTTTGGACCTTAGTAACATGCAGTGTGGCAGTTCCCATGTTCTCAATAGAATTTGTACCTTCAGTTACATAGAGAACAATTTTGCTTTCACAAAAATACGAGTTCTATACTTAGCAGTTGTGTTCTCTTCTCAGCTATCTCAGGTCTTTGAGGAGAAAAATGCCCTCTCCCTCCAGCTGCGTGGTAGCAGTCGGAACATCTGTGAGAGCCATCAGCACTACAGTGAGGTTCTGAACCGCTGCTTGGTCCTTGAGAGGCAGCTCCAGGAGCTGCAGTCTGCAGACAAGGGCATGGTAAGAGTGGTCGTCTTGGTGCAAGGGAGGGAAAATCTTATGGCAGATGGCTCCACTAACTGTGCAGCACTGTAGCTACTTTTTATCCTCTTCATTCAGTGCTATCTGTCATACATTCATGCTTTCTTTCAGGAGTTGTTTGCAACAGATGCTGCTCCAGGAGCACCCCAAGAAAAGAATGAGCCTCAGAGAGGCAGTTACACACCAGAACTGCAGGAGTTGCAGCTGAGGTAAAGAAAGTCTGAGAAAACAGGGCTGGGGATGTTAGTCCTGATGGACATCTTTGGGCTAGTGATGAGCCTATTTCTGTTACTGTCTGTCAGAGTGTTGGAAAAACTCAGTTCCACACTAGGACCTTGTGGAAGTGGAGGAACTGTTATATGCACTTGACAGCTGTCGTTAGTTATCTCTAAGATGATACAGAGTTCTATTCACAGAAGTTCAAAAAATGAAGAGACAACATTTGCAGCAGCAATTCCAGTTGACCATCACCAGCCAAACTAGCATCTTTGATTTGATGGGCTGCGTCCTCAATAACTGCTTAAGTATATCAGTGGTCTTGGTCTCAAGGCTGTTAGCCTGAGAGTGTCTGGAATTGAGACCTAGCACATGATTCCTTGTAACCTTCTGGAACTAAGATCTAGCACATGATTCCTCATATATTTTCAAAATAATTTTCAGAAGGTGGGGCCATGGATGACAGAGCCAAGGAACTCCTTCCTGATGTGACACAGAAGCTTCAAGAGATTTATATTCTCTCTTGCTTTCCAAATAATGTAAATATATTAATAAAAGATAACTAAGTCTTCTGTGTGAAGTTGAAGGGAATTGGAGTCTGTTCACATACTGCATCAGTGAGTAAAAGAGAAGCAGAATAGTCCATGAATTACCCCTTTTTTGGCATATGCTTGGTTATTTTCTGACAGGTTGTCCGAGACAGAACATTTACATAGCAACACAAAGCAGGATCTGAGGTATTTAGAGGAGCAGCTGGAGGAAGAACGGGACCGTCGTCTTGCTGTAGAGGAGGCGCTCTCTGCAGCACAGGATCAGATCAGGAGGTGAGGGAGCTTGAGCAAACAGGCAGTATCACCAGAAAAGTATGGTGATCCTAGCTCTGTGTTCATTTGTGCTTCATTACATCCTTCTGTCGGATGTCACGGTGGGCATAGAAACAACTATACCATGTCTGTCACAGAACCGCAGAATGGTTGAGGTTGGAAGGGACCTCTGGAGGTCATCTGGTCCAATGCCCCTGCTCAAGCAGGGCTACCTAGAGCCAGTTGCCCAGGACCATGTCCAGATGGCTTTTGACTATCTCCAGGGATGAAGTCTTCACAACCTCCCTGGGCAACCTGTGCCAGTACTCAGTCACCCTTACAGTAAAAAAGTGTTTCCTGATGTTCAGGCTATCCTTCAATTGTAGACAAAGATAGAATGAGACAACTGACTATACATTAAGACAAAATCTGACTAGAAATGAGATACCAGCTTTCTCAGTGAGTTAAATTAACTATTGGAAAATGTAATTTGGAGACTGGGAATTGGGTGAAGGCAGAAGAGGAGTTTTCATACTTCCAGGGGATCTGTCTCCTCAGTAAGCACCTGTCTGTCATGGGCAAAACAGTCTTGACTTGAAGAAGGTCACTCAATTTTAATGTATTGGCAATTAACATTAATTTTCAATTCTTTTGGGTATTGAGAAACAATTAATCACTTAAACACTTCCCCCCGCCTTTCCCAGGCTCAACTTCAGTAGCTCCTCCCCTGTTCCTAGTATCCTGTCCTGTTGTTTGCACCGCCCATTACGCTCAGTCCCTGTGGTGAGGTGAAGGGCAGCGTTTGGAGGCTGGGGTCAGTATGTAGTGATTTCTCTCTGCTGCTCCTTGTTTCTTACTCATTTCCTCCTTCCCCTAGCAGCTACAACCCTTTTGTTAAATATGCTTGAGCAGAGGCATCATATGCTCCTCTGGTTGTAGTTTTGGCACACAGTGAGGCACCATCCATTGCCAAGCCAGCTGGAACCAACTGTGACTGGTACAGGGCACTTCATGGCCTCCTGCCACACAGCTCTCCCTCCCAACTCCCTGTTACCAAAACCTTGCCATTTATACCCAATACACTGTGTATCTCCTGTTACTTGACGGATGCCCTTACAGGCAGCAGAGAAAAGGAGGCTGACCTAGACTAGATGTTAGGATTAGGATGCAGTGAGTCGCATGTTAGAAATGCCTGTTTCTCCTCATTGACTATAAAAGTGGGTTTTATCACATAACTTGATTGTAGGCACTTGTGCTGTGCATTTCCTGGTAGTTAAAATAAATCTCACTATTGGAGTCTTTTTATGTGAAAGCAGTGACTTTTTTCTGACACACATGCTGATTCAGCCAAGAAATAATGGTCTGTATGGAGTAATTCTGGAGGAAGTTCCCTGGTAATTGTTACACAACTCAGACAACTGTAGCCCCTTTGAGCATTAAAGTCTATGAAAGCCTCCTACAACTGATTTTACTTCACTAACTAATGCTAGCCTGAAGATCTGACAGTGCTGCTTCTCCATTTCATCCTTTAATAGTATCTTATCAATCTTGAATATCTGTCACTAGAAAATAGTTAGCCAGAACCAGCGCTATTGGGATCAGAGCTGGCTTCCAAAGTAGTTTCATAGAATTTAAAATGTACAGTTAAATAATCTGCCCTGGCTTCTTTCAAGTCACACACTACGAAATTTCACTTGGAAGCCCTCATGTAGAACACAGAGACCTTAGTTAAGTTAAAGAGTTGGAAATTCCTGAAAGACAAAAGGGAAAAAACAGCACCAAAAAACCTATGAGTTTTGCAGTGACAGGTTATAAATCAGGTAAGAAAGGACTCCACTGCCAGCAGCTGAATTGTGCTTTCTGCTGGAGAGGAATGGTAATCTGCACATCATGCAGTATGGAAGTTTTACTTTTCTCCCTGACGGTAACTATGACTGTGGGCACAGGAAGTGGCTGGCACTGAGCAAGTGCAACTTGTACAGAGAGCAGTATGCCTACTCTGTTGCAGTTTCACCAGCCTCCTGGGGGAAGAAGGAGGGCTACTGCTAGTTGGGTGAGCCAGTCCTTCTGCTCAGCTTGAGCTCAGGAGGCACTACAGTTGTACAAATGAAACCAGTTCTTGTCAAGTGAGGCCATGGCTTGTTTGCAGTGATTGATTACTTTTTGAAGAAATACTTCCTTTCCTAAGCTTGTCTACTGTGTTGGTTTGGGGCATCGTGAGAAACTGAATTTAATTTCATTTTTTTTTGCGGCAGGTTGCAGTCAAGCGAGTGGACGTCTTCCTTAAATGCTAGCATTGATATGACTCCAGGTCACGAGCATTCCTTGCTGATTGACTCCACGGATAAGAATTTCAGCAAAGTAAGAATTTACATTCACAGCTGTCAATGATGTGAGCCCTGGCTGATGCAAGAAAATGTGAACTGAAAATGGTGAACCTATAGCAGCTAAATCCTTCTGTAGGCACATTTAAATCTGTTCGCGTTTGTGTAGGTTTCTGCTCTTGTCTTGCTCGGTTTTCCATGCCAAAAGCTACATATTGTTCTGATTGTGCCTCTGCTACAGTCCACATAAGCAGACTGCATGTCAGAGGTCACTAAAATGTAGGCCAGCATTGTCTGTGCCTAAAATGTGGTCCCAGGTTTCTTGTGGAATATTCAAGGCCTCAGTGGTGAGCAAATGGGCAAAATCTGTGCAAACAATGTGCAATCTCATGCATAAGAAGTATACGTATTACTGGCCCTAGCATCTGCAGTGTCTGGAGAGCCTGCCCTTCCGTTTAGCAACCATCTCAGTTTTTCCTCACTCATTGTCTTTCAAACCCGTGTCAGTCAGGCTGGGAGCCGAAGTGGAGAGCTGCGTTTTCACTGTACTGAATGACAGCCTGGCAGTCACGTGTCCTGTTTTGCTAAGGATGAAGCCCTGCTGAAGAGTTTGCCCTCTGGTCTCTTCAAGACTTGGGGGTGGTGCTCTCAAGAGCAGCATCAGCAGAATTGCAGGAAGAGCTATACCTGGATGCTATTCTGTGCTCATGCTTGGGGTTTGTTACTAGAATAGACAGTTTTTTCTTATCTACTGGAACTTTACCGGTAGATGTTACCGTTGTCTGAGGACTCCTGGAAGAGCATCTGTAGCGTCAGGTCACTCTATAACAGCTTGTTCAACAGCTTCAGAAGTCCCTTCAGCTGCAAGGGTGAAAAAACGCAATAAATTAATAATAATTTTCTTCTTTTAGGCCAGAGAGAGAATCAGGGTTCTTAGTAGCTTGAGGCTCTAGCAGAAAAGTACCATTGATCCATTAGTTTATATTTTACTTGGAGGGGCTAGAAATTTGTAGGGACCAAATGTTAGAAGAGATGTTCTGCATTCTGTTGCCCTTTCTCAAGCAGAATTTGGAGAAAGCTGGTTCATGAGAAACCTGCAGAGAGCAGGGGAAGGGGAATATTTCACTGAGGATTGGCTCTAGAGGTCAAATCTGACAGGGGAATGGGTTTGGGAAGGTTCATGCTCATTAGCTTAAACAAACTTATCTTCATGGTCTGGAGAGCTCTGGGTGAAGGCAGCTGGGGACATATCCATTCCTGGTACTGACTGGTCTCTCTTTTACTCTTCCAGACTCGGAATATCCTTGGACTACGACGCCTGTTACGGTCTCTCTTCCATTCCCGGACCCACTTGCCTCTGCTAGTGGCCGTGTATCTCCTTGCTCTCCATGTCCTGCTCTTCCTGTGCTTTACAGGCCACCTATGAATGTAGGAATAACAGCCTTTTCTTGAGCCACAGCCCTCTATGTAATCCCCAGGCCTGCATTCCTTATCGACAGGGTAGCACTTTACCCAGCTGCCTTCTTTTTCCAAATCAGCCCTTAAGGAGCAGCTGCACCTAGGCTGCTTGCTGTCTAAGTATGCAGCAGCCAGTGCTGATGCTTGGGATCTGTTTCCAGGACATCTGCTATTCCTGCAGTGTTTTGAAATGAGTGGTACATTTTCTGAGCCAGGATCCTCATGCTACAAGCTTCAAGGACAGCATCTGTTCCTGTACCTGGAGGTAGCACCACTCATTTTATCTAGTATTGTGCTGTGGCAGGAATAAGAAAAATATTCCTGATTTGCTGCAGTACTTCAACGCTTCTAGGAACTGCAGGATCTTCCCCCTCTTGGACTGAATCAGTGAGTTGGGTTGGGGAGACCCTGTAGCTAGATACAAGAAAGAGAAGCTTCTTCCCTTTCTTCCATCCCTTAGATTTGCTCCGTGGCTCAGTGCTGTTTGAAATGCATATCCTAAGGAAGTTGTGGACACTTTAATGAACATGAATTGAATTTCAAAATCGTGTTTCCTGCTCAGTTGCATCTCCTGTTGAAGAAAGGACAAAATTAGTGCATCTGGACCTGCTGAGCATTCCATTTAAAAACAGTCATGTGTCTGCCCTGACAAGCCTGTAAAATAATGTCAGTAATTTAGATATTGAAAAGGAATAGGAAACAAGAAACTTCTTAGGTCTTACATTAATAACCTTGCTCTTTATTGCATTTGTGCACCTCTCACGAGGGAAGGTGCTTGCACACCTCTTGAAATGAGAGCAGCTGTGCTCCTGCATTCTTGTCCACTGAACCCTTGTCACAAGATGAAACCTGTGCAGGCTCTGTTGAAGGGTTCCATAATGTGGTATGTGGGCCCAAATCAAGTTTCAGAAATAAACTGTCCCTGCTACACTGAGGAAGGGAATAGAGTTCTGAAACCTCCTGGCATCTCTGCTTTAGGAAAAGCCTGTTGTAGAAAGCTAGTGCTGATCATTGGAATTGTTTGAATCTAAAGCAAACTGATGCAAATAGACTTCATCTTGTAGGATATATGGAAAGCTGTGTTTTCTAAAGAACTCCCAAATATGTCCTGGAATTGAGACTGCCCTCTTCCAAAGGGAGAATGCTGAATGCAAAGAAGATAGTTCCAGTCGAGTTCCCTATCAGAGACCAAGTGGCTGTTCTCTTCAGAGTACTCACCAGAAGGATTATATCTCCCTCTTGCTAGAGTAGTAACAGTCACATTTTTCCCATGGGAAAGAGGTAGTTCTTTTGATATTGCTGGTAAACTGAGATTCTCTAGCCAGTGAACGAAGCCTGTTTGAGGATGCATTGATTTCATCATGTTAACTAAAACAACTGGATCTCTGGCAGGTCCAGAACATTGGCACTATATATCCGTTCATGCACTACCCTTGATTACCTGTGTGGACTTCCTCAATTATATAAAATTCAGTGACCAAATACTTTGCCTATAGCTTCCTGGGACATGTGCTCCTGTATATATAATAAAGATTATTTTTCAGATGGAATTTGTGTAATGTTGTCATGTAAAATTCAGCAATCTCTTGAGGGTGTAGTGCTGCTGTATCATACCTTTTACAGGACTGCCATGGGACTGTAGGTCACTGTTGTGTACACTTCCTTGTATGTTGATTGCAGAAGCTCTGTTTCTTCATATTACTTGAACGCCTATGGAGATGACCTTTTTCCCCTATCTTGTCTCTCTCTCAGCCTTTTTTTAGCTTTTGCTGCAATGACAAAATAAGGAAATAGCACTTTAATAGTGAAAGCAATTCCAATAAAGCAAGATCTGCTTGGGTTTACTTTTCTTTGCATTTAGGCACATTTGACTGAACACTGCACCCTGTTAGAGTTGTGCAACCCCAGGAAAGACACAGGAGTTAGCAACAGCAAGCTCGAAGCACGCCACTAACTTAGATAGGATAGTTAAAGCATACTGTCATCTTCAACTTTCTGTACCCAAAGACAGGTACCTTTGTTCATATTCACTACTACAATCCACTGCCACCATTAGAACAAAAGCTAGTAACGGGGTGTTGTAAGACCATAGATAATGTTTCCATTGTATTTAATAGGAGCAAGAATTGTAAGCAAAGTATGTTTCCTTAAAACCCATGATGCAAGTTTCCTGAACTGAAATAAGACAAGCTTCTGCTGGTTCAGAGACATTTAAATATTTTATAGCTTCAAATGGAAGAGTTACAGTTTAGATTAAATATATAAATCACAGAATGATAAGGGTTGGAAGGGATGTCTGGAGATCATCTAGTCCAACCCCCCCGCCAGAGCAGGGTCACCTGGAGCAGGTTGCACAGGAATGCATCCAGGTGAGTTTTGAGTATCTCCAGAGAAGGAGACTCCACAACCTCTCTGGGCAGCCTGGTCCAGTGCTCTGCCACCCTCAAAGTAAAGAAGTTCCTCCTCATGTTTAGATGGAACTTCCTATGACCAAGTTTGTACCTGTTACCTCTTGTCCTCTCACTGGGCACCACTGAAAAAAGACTGGCCCCATCCTCCTGGCACCCACCCCTTAAGTATTTAGAAGCATTAATGAGATCCCCCCTCAGTCTTCTCTTCTCCAGACTAAAAAGACCCAAGTCCCTCAGCCTTTCCTCATAAGAAAGACGTTCCAGTCTCCTAATCATCGTCGTAGCCCTTTGTTGTACCTTCTCCAGCAGCTCCCTGTCCTTCTTGAACTGGGGAGCCCAGAACTGGACACAGCACTCCAGACACGGCCTCACCAGGGCAGAGTAGAGGGGGAGGATAACCTCCCTCGCCCTGCTCGCCACGCTCTTCTTGATGCACCCCAGGATGCCGTTGGCCTTCTGGGCCCCAAGGGTATGTTGCTGGCTCATGGTCACCCTGTTGTCCCCCAGGACCCCCAGGTCCCTTTCCACAGAGCTGTTCTCCAGCAGGTCAGCCCCTCACCCGTACTGGTGCACGGGGTTATTCCTCCCCAGGTGCAGCACCCTACTCTTGCATTTGCTGAATTTCATAAGGTTCCTCTCTGCCCAAGTCTCCAGCCTGTCCAGGTCACGCTGAACGGCAGTGCAGCCTTCCGCTGTGTCCGCCACTCCTCCCAGTTTTGTGTCATCAGCAAACTTGCTGAGGGCACGCTCTATCCCTTCATCCAGGTCATTGATGAATATATTGAACAGGACTGGACCCAGTACTGACCCCTGGGGAACAGCACTTGTTACCGACCTCCAGCTAGACTCTGTGCCACTAATCACAACCCTCTGAGCTCCACCCCACTGTCCGTTCATCTAACCCACACTTCCGAAGCTTGCCTATGAGGATGATGTGGGAGACAGTGTTGAAAGCCTTGCTGCAGTCAAGGTAGACAACATCCACTGCCCTCCCCTCATCTATCCATCCAGTCATGCCATTGTAGAAGGCTATCACATTGGTCAGACATGACTTCCCCTTGGTGAATCCATGCTGACTACTTCTGATAACTTTCTTTTCCTCCATATGCTTTGACATGACGCCCAGAACGAGTTGTTCCATCATCTTTCCAGGGGGAGGTGAGGCTGACTGGCCTGTAGTTTCCTGGGTCTTCCTTCTTGCCTTTTGAAGACTGGAGTGACATCGGCTTTCCTCCAGTCCTCAGGCACCTTGCCTGTTCTCCAGGACCTTTCAAAGATGATGGAGAGTGGCCCAGCAATGACTTCTGCCAGCTCCCTCAGCACTCGTGGGTGTATCCCATCAGGACCCATGGACTTGTGGATGTCCAGTTTACTTAACTGGCCTCTAACTTGATCCTCCTCAACCAAGGGGAAGTCTTCCTTCCTCCAGACTTTCTCTGTTACCTCCAAAGTCTGGGACTCCTGAGGGCTGGCCAGAGCAGTAAAGACTGAAGCAAAGATGGCATTCAGTAACTCCGCCTTGTCTGCATCCTCTCTCACCATGGCACCTGTCTCATTCAACAGTGGGCCCACATTTTCTCTAGTTTTCCTTTTGCCTCCGATGTATTTGAAGAAACCCTTCCTGTTGACTTTGATATCCCTTGCCAGGTTTAACTCCAAGGAGGCCTTGGCTTTCCTTGTGTCATCCCTGCATACATGACGGCATTCTTGTCATCTTCCCAAGTGGTCAGTCCCTTCTTCCACGTACTGTAAACTTCCTTCTTCCACTTGAGCTTTTTCAGAAGCTCCCTGCTCAACCATGCAGGTCTCCTGCTTCCCTTGCCTGATTTCTTGCTCAATAAAGAAAATAAAACCTCAGAAGGGACTCTGATCTGATAATCATAGTCTGACCTAACAGCTTTGTGGTTTGACCTAATGAAAGATGTAGCATTTTAGCTGGTATTTCCTGTTTCAAACATTTAAACTTTTTGTTTCTTCTCTGTTTGATGGACCTGCCTAGATTTTTGATCTATCTGCAATAGAGTCTGAGAAGGAGACTGACCAATGGAGCTGTGCTCTGCCATCTCTGCTACGCACAAGCCAATTCAGCATCACAACTACTGAGGCAGGTCCAGGATCTGGTTTTGTGCCAGGAGGAAGGCAGCATTACAAGGGATAGGGAGGAGTGGAAGCAGGTTACTGCATGGAGCTGTAAGAGGAACCCCTCCTTACCCTCTCAGCTACTTTTACAGAATAGGTATGAGGCTCTGGGTACGGTAGACAAAGCGCATGATGAGATAGAAGAGGAGGAACCTATGCAAGTACTCTCACCAAGGTCAGATCAACCGATAATTCAGGAGCACGGCTACTGTTTTTCTCAATCCTCCCAGCAATGGGGAGAGACGGCGGCAGAAACAGGCATGCCCAAGACATCAATACCTGACTCCTGGATTGGTGCCTCCACCAGAACTGTCTTTTATAACCATGGGAGAGTCTTTAAAACACAAGGTGTGCTGGGGCCTGACGGAATCCACCTGTCCCGATGGGGGAAACACATCTTTGCTTGTAAACTAGGGATACCAACAGGAGAGCTGAAGGTAAGCCAAGGGTTGGCACGGCATTGCCTGAGGGTGGCAATACTAATAGGAGCATTTACGCTGCTCCAGGGAGCACTGGGGGCTTAGGAGCACATCTGAAATGCTTGTACACCAACACATGCAGCATGAGAAACAAACAGGATGAACTGGAAGCGTTGGTCAGTTCCCAGAGCTATGATATCATTGGTATTAGTGAGACTTGGTGGAATGAGTCCCATGACTGGAGTGCTGGGATGGAGGGCTACAGGCTGTTCAGGAGGGCAGGCGAGGTGGAGGAGTTGGAGTATATGTGAGAGAGAGGTTTGACTGTACAGCCCTTACAGTTAGGGATGACGTGGTTGAGAGGCTCCGGGTGAGTATTAGGGCGATGGAAAACAAAGCAGATGTCATAGTGGGTGTCTACTACCAATCGCCCAGCCAGGATGATAGCACAGATGAGTTATTCTGTAGGCAATCAGGAGAAATCTCTGGATCGGTAGTCCTTGTCCTTATGGGAGATTTCAACTTCCCAGGCATCAACTGGGAATTCCATACTGCTGTGATGAGCAAGTCTGGGAAATTCCTGAAGTTGTGGAGGTAACTTCTTGTCACAAGTACTCAGGGAGCCAACTAGTAAAGATGCCCTCCTAGACTTTTTGTTTGTGAATAGAGTAGGGCTCACAGGAGATGTGATGGTAGGTGGCTGTCTTGGCCACAGTGATCATGAAATGGTTGAGTTTAAAATTTTTGGTGTAATGAGAAAAAAGGTCAGCACAGTTGCTACCCTGGATTTCAAAAGAGCAAACTTTAAGCTATTCAGGGAGCTACTTAGCCGTGTCCCCTGGGAATCTGCTTTTGAGGGCTTAGGAGTTGGCGAGTGCTGGTCAGTGTTTAAGAAGCACCTTCTAGAAGCACAGGAGCAGGCAATTCCCCTGTGTTGAAAGTCAAGCAAGCAGGGCAGAAGACCAGCTTGGCTGAACAGTGAAGTTCTCATGGAGCTCCAGAGGAAAAAGGAATTGTATGATCTCTGGAAGCGAGGTCAGGCTTTGCAGGAAGATTACAGAGCCATGATTCACATATGCAGGGAGAAGACATGAAAGGCCAAATCTCAGAGTTGAAACTGGTCAGTGTTGTGTCAGACAACAAGAAAGGCTTTTTTTATGTACATTAATAGCAAGAAAAGGTCTAAAGAAAACATTGGAGCGATCCTTGAAGATGGTCACCTGACTGACTAATAGGGACGAAGAAAAAGTGGAGGCGCTCAATGCTTTTTTTGCCTCAGTCTTTAATAATATTGATAGACCTTGGGCTGCCCGGTCCCCTGAGTCAGAGGACCATGAGTGTGGGAACAGTGACTTTCCATTTGTGCACACCGAAATTGTAAGGGACGAGCTGTATCAGCTGCATGTTCACAAGTCTGGAGAAGAGGAGGCTGAGGGGAGACCTCATCGCTCTCTACAACTACCTGAAAGGGGGTTGTGGTAAGGTGGGTGTTGGTCTCTTCTCCCAAGTGACAAGCGACAGGACAATAGGAAATGGCCTCAAGTTGCGCCAGGGGAGGTTCAGGCTGGATGTTAGGAAAAATTTCTTTACTGAGAGAGTGGTGAAGCACTGGAAGAGGCTGCCCAGGGAGGTGGTGGAGTCACCATCACTGGAGGTGTTCAAGGAACATGCGGACGTGGCACTGCGGGACATGGTTTAGTGGGCATGGTGGGGTTGGGTTGATGGTTGGACTTGACAATCTTACAGGTCTTTTTCAACCTTAACGATTCTGTGATTCTGTGGAAGCATCAAATAATGGGATAGAGATATGAGCCATTCTTTAAGACAAGAATAAATGTCTGTGTACATGATTCAGCTCCCTTTGGTGTCTACATTTACAGAAATACCATTATCTGATGTATTCATCTTAGGTTCCTTTCATGCGGATAACAGAGAGAAGCGAGCATTTTTGTGTATAAATCAGTTGAATTATTTTATACGTTTAGTTCTGGATGGATTCAACTATGGTTGAGACTCAATTCACTAGGATTCCCCTGACTGTTAAATCCATGGTTACTTTCCTAATTTGGGCTTGAGCACTGAGTTAGATGTATACCACTTATTACAGCTACTGACATTGTGCAGGCTTGTGCACAGATCATTACAGCAGAGCTATTTTGCCTGGTAGCTCAGCTGATAATAAGACAAGGGTTTCTTGTTTGTAGGATGCCTAAAGAAATGAAGCTCCATAAAATCTTTTAGTTCGCTACTTTGGTAATTCACTTGTCTTAGGATCCTCCCTACAGAAACTCCTTCTGTAGCTCACAGATCACAGAATGGTTGAATGGTTGAGTCTAGCAAGTCCATGGGGCCTGATGGGATTCACCCCAGAGTACTGCAGGAGCTAGCGGATGTTACGGCAGAACACCTCTCAATCATCTAGCAAAGGTGGTGGGAGTCTGGGGAGCCCCCCCCAACTGGAAGCTAGCCAACGTTATTCCAGTTTACACGAAGAGTGTGAGGGAAGAAAGACCCAGGAAACTACAGACCTGTTATTGTAACCTCAGTTCCTGGAAAAATTACGGAGAAGCTCATACTGGGTGCTATTGAAAGACATTTAAAGAACAATGCAATCATCAGGCACAGTCAACATGAGTTCACAAAGGGAAAGTCCTGTTTAACTAATTTGATCTCCTTCTATGATAAGTCACCCACCAAGAGGATGAAGGGAAGCTGGTGGATGTGGTGTTTCTGGATTTCAGTACGGCTTTTGACACTGTCCCTCACAGCATCCTTCTGGACAAGTTGTCCAGCTGTGACACGATCAGGTACGCAGTGCGTTGAGTGAAGAACTGGCTGAACGGCAGGGCTCAAAGGGCTGAATGGGGCTACACCTGGCTGGTGACCCGTCATCAGTAGTGTTCCTTAGGGCTCAGTTCTAGGGCCAGTTCTGTTCAACATTTTTATCAATGGTCTGGATGCAGGAGTTTGCTGCTGATAATAAACTAGGAGGTGCTGTTGACTCTCTCGAGGGACAAGAGGCCTTGCAGAGGGATCCGGATAGACTGGAGCATTGGGCAATCATCAATAGCACGAAATTTCACAGGTCCAAACGCTGGATTCTGCATCTGGGACGGAGTAACGCCGGGCACAAGTATAAACTGGCAAAGGAGTGGCTGGAGGGCAGCCCTGCAGAAAGGGATCTGGGGGTGCTGGTCGGCAGCAGGCTCAACAGGATCGAGCAGTGTGTCCTGGCACCAAGAGGGCAAACGGCATCCCGGGTGCATCAAACGCAGCACGACCAGCCGGTCAAGAGAGGCGATTATCCCGCTGTATTTAGCGTTGGTGCGGCCTCACCTTGAGTGCTGTGTGCGGTGCTGGGCCCCGCCATTTGAGAAGGATGTGAAGGTCCTGGGGTGCCTCCAGAGGAGGGCAGCCAAGCTGGTGACAGGGCTGGAAGGCATGTCCTGTGAGGAGCGGCTGAGGACTTTGGGCTTGTCTCCTTTGGAGAAAAGGAAGCTGAGGGGCAACCTCTCTGCAGCTTCCTGAGGAGGGGACGTGGAGCAGGAGGTGCTCAGCTCTTCTCCCTGGGATCCAGGGACAGGATGCCTGGGAACGGTTCAAAGCTGCATCAGGGGAGGTCACTGGAAGAGGCTTCCTGGAGAGGTGGTCGATGGCCCAAGCCTGTCAGTGCTGAAGAGGCATTTGGAGAATGCCCTTAATATAACGTGCTTTAACTTTTGGTCAGCCCTGAAGTGGTCAGGCAGTTGGACCAGGTGATTGCTGTAGGTCCCTTCCACCTGAACTAGTCTATTCTATTCTAAGCTCTGTATATCTTGCCATTGTGTCAAACAGAAATGACTACTCTGGGAGCTTTTCTTGCTTCACTTCACTCATTCAGAAAGGAAGTTATTTTGGTTTGAGATGTTTATCTAGTGTCAAACTAGTGTGATTCATGCTACTCATTCCAAAATTGTGCACTTCCCACCAGTAGCAATGTACCGAAGAGTTTGATCTGTAAGTGCTTAGGACTATTTAACTGCGTGCTTGCCATCTTCCTAGTTCAAGCTATTTATTCCACCCCCCCCACCCCCACCCCCCCGGTCCTGGAAGAGCTTTCATGTATGTATGTGCATATATATGTGTGTGACTATGTATGTGTGTGTTTATATATCTTTTTAATTGTGCTGTAAAGTACTGAGTCAAATTTCATAACAAGTTCTGTAAGCAACAGCTTGCTTGCTTTGGATCTCATTGTAATCGTCAAGCCGAGGGGCTTCAGTCTTCTAACTTTTTTCTACTTTCAAGGCAGAATGATTTTTTGGAAGCGATGAAAATGGAGATCACCATCTGGTTTTGCACACTGCGAAATGTACTTGTGCCCCATCAAGCGCTACTCATGGAGTCAGCAATTTGTGTCCTGGGTATGCGCCTTGTCAGTGCCCCAGAGCACAGGCAGCGTGCAAGGGAACTGCAGCAGCGCGCGAGGGCAGGTTTTGGTACTCATGACTTGAGCAGAGCTGGGGGCTGGGACGCAGGAAGTGAAGATAGCTGAAGTTAAAGCAGGAACTCGGAGCACACAGCAGTCCGAAAACTGTTGCTAGCAACAGGTGCCTGAGCAAAAAGCAGCAAGTTTGCCAGCAGGAGCTGGTGAGCCTTACAAGGTAAGAAAGCTGAGTGGGTTTTGAGAGTGGAGAGTGAGCAACAACAAAAAAATGCAGGGTGTTGGGGGGCAAAGAGGACTCCTTCCTGACCCAGCACGTGTGAGTTGATTGTGCTCGGCATGTGCTTCTCAGTCTGTTCTTCGGTCATCGCTGTTGCTCTTGTGCTCGAGGCTCTAAAGAACCACGTTTCCAAATTAACCAGCATGACTGTGCTAAGTGTGGTAGCCCTCTATTTGTGCTGTAGTGGATGCTTTCAAGTGGAAAAATGGGACAAACTGAAGGGTAGAGATGCTACTCTGGCTGATATTCCTCATGATAGAGGGTGCCTGGAGCCTGGTGGTGCGATTAGTCCGTGGTTTGTCACGGTTCCCAAGGTGCATGGCGGGTGGCTTTGGAGAGTGGGTGGTCGAGAACCATTTGCAGCAGGATTTAAAACCCTGAACCACCTGCATGTGAGCTAGCTGCTCAAATCAGCCGCCCTGTTGAACAGCCTGTGCTAGCTGGTTATTGCTGCTGTTTCATCGTTAACAAAAATGAGCCACAAACTTCAAAAACCTTTGGAGTGAGCGATGCTAATAAATTAAGGAGGGGAAAAGGAGATGAAAGGTGTTGTTAGAACGTGCTGTGTTGTCCACAGGAGCCTTCCTGCTTCCCCTGCCTCTATCTGCCATTAGCTATATTCAGTTTGTGGTAAGATTACTGTCCGTGCATACAAGCATATCGGAGTATGTCACAGACCTGCTCTTCACAGTAAATCTGCCTTGGTCCTCCACCCTCTCCCTTAGCTAACTATCTGGCTTCTGTTTAACAAAAGAAAGACTCATCCCTGCTGTGCTCCTTTAGTTTCTGTTGTCTTTGCTCCCTGATCTTACAGTGCTGAGTCTCTCGACAATTGGTAAGGGTGGCTTGAAACTGAACTGAACAGTGCACTGTACTGAACGGAGCGGGACGGTTATTCACTTAACAGCTTTTTGTGTTGTACAATCAATTACTTGTTCCGCACAAACATTTTGCTTGCACAGAAAGCAACTGTCCTAGGCACTTGGGGCCAGCCTGCAGGCTACTGTATGGTTGTGGGACTGAGGGGTTAGTGCTGTTCAGAAGCACGTAGCAAAAGTGTGCTGTTAAATGAGGATCCATCACAGCGCAGTTCTCTTCCCTCCTGTTGGCTTGGTCGCAGGTTTATGTGGTGTTTGCAGCGATGTGAAACAGGGTTCGGCAGCCCAGTCTTTGCTGCACATCCTGTCCAGTCTTTCTCTCTGCCCCAGGGAAAAGCTGCTTTGGGCAACAGTCAGAACATCTTGGGGCTCCTCGACAGCCCAGGCAGTAATAGGTGGTGGGATGTGAGAGCTCTGCTGAGAATGACTGCTGGGTTGTGTAGGGGCAGGCAAGCCATGTAATCTTTCTTCTGTCTCCCATTCTGTAGAAACTGTGTTGTTTGGGAGGGGCTTTTTCATCATCTTTTTTCACGGTCACCTTGAAGTGCAGGCGTTTTAGCTTTCACATTACTTGTATTTGACTTCCTCTTCCTGGGCCTCTCACTTCCTCCAGGCCTCTTTGGGCCGCCTGTACCAGCCGCACCACCGCAGCTTCAGCCTTTTCAGCCCTGCACACGCAATGATTTTAGCCCCGTTTCCTGTTTTTACCGTACGACAGACATAAACGCCACACAGCGTACTGCACCAGCACTGTCAGCCCAGCGTACAGCTTTTCCCTGAGCCTTCTCCAGCACACTAGGCAGTGATTAAAAGGTTGGAAAACAGACGAGAGACTTGAGGAGTCCCACCTCAGGTAAATAAGCACTGTGTCATGGTGGCAGAGCAAGCCGTGGTCTCTGGTGGTGCGCCATGGCTGTGCTTAACAGAAGGGAGGTTAAAACAGGGAACAGTCTCCCACAGCACAGAAAATGAATGTTTGGAAAAGCAGAGTCTGGTAGTTGGATGCCAGCGCTAATTTACGTTACAATAAGGTGTGCGTTTTAACTGGAATCAGTGCGCGTGAAGACTGCGGTTTGCACTTAAAATCCCTGTGACTTTTGCTGAAAGAGGTGCTGGGGCTCAAGAGTAGCTATTTCGGGGTGCCCGGTGCTGTATGAGGGACAGTGAGATCCGCAAGGGTCCCTTCCAGCCCGAGCTGTGCCCTGGCTGCTGTGGTCTGACGTGCCCATGGCCGTGGGCCAGCAGAGCTCACGGGCTGGGCTCTGGGTGATACCGTGTCCTCTTCGTGCAGATGTGGAAAGCAGCCGTGGGACATGACGTGTCAGTGAAGGTTGAGGCTCAGGGAGACGACTGGGACACTGACCCTGATTTCGTGGTGAGTGCTCGTGTGGTAATCCATAATGCTGGTGGTGGTGTGAAGGGTTCGCTGGCCCTAGGCACGTGCTGGTCAGCTGGGCCGGGGCTCGGCACGGCATGCAGCACCGCTGGCTGGGCAGGATCAGCCAAATCCCACCAACCCCTCACAGGCACTGCCCAGCCATCTGTCTAAGCTGTTTCTGACCCAAATCTACGTTTAGTCTCCCGAACCTTCTACATCAGTCTACCCCACATCTGACGACAAGTAGCATCACTTAAGGAGTGTAAAATATTTAGTTTCTTTTAAACCTGCTCCCTGGTAACTTCATGGAGTCCTCCCCACAAGAGAGGAACAAGAAAGAAATTGCAATAGCGAAGACTTACATTTTCTCTTTCCCACGCTATTTGTAATTGTAGAGGATTCCAGCATTGCCCTCATTTGTCTTCCTTCTAGATGGAAGAATCCTATTCTATTTACGGTCACCTTGTGCAGATGCAGCTCCATGCCCCTAAATAGCCTTGTTTTCTATGCAGTCCAATTCTCTAGGTGAGATGGTGAGAGAATACAAGGGCTCAGCTGTGGGAAGCCCATGTACTCATACAGCCATTTTAATTCTCTATTTGATTCTCTATTCCTTTCCTAGCAAGGCGCACACACTTTGGCCAATTCTGTATTTTCTGCTCTTCTACATAATTGCACATAATTCCGTATTTCCTACTCCTTCCTGAACGGTGAATGTATTGGAGCCATCGCTGTGCAGATAGGACTTTTTTTTTCCATACGCTTTACTTTTGTACTTACTAACACTAACCTTAATTTACAATTTTATCCCCCACCGATTTGGCATCACAAGATTTTTCTGCACTGCTTTGTCTCCTGTATTTGGTTAACCTAAACAGTCCTTTACTGTCTGAAGACACTGACATCTTATTCTTCATGCCCGTTTTCTAAACCTCGTAGGAGCACATGGCACAGCAAGAGTCCTGCTCCTCCTGGCGTCAAGGAGCGCCAGCCACGCGTTAGAGCCACAGGTCTCTCTGAGCTCTGTTGAGATTTTGGTTTCCTGTCCGAGAGAGTTTCTAGATGGACAGTCTCTCCTGTTACAGGAGTCCTGCAGATTTGAGGTTCAGTCTTGCCTAGTTATTTCCAATAAGAAATTCTAGTTTGGGACAGAAAAGCAAGTCCCCTCCTCCGAGTTCCAAATTATTCATGTTCAAAAAAAATTCTGTGCTGTCAAAATTGTTTTGTCGTTTTTACTTCATTTCTTCTATCTGTGGAAGCATTTAAAATAGGCCTGAACAGAGTCAAGACTTTGTATTGTTTTATTCTATTTTGTATATACGTATTTTTAGCTCTGCCCTGCACGAGGAGGGAGTTTATCGAGGCTTCAACTCACCAAACACGCGTTCAGGCCTTCCAAGGAGAAGGCACAAGCGCTGCCACAACGCAGCCGAGGCAGCACAGCGGCCTCGAGCCGAGCGCCCGCTCCGCCTTCCCCCGGGTCTCCTCACCGGGGAACGCCCCAGCGCGTCCCGCTGCTCGCCGCTCCCGGGGGAAGAGGGGCGCGGCTTCCCGCAGCCCCGCGCCCTGTCCCCGCGGCCGTCCCGGGCCGCGGACCCGCCGCCGCCGGGCGCCCGCCCTGCGGGACGCCGGTGGCCGGCGGGGACGGGGCGCCCGGGACCCCCGGCCGTCCCCCGCCCGCCGCCCCCTTCCCGTCCGTGCCCGGGCGCCGGCCTCGTCTCCTCGCCCGCCGCGGGCCGGGTCGCCCGGGCTCGCTCGGGGCCAGGCGCCGCCGGGCAGAGCTGCTCCGAGCGCCGTCCCGCGGGAGGGCGGCGGGGGGGGGGGGGGCCGCGGGGCAGGGCCGCGTTCCTCCGGGGCGGGCGGGCCCCGCCGGCCGCTGACGGCTGCGGTTCGCTCCGCAGAACGACATCTCCGAGAAGGAGCAGCGCTGGGGAGCCAAAACCATCGAGGGCTCCGGACGCGCCGAGCACATCGAGTGAGTCCAGTCCGGCCCGGCGGGGCGCGGGGGGCGGCGGGCGGGCGGGCGGGGCCCAGCCCCCGGCGGCTGCGGCTCCGAGGGGCGCCCGGCTCCGGGCCCTGCGGGCGCGCCGCTACCGCCGCGAGGGGAAGCGGCAGCGCCGGCCGAAAGCAGCCAAATAAGGGCTGGTGCGCGGCGGGGCCGCGGCGGGGGCGGAGCGGCGCGGGGGGGCCGCGCCCGGGGTCCCGCGCTGCCCGGCGGGGCGGTGCGGCTGGGGCCGGGCGGGCTCCGCGGGCTGCCCGGGGCCGCGCGTCTGGGCCCCTCTCCGGGGCTCCTTGGGGGTGCCCCTCCGGCCCCAGAGGGCGGCGGGGGAGCGCAGCCGCGGGCGAGGGGTGCTGGGGGGCGGCGCTGCCCCCCCCGGGCTGCGGCCTGCCCGCCTGGGCTCTGCCGGCTGCGGCCAGGCGCTCGGCTCGAGGTGCTGGTCGTGCACCGCAGGCGAGGTTCCCAGGCCGCCTGTGATGCCGCGGGGGGGTTAGCTTCCAAGTTGGACTTTTCAGGTTTGCAGAGGGCGGCTGTCCCTGGGGCAAAGCCTTCCTGCTCCTTCCCTGTCCGCAGCCCACCCTATCCAGCAGCTCCCGTGGGACGTCCCAGTACTGCCCTGCAGTGTGGCTAGCGCAGCACACAGAAACGGGAAACCGTGGGCTCCTGTTGAAGACAGTGTGTAGCCCTGAATGGGGGCTGCAGGGTGGGGGCTGGATGCACCCGCTGAGCTCTGGATCCTTCGCCAGCACCCAGGGTAGCAGCATCTGCTACAGTGCAGCGGCTGCACGTGTGTGCCTACTACCCAGAGGGGCCCCGCGTGGGCACACGGTGGCAGCGGGCAGTGGGTTTATGTCCTGCTCTGTGCTGGGCTCTGGCGGGTACAGCGGCACAGGGATACTCCAGCTGGCTGCATGCGTCTGCACGATCCCACAGTGACTTGCCCTGACTCTCTCTGTCTCGCCAGCATCCATCAGCTGAGGAACAAGGTGTCAGAGGAGCATGAGGTCATCAAGAAGAAGGAGCTGGAGACTGGCCCCAAGGCCTCCTATGGCTATGGGGGCAAATTCGGAACAGAGAGGGACCGAATGGATAAGGTAACAGTTGTAGAGGGCTTCCTTGGGCCCCGGTAGCAAAGTCCTTTTCTCATAAAGGAAAGAGCATCCCAGTTTTCTGGCCTGATCCTGAAGGGAGAGAATAGAGAGCTGGCATGGCTGCTCAGATTCACACATGTCTAGCTAGCCCATGATGTGTCTCCAGGATCTGTTTGAACCCACTTGTATAATTTGCCTCTACAACTTCCTTGCAACACTCCGCTTAGCTGTGAAGAAGGACTTTCTGTGGCTGCTGCATAACAATTAAATTAGGTGCCTCCCTACTTGTGCTTGGAGAACTAAGGAACAATAATTCCCTCCTCACATTCTCCATTACAGACCTCTGTCATATCTCCCCAGGATGAAGCCCTAGTTCATATTCTCTGTTCTCACATCAGATCTGTTTTATGTTCTGATAATCATCATCACGCTTCTTCCTGTACCTTTCAGCATTTAATACATCTTTTTTTTTTCAGAAGTGAGATGGTAAGTTTGCAGTAGTGTTCAATATATGGGGTCACTGTGGGTGTGCGCGATACCAGGATGGCAGGGTGAGAAACAGACGTTTCCAGAAGGCCAAAATGGAGCAGCCATGTTCAGACCCTTCTGCCGGCGCAGAGTGAGGATGGTTTTTTTGAGCAGCTCCTCGGCCTTCATCCAGTCTTAGCAGGCTGTTGCAAGCATTCAGCATCTGGCCCTTCTCCTGAGGAGTGTGTGCAATTCCTGGCCATGCCACCTCATGCAGGGAGCAGCGGGACCCTGGCCTGGGCTGTGGTAGGCATAAAGGGTGGTCCCAGCCAGGTCTGCTGACCCTCAGTCTCAGACACAGAAAATAGGGAGCAGGTGCCAGACCTGCTCCTGTGGGTTTTCAGTCGTGCATGCCTATCCGCACTTTTCTCCTCAGTTTCCCTGTGTAGTTATCCACCACTCTACTTCACTGGCATTTGGGTGCAGCAGGTATTCAGCACCCCACGGTTTGCATGATGAGCTGGCAGCGGGGCCGGTTGCGTGGGATGGCAGCCCTTGAAGCTGCATCATAGGTCTCAGAGCAGAGCTGGTACTGACAAAGGCTGTGCCGAAGGCATCGCCACCACCAGCACGGTCGGTTTGGACCTGTCGCCTCGTGGCTGCAAGCATCTCAGCAGCAGGGCAGAGCAACTGTGTGGTGCTTGTGTCTCTGTCCACCCTACCAGTCTGACCTTGGGTGCTCATGTCATGCTGTCTCTCTTCTCAGTGCGCAGTGGGCCACGAGTACATTGCTGATGTTGGGAAGCACTCCTCGCAGACGGATGCAGCCCAGGGCTTTGGAGGGAAGTACGGAGTCCAGCGGGACCGAGCTGACAAGGTGTGTTGGACAGGGCAGCTGAAATAGGTACTTGCGGCCTGTGGTCGGTGCTGCCCCTAAAACACTGTGCTACATTTAGGATTGTGGCTGCAGTTTTCAAAGTGCTGGTGGGTGCAGGTCTAGGCATGCCATGCACCACGGTCTCCACTGAAGCATGCAGCTCACCTCCTGTGTGCAGGACAATGACTGATGACAAATTGCAGGGCACTCGAGAAGATTAACTCTCTGGTGTGCCTTAACGTGCTTGCACTCTCCTATGCAGGCAGCACTGTTTGGCTTGGGGGCCATAGTGTTTTGCGTCTCCAAACCCCCGAGCTGTGCCATGCACAGTGACTGGCCGTGGCAGGGCTGGATGGGGACAGCAGGATGCCGTCCCTCCCGTGCACATCCTGGTGTCAGATGCTGCCCAGCCGCCTTGCCTGCTGACAGGGTCTGGGGTCAGCATTGTGGCCCTCTTACCTGGAGTGCACGGGCTCTTGCGAGGGCCTGTTCCTGGGCGTGCTGCCGCATGGGCAGCAGGGGTGGTGTGAGAGGCTGAGGAGGTCTGCAGCAGCCGAGGGGTGGCCAGGCGCCTGCAGCTTGCAGCGCAAGACAGGGAGGAGGGTCCCAGCCCGGCCCCTGGAGGAGCGTGGGTGAGACCCAGCTTGGCCCTCAGGTCGGCTGACATTCCTCCCCTTCTTCTTCCAGTCAGCACTGGGCTTTGAATACAAGGGTGAGGTGGAGAAACACTCGTCCCAGAAAGGCAAGTCCATGGGCACATGTGGCCCCTTGACACTTTGCCCAGCTTCTTTTCCGCTCCCGATATCCTGTGCTGTCTGCTGTGGCACAGTCTCCTTTGTTATCCCCCTCCTGTCACTTGGTTCAGATGCCTGTTCCCAGTCAGTCACCCTTGCAGCCCCATCCCCTGCTGCCCTGTCACCACCCTTCTGTTGTACATTCCGCTTGTCTCTGTGTTTTGCTTTGACGGGAACCACATCATGGCTGAGCAAAGACACCCCACACACACCCCCCAATGGATGGCTGATGCTCCCTTTCCTCTAAAAGTCCTTCTGAGCAACTGCTCCCGAGGGAACCCAAGCACTGTAGGATGTGAGAAGTGATTTCTGAAAAAGAGGCATATAAGAAAAGGCACAACAATGGATATGGAAACAACAGCCTCTACAGCACTCAAACTTTTGCAGAATTCTGGAGCTGATTCAGCCAAACTTTGACATGTACATACAAGCAGCTATATTAATTAAGAACGTTGCAAGAACTGAAACTAAAGATATTTTAAATATTCTGCAGCTGAGAGAAGATGAGAAGGCAAGGTCTGTTACTGTTTAAGATAAATGTGAGGAATACTGCATTACCAAGAAAAGAAGAACTGAATCATGTTCGTTTCAGAAGAAACTATAAAAGAAGGAAGATGTTTTGAGGCATTCTTGGTTGATCTTAAATTAATGAATCACATACTGTTGTGCTACATTAACATGTTCCTGTATAAGAGATTGTATACTAGATTGTAGACATAGAAATTCATCAGGCTGTCGAAAACCACAGAAATGGCTCAGGACAAAATGAAAATGTTAGAAATAGGGTAAGGTGTTTGGATTGTTTTTCATAAAAAATGTGTCCATAATGGAAACTCCAGCGTCAAGGCAACAGTGATAAAATCTGTGTTTGCTGAAAACAGCATGCTAAAAAGTCCATTTCATAATGGCCTAATGGGTAAATAATAGTTTAATCGAGATAAGTTTAAGCAATTTCTAGGACTTACAGATTCATCCTTAAGTGACTGAGCTTCTATGAAACAGAGAGCCATTCCTGAATACAAAATGTTTTCATGCGTATTTCTCTAGAGCACAGTCTTCATGGATTGATAAGGCTGAATTTGCTGGAGAAGCCCCAACTCATTCCTGTGAAATGCAGACCTGTAAGAATACGGTCAGGGAACAAAGAGAGGCAACTGTGATTTACTCTTTCTGAAGGGTAGGATTTGGAAACAGAGCTGGCAGACCAGGTCTCTGAAAGCAACGTGTCTCTATACAGCCAGCAGCTAGGATAGAGGCTGAAATTTCTTAGGACATCAGCCAATAATAAGAAGGTAGTCCTTAGAGACTAACTGAACACGGTTAAGTAGTTAATACATTACTAGTTGAGAAGATGGAAAAAGGGGAGGCGTAAGGAAGACGTGCTATGCCTCAACCACAATGGTCGAGCGTGCCAGAGACAGTCTGGGGGGGAGAGCTGGAGCATGTCTCCAGAAATGTGGGTTTCAGCCTCTGCTGCAGCAGCCAGTCAGTGGGTTCCTTGTAGAAGCTGAGATTCCGTTATAGCAAATGTAAGCCGTACAACAAACGTTTGCCATTTCTTCTGTACTTTCAAGGGCTCAATATACTTATTCACAGACCTTTTCAGAGGCTGGCAGACCACAGGTTGAAATCCTTGCTCTGGAGATGTGTGAGTGGCTGGATGCCCAGGCTGTCAGTGCCCAAGTCTTGCCTTGGCTTTGTGTCCTTGAGTGGCTGAGCTCCCACTGCCTCCCCAGCTGCCTTTGGCATGTCGCTTTTCTTCCTTGCCCTCCCGGCCTGCTGTGTCTCCTGCTGCCCATGGCCCTCAAGCTCTCTTGCTGCCATGACCCACACTTGCCCTGTGCACCCATTCCCATGGGCTCTCATCCTCAATGGTCCTCATGATGAGCTCTGCCGTGCACTCTGTCCCCTCCGAACCCCTTGCATTTTTTAGTGTTTTCCATCATCCCTGCTGCTCTTCCTCCTCTCTGGTGCTCCTCCCCGGTGCTCCTCCCCAGTGCTGCTCTCCATCTTTACCCCCTCCCCTCACCAGCCCCATGCTCGGGGCAGCATTTCACTCCATGCACCACTCAGATTACTCCAAGGGCTTTGGTGGCCGTTACGGTGTGGAGAGGGACAAGGTGGACAAAGCAGCAGTGGGATTTGACTACAAGAGCCAGGCAGAGAAGCACGACTCTCAGAAAGGTGAGCTGGGGGAGCCCAATGCAGCAGGCACTGTCAGGACTGGAGCTTGAGACTGTGCCCACTGGGGCTGTGGGGCACTGTGCTTGGTTTTTGCAACCTGCTGCATAAATGGTGGAAAAGCTATGGGGAGCTGTCAGGTGCCCGCTGCTTGCAGCAAGGGAATGGGACACGTGAGGAAAGCCATTGCACGACTGCTGGAAAAAGTTCAGGCTAAATGAAGAGCAGCAGCAGATTTCTAAGGGCACAGGGATCTCCTGGGCAGTATGTCACCAAAGGGAGGGTGCAGGGGAAGCCCAGGCAGGTGCTAATAGCAGGTGACATGTCCCAGGGAGGAGGGAGGGCTGTTGCTGCAGCCACCACTGGGGAAATCTGGCCTTGCTCCATGTCTTTCTCTAAGTCCTGGGCAGGGAAAACTATTGCCCCTGTGAGAACAGCCTGAGCTCACAGTGCTGCCACCTTTCTCTTTCCCTCCCTTGTCTGTTCTTTTCCATGCCATGATCTGGATCCCTGTGGCTGAAGACTATTCTGTGGGCTTTGGTGGGAAATTCGGGGTCCAGAGGGATCGTCAGGACAAGAGTGCCCTTGGCTGGGACCATCAGGAGGAAGTGCAACCCCATGCATCCCAAACAGGTAGGGCTATGCTGCCAGAGACAGCAGCACAATTTCCTTGGAGCACACACAGACCTAGAGCTAGTGGTCCATACTTGACAGAGCTCCAGCTGCTGAAAACCGAATGTGCACAGGGCGTTGTGGAGCAACTGGGACATTGTGAACCCCCAAAGCACAAGGGTAAACTCTGCCAGAGTAGGTGCGTGCTTGGATCAGTGGGGGACATTGAATGCAAGTCCCTGAATCGGACTTCCCAGGCTATACTGTGCTTTCTCTGTGAGGTACATTCCTGATCATAAGCTCATTCAAAAGGTGAGTGCATGGGAATGAGGCAAAGCATGTTCCAGGAGTGGCTTGACTACTCTATGTTTAACTTCAATGAACAAGGCCACATTGCACTCAAATGGCATGACTGGTTTTTCACCCCAGTGCCTTGGAAGCAGATTTGCCAGCGTACAGCACTGGACACCTGTGCACTTCGCTGAAAGGAATGAAGGATTAGTCTTAAAAGCTACTGTCGAGAGCATTTTGCATGTATGATCTCTATTTAGTGTGATAAGATGTGATAAGATGCAGACAAAGCTAACTCGTTTCACTGGTCACAGCATACTGAAGTTGGAGGTGCACGCAGAATATAAAGTATTATGAAATAGCCTCATTTTTTCCATACAGACTATGCCAAGGGGTTTGGAGGCCGTTACGGGGTCCAGAAGGACAGAGTAGACAAGGTAAGACTGCATGCTGCAGCCTGCAATTGCTTCCTGCTAATCATTGCTCTTTTCACTGCTGCGAGAGAAGAGATTTCCCAGGTGGAGATGAGGTCCCACTGCTCAGCGCACAGCTATTGCAAGGGTGAGGGAGCTGGCCCAGTGTAAATAACAGAGGGTGCAGAGGAATGCAGCCTGGGGAGACCATAATGCAAGGAAGAAAAAGGTTTTTCCATTCTCAGCTGCTTTTGAATCGTCCCACTCTTGGACTGAACAGTCATACACCTGCTTTGTCTTGGGGCAGGATTTAATAGCAGAGCCAGTGAAGAGCTTTCTAAGGGCATCAGACTGTGCCCTCCTGGCTATCTAGTACCGTTTGAGATACCGGGAGTGTTCTGGCTGGCCGCTTGCCGCCACTTCTACAGGCCCTGTGTGTGCCAGTACAGTCAGGATGAGCAGTGATAGCTCCTTGGAGATGAAATTGTGTGAGAGTGCAGCCTTGTGAGAAGTCTGAGAGGCCACAGGCTATTGCAGCATGCAGGAACTGTCTCTTACACAGGAGAGGTGCTGGATCAGACTGAAGGGCCATCTGGTGTCATGTCCCCAGCACTGACTGGTAGGTGATGATGGTGCAGAGAGCAGTATGCATACAGCTGTCACACCCACACGTAAACTAGGCTTCCCAGAAGCTGGCTTGAATCTTTGGTCCCTCAAGTAGCCAACTTGCAGACCTCCCCGGTCTATCCAGTATCGGACGCAGATCTGTGGCCTCTCCGGTATCTGGCTCCTTATCCTCTTACACTACTCAGCAGCTGGCATGGCTTTGTGTATGAGTGACTGGCCCCATGTCACCCCCCCTCATGGTGCTGTCTGTAACTCATCAGCTGCTTCTCTGTTGTTTGTTACCTTCTGCAGGGTTTTCTGTCCTGTCCAGGAGTTTCTTATGGTCTGTTCAGTTAGCTAAATCTCAGGCCAGAGCCTAGTCATCAGTCTGCAAGCCTTAACAAAACCCAGCAGGGGTGGGACTGGCAGGGACCAACCTTGCATGGGAAGAGGTCATCCAGTTTGATGGTTCATTTTCTGTCTGGGCGGAAACCAGGCAAATTCTCATCTGCAGTCAAAATGCAGACTGTCTCAGGCACTTGAATTAACACTGTGCTTTGGCAGGCTACCCTGCAAGCTTGTTCAGGAAAGGGGGTCTTGCCGGTGGATGATGATCTGCATGGGTGGGGATGACCTACAAGATGAGACTCCGGGATGGTGGTGGGGCTTTGGGGTGTTTGGAGGAGGAAGCGAGGGTACCTTCCGTGAACCATACTTTTTCTGTTGTTGGGCACAGCGCTAGTGGCACAGTGTTGTGCCTGATACAGTACCAACATCGCCATACTCCGGAGCTGGAGGAAGCAGATGAGGACCTTTCTGCAGTGCCCTGAGCCAAGGGAGGACATAAACACATACCTGTAACAACTAAGCATGTTCCTTTCCGTGCTGCATGTGTAGGCTGGGCCAGTAGCAGAGCGGGAATGGCATCCTGCCCACGGAAGAGATTAGCATGGTCTATGAATTTAACAACAGCAAATGGAAGTGCATTGTCAAAAGGCAAGGCATCATGTACGTGGCAGAAAAACGCATGCAAAATCAGATGAGCACTTGGGCAAAAGTCAGGGCTGAGTTATTTCAGCAGCAGGATGCAGAGGGGGGATAAGCAGTTCTTGATCAGCTCAAAGTGGAACATGAATTTGTGCATTTTGAGAATATTGAAGAATAATCAAAGATAGTAAAAATAAGGATATTTGGGCAAGTACCTACGTTCTTGATTGCCTGGTTTTCAGGCACTGGAGTAGTGCTGAATTCATGCTCCAGAGTAGAGCATAATATACCACCAGGCAATCTTAACTCCCCTTTGATAAAGTTTTGAACACTAAGCATAGGATTCAGCTCTCACACTAAGGCTGTTAAATTTAAGTGCTGTCATGTAAACAACATGCCCAAGTCTGCTGTGGTCTGTGTAAACCTGGTTCTGAGCCTGCAGTGCTGTTTGTCTGCTCAGGGGTGTTTTCTTTAAGCAGAGCGGAGCTGCCCTCTGGGCTCCGCTGACTGGAGCAGGAACTGACACCTGCAGGTAGAGCCCCAAATGTAGATATATTAGTGTGAAAGCTGGATCCTACCTGCAGTTTCCATTTTGTATGAAATAGTTTTCTCGTGAAGATAGGTAAACCCCCTCTATCTCACTTTCTTTTTGCTGCAAACACCCCATCAACACTATTACTAGTTTAGCCGTCTCTTCATACCTAATAAAGCCAGCGATATCTCAGATGTTCACGCACGTTTTCACTTTGATGTTTTCCAGCCTGTGCCACTGTATACACGTACTGCAGGCAACGACCTGCTGAAGGGATGCACTTTTTTCACGGTCAGGCAGCCACAGCTGTGCGTCCAATAGGGAAGTGCTTCCCTGCCTCATATGACTGGGAGTGCAGGGGATGGATGCATCGGGTCCCTGGACCTCAGGAAGTGGTAGACTGCCAGGCATTTGCTCAGCCCCTTGCCGCGTTTCAGTGAGCACTTCTGCCTTGAATGCCCAGCCTTGCTGTCCTGTGCAGCAGTCGTCTTGCCACTGCGCAGCCTCCTCCGCTTGGCTCCACGTAGCCTTTTCAGCCCTTGGAGCACTAGTCTTCTAACAGGACCAGCCCTTGCCTTCGGCTGGAGGGCAGCAGGCACTCCCACAGTGCAGGGAGGCGTCAGGAGATGCCACAGGGCTGTGGCAGTTGTACAGATGAGGGCAGACACAGCTGGGAGCAAAGCTTGCAGTCACCAGTAGCCAAACCCAGCAGGGGATCTCAGCAGTGGCCTTGCCTAACAAGCTGGACCCTTCATTCACTTCCTCTTGCAGAGTGCTGCTGGATTTAATGAGATGGCAGCTCCCACCTGCTCCTACGAGAAAACAAGACCACTGGAGGCAGGTGAGACAACTGAGTACCAGCCCCGGGTTTGGTGGGAGGCTGTGGGCCTCGTGGTCCCGCTGTGGCAGCACGCTGGCAGGCATGTGCTGTGGTGGGATGTGGATTTAACCTGTGTTGAGGGGCAGGAGAAGGTGGCTGAACCGCAGGTTTCTCTGGGAGAGGCAGAGGTCTGGGTTTCGTCTGGATGCTTTGGGTGGTGGAAGGGAGCCACTGAGCAGGCTTGATCAGCTGTCTGCTCCACAGGAGCTTCCAGCGGCACCAGCAGCCTGCGGTCACGGTTTGAAAACTTGGCTAAGTCAGCAGAGGAGGAGAGCAGAAGGCAGGCAGAGGAGGACCGGGTGAGGCGGCAGGCTCGGGAGTGCCAGGCGGCTCGGCGGAAGGTGAGCCATGGCCATCTAGCCATGCCCTCCAAGGCTTGCGAAGCAGACTTTTCCTCAGGGCCATGCAGCTCCATGTCCTTCTACCTGATCTCTTTACAGTAACTTCTTGCCTAAACCGCTTCCCTGCACTGCAGCTCCAACTGCCAGGGACTGCTGTTGAACTTCACAGCTGTCACTGGATTTTCCCTTTCGGCACACAGATCAGGACGTGCCTGCGCCCAGCCATGAGCCCCTGTGCTTTGGCCTAGGCTCCTTCTTGCCTCTAGTGCCTGGCAAACGCAGTGCAATCACACCTCCCCAGTACTGCCATCCCAGCAGTCTGCATTCAGGGTTTTCCAAACTGGAGATTGCACCCAAACCCTCACGTTTACAAGACCTCCTTCTACATCGTGCTGTTTCTGACTTCAATGTGCAGATAAGGTTTCACCAATAAAGCACTCCCTGATACACTCCCTCCTGGAGGCAACTTTCTGCAGACCCCGTAGTCGTTACAGGCCTGCTAGTGTCCAGTCCCTAGGGCAGGTTTATGGGAGCTGGAACAGATTCCAGCTGGAGGAAAACTGGGAGTTGCTTTGTGAGCTGGAACAGATTTCAGCTGGAGGAAAATATTTTCTGAGTCGCACTGTTGGGAATGGGAATGGACATTGCTCTGGACCTCATTTGAAGGGATTGAGGGGATCTGATGACTTTTCTCCAGCAGGAAATCCCACAGAGAGAGAAGGACCACACAGAGGCATCCCCTGCCACCGTGCCAGCAAGGGTGCCCGGGAGTGCTGACCAAGACAGGGCTGTGTCACGAGGAGTACAGGTGCCAAGGCGGGCTGGGGAGAGCCAGTAAGGGGAGCGGGGGGACCGCACCTGAGAGGGGGCTGTGCTTTATGGGCAGCGCTGCAGGAAGAAGTGGGGTGCAGCCACAGCGTGGGAGAGGCTTTGGAAGGAGTGAGGGGGGAAACATTGGGATGGTGATGGGACATGGCTGCATAGCACCTTACACCATGAGATGGGCTCTGGGAGTGGGTCCGTGCAGTGGCAATACAGTGAGCTGTAGCTAAGCATGTAAGAGAGGTTCAAATACATGAGCCATGAGGGTCTTCACAGCAATCCCAGGTGCCAGTTCAGCACAGGCCTAATGGTTGAGCTGTTTCCCTGTAGTGCAGAGGATGATGTTCCATTTGTGTCATGGTAGCACTAGAGGCATCTGCAGTGGAGCGGGGTCCCTTGTGTTGGGTGCTGTGCAGTCATGGGAGAGCTGCCTGCAGTGGATGCTTTGCAGGTGACTTCCCTGTCACTTTCTCACTTCATGGCAGGAGGCAAAAAGGGAGGATGAGGAAACACCACCCACTTTGCCACCAAGGCCAGCAGATCTGGGCCAAGAGCTGTGCAAGATCCCCAGCCAGGATCAGCCCATCTACAGTGAAAGTTTGGATGTCAGTGGAGACTATGAGGAGCTGCCAGAGCCCTCTGACTACTGTGACAGTACCAATGGAGGTGCTGACTATGAGGAGCTGCCAGCACCCTTGGGAAAGCCGGATGCCATCTACGACCATGGAGGAGATGGAGGTGAGGACTATGAGGAGATCCTTCCTGAGGAGCCCAGCCAGAGCCAGCCCCACCTGGGTGAGTACTGATGGAAGAGCCCGTGTCTCGGGGAGCTTATATCTGTCTGCTCGCCTCACTGGATATATGGGACAGACTCCAGAGAGAATTTGTATCCTGAAGTCTACTGTGGTCAGGGTAGCAGCCCATGATGATGGAGACCTGGTCGTCTCCCAGTCCCTTGCCTGGCTCCAAGGTGTGAGATCAGCTGCATGGGATGCTGGGCCAAGCAGCAAGTATCTCTGCTGGAGCAGGACTCAGGCAGGAGGACCAGAGGGCTGCCGTGGGCTCTGAAGAAACTGGACCTGGACTGATGCTCTTGGTGCACTGTTTCCTGGCAAGTGACTGCCAGTGCTGCACTGAGGCCCGGGGGTGCCTTCTTAATTCA